>NC_056687.1:96938899-97283399 GCF_018350215.1 Panthera leo | reverse complement strand
AATCCCTCTAAATTAAGAAAGCATTTGTGGAGTGGTACATTGAAAGTAGATTTATAGCCCTAGACTAGCTATACTCAGTGCAATCTTAGGTCAGTAATTTAATCTTTCTAAGCTTCAGTTTCTTCTTTTCTAAAATAAGAGTTTTAATTAAGGTCAAGTTTCCCTAATAAGTGTATCTCAGTCAACAAGTATGTTTTAGAGACTTTTGCAATCTAGGTGAACACAGGTAAGGTTTTTTAGCCATTAGAGTGATGACCCTCACAGTGTATTAAGAAATTTGAATCTTGACTTGAAGTTTACCTTGAAAAATCTGCAAACCTATCTTCCCTGGGTCCAAATTACAGCACAGCAGTCATTTGGAGCAGATCAGTGCTAATGTGTTTGTACAGACATATGCGCTCAGGTTCTCCACAGTCTTTGCCATGCTCTATAGTCTCACACCAGACTGCTCCACTCACTTATATGGTTTTCCTTCCCCCGAATCCATCTGATATCCTGTCCTCAGATACACACAATATACTCTTTAGCTGGGGAAAGAGAATGGGTGATAATGAGGTGACACAATGTCAGGTAGGCATGCCTCTTTGTGCCTTTATTGAGAGAATTCTGAAGCTCTCTGTATTCCTATGTGTGCCCTGATTGTGGAGGAAGGTTTAACACTTTTTACTGAGAAGGATACCTGTACTCAGTGGATGCTGGAAAATTATTGCCAACTTGTATCACACATCTCGTATTACACTCTCAAGTATTTGCTATCCATCAGTATTTTAGGATGTTATGTTACATCAGGCTTAATAGATCCCAAATCAGAGCAAGAGAGAGTTCCAAAAAAATGGGAAAGGGTATGATAAAACTTCTCAGGCTCTGTTTGCTCACAAGCAAGATGAAACCTGAAATAATTGTGCATTTTAGAGGACTTCATTGACCCTTTTTCTGTAAAGGGCCACAGAGTAAGTATTTTTGGCTTTGTAGGCCATGCAATCTGTGTTGCAAGCACACAAGCCACTTTTGACAATGTATTAATACATAAATAATGGCTGTGTTACAATAAAATTTTATTGACAAAAAAAAAGGAAAATTTGGCTGTAGGTTGTAGTTTACCAACGTCTGGGCTAGAAACCCATTAGAATAAGGAGTGTGGTTTTAAGAGGGGCTTAAAAATCTTGATGCGAAGTCACAAAGATTAAAATAAGATGCTAATACAGGAAGTATTAAAAAAGATGACCCACAAGAAAAACAGTCTGGGATTGTTTAACTCCACCAAGAGGAGGCTGTTGGGTGACATAATTTATGTCTGACATGAAAGATAATTTCCTGACAATGAGAGTGTTACAGTGTCGAATGAATTATTAAGGCAGTTTGTGGACTCTCCCAGAAAGGTTTTAAAAATAGTATAAATTTTCATCTTTCTGAGATGGCTTTCTTTGGAACTGTAAACAGGATAATCTGTAGGCACTGGAAGATGAACAGTGTGGAATGTAGAACTCTATTTGAAAATGGAATTGGAATAGGATTGGACAGAAGCAGAGCAACAATTCAGAATTCTGATCTATCAGTACTTAGTACTTTCATGTTATTAGGCAAGGATTTTTAAAAACCATTTTGCTAGTCTCTGAAATGCCCAGTGTTGCAGGGAATATGGTTGACTAACATCTAATACAATTATTAATAGTGTATTTAATGATTATTAAATGCTACACAAAACTTAAATAGCAGATATAATATTTCATTTAAAAGAATTATCCTTAAATTCTTTTGAAAACCCCACAATACATTCTATTAAGTTATCCATGCACAAAACTATGATTTTTGTGAATGGGGAATAAAGATTATGCATCTACATTTCACTTACTTATTTGGTCACATTGTGTGTCACGAACTTATGACAGTAATTGAAGCAACTTTAATCAATTTTTGGTTACTATCTCACTTATATCAAATAGATTTATAGAAAAATATTATATTATGACAGCATTGGCAGAAACTTTGGAGGTTATCTAGTTCAAAGGCTTAATATTTAAGATAGAGAAACTATAACCCTGTCGTGGGTTTTAATGCACCTGATAAAACCTTAGAACTTCAACTACATTGTTTATTCCACAAAACTAACTTTTTCAATTTGGGTTTTTTTTTTTTTTTTTTTTTTTTTTTTTGTCAAAACAGTTGCTCATAAAATAGAATAATTTCAAGTTTCATAGATCTACTTAGCCAAAGAATTTACTATTTGTATAACTTGGTTAAGTGTAAAAACCCAGTCCTTTTCCAGGACTGTGCAATGGTCATTCTGTCAGTTTCTTCTTTTATTGTCTTAACATGTGTTATGTATTATGAGAATCTGTGCTATTCATTCCAATAATGGAATAGAATGAGGCATGATAGTAGAGACTGCTATCTCATGTGGTGAATTAAAAATTTATTCTGTCTTGTTATAGTCTTATGGGGGAGGTATAATTGGGGAGCAAATGTGATCACTGTGTTATGCATATTAGAGGGTAAATAAAATTTAATAGAGAAGACCTCTTCCTTGTTAGTCGGGCTTAAACTGAGTATAATTGCAAATTAAAATTTAATCTGAGAATGTCTGTGTCTTTCAGACGTTATATAATGAAGAAAAAATATGAAGTATTTCTTTTTCAAAGAAATAGGTATATTTCAAAATTATACCTATTTCGAAATAGGTATAATTTAAAATTATACCTATTTCGAAATAGGTATAATTAACTTAGAGCAATTTTGCTCTACCATCCCTTCCTCATGTGATTAAAAATGTTTCCTTTAAAGCAGTGAATTAGTGAGGCTTTGACACTCATTTCAGGGATTCCACACTTAAACAAAAAAGCTTTTGGAACGTTTACATTGAATCTACTATACCAGTAGGTTGTGAGTGAGTGTTTATGTTTATATTTGTGTTTGTGTGAGAAAAACCAGGTTGTGAGAAAAATCAGGCTCGTTAAATTAGTTACTACTCCAGCAGGGGAAGCAAAAATGTTCTTTTCTGGCTTAATCACTTGTAGTAAACAGACTTGACCCTTAATGATGCTGGATATTTCTGAAAGGTAATTTCACCCTCAGAAGATTTGCTGCTGTTGATATATATATATATATATATATATATATATATATAAATGTCTTTTAGCCTCTGAATGCAGTTACAAAAGAGGAGTTCCAAAATCTCTGAGCTACAGCAACATCACAATTGGAGTACTAATCTCCTTAAGATCAATTATGGCTGGTGCATATGCTTATTTACTTCTTAAAACCTGAACTATAATCTGCGCACAGTAAAACGCACAGATAGTAAGTATACAGTTCAATGAATTTTAAAAATTGCATACACCTGTGTAACCCATACTCCTATCAAAATATAGAAAAGTTTCATTACCATAGGATTTTTTCTGTTCCTTCCCATCGTTCCCTGAATTGAACACCTACTTCAACCCAGGCAACCACTCTTCCTATATTTCACCATAGCTTAGTTATGCTGTTGCAGAACTTCTTATAAATGGCATTGCAAAGCGTGCCCTCTATCGTTCCTGGCTTCTTTCCCTCAGCAAAATGTTTTCTGAAGTTCACCTGTGACGTTGCATGTATGTTGCATGATGTTGGCAGTTCATTTCTTTTTATTGCTAAGAATGCTTTTGTTGTGACTTCTTGTTTTATAATTCAAGTTAAAACTATGTGGGGATAATGGACTATCCCCTTATAAGTTAGAGAATAGGAGGACCACATCTGAGTACTCCATATAGACCAGTTCTTACTATAGCATATCCTATTATAGAAAATATTTCTATATACACAAAATTATTCAGTCTCGATGACAACCAATAGTTCACATATTTTGCCATAAATAGTTGAGGATAAAATTGTGTCAGAGTCTTAGACGTTTTTAATCGATACCTATCTAATATTTACCAATTTTATTAAATAAATACTTATTAGGAGCCTAATATATGACAGATACAGTACCATATGATTTTTAATGTATTTTGAAATTATGTATAAAAACTCTAGAAGAAATGAAATGTCAGCCACTGATCTAAACCTCTTTATTTATTTGTTATTGATGCTTACCAGTTTTAGTACAAATCTATCACTCTCTAGGCTGAAGATGCATGATCTGGGATAGGTACTGAGAAAAGTGAGTTCTTACACACCATGTTTCAAAGAACAGTTTGTCCTGAAGGCTTTCTTTGCTGCTTGCTGTTGAAAAATGGACTCCATGGGGTTGAAGCATCATGGAGATTTTAATTAAGTTTTAATTAAATGTTTTCCATGGTTTTGCATAATAAGGAGATAATATCAAATCTAATTCCTGCAAAATCTAACATGCATCTGGGTAATCAACACATGAGGAATCTGTAAGCATCCGCATAGTTGAGTACCATTTCTATTAAGTGTATTTTAAAAGGATGATCCTTACAATGTCTCTGTATGTGTTAGAATACGTGAAACCAGAACTCTCCAGGGGAGAAAAATTTTGTTTTAACTTTTACCTCACATTTCATTATAGTGACAATTGAATGATTTAATGTCTCTGAAATTAGTGTGTTTTCGTGTTTGCTAGTTAAAGAAACTCTTGCATAAGCACTCTTTTGGACTTTTAAAAGTCTAAGGGGATAGACTATAAAATGTTGCATAACCTTCAAATGTGTGAATATGGTGGGAGTTGCCTAAACTCTTTGTCTGTAATTGGGGAATAATGATATACCAAGACAATAAGCTTGTTGTAAGGCTTACATGAGACATTATAGTATTTCATTGCCACACATTGGCTAAAACCCATACTTTAGTCCTTATATGTGAATGGAATTATAGGATAACTACAAAGATCAGCTAACAGGAATGAACATTCAAAATATATCACAGTTCTGTCATTTCTTCATTTTTAATATACTGTAAGCCTTAAACAAATGAAAGTATCCCATATCTCTCTTGACCTTTGGGAAGCTTTAGTTTAAAAGATCTATAACATGTAATATAATCCAGTTGACCAAACATATATTGAATTTTCCCTAGTTGCCAAGGACTTTATTAAGTACTAGAAATACAAAAAATGAATAATTCAAGATTGCTCACTTCCTTTTCCCTGTTCAGCTTTTGTCCTTACTTCTTTTGGCTTTTCATTCAATATATATTTTTACCCCTAATTTCAAGACCTATATTTTAACTGTAAATGAATAGGTCAGACTGGATGGTTTCTAAAATCTCTTCTATTTCTGCAATTCTATGCCTTCTAAATCTATGCTTTGAATACTAATATAGATATGTGCAAATACTGAAGCAGGCTTTGCTGAGAAATGCAGGAAGTTTGAAATAATTTTATATCCAAATTAAAGAAACTAAACTTCAGACTCAGACAGGCGTAGGTGCAAATATTTACCATTTGGATAAGCTACCAAATCTCCTTAAATTTATCTCCATGGAGTAATCAGTCCCTAAAATAGGGATACAAATACTACTTACTTTATAGAGTGTTATAAAGATTAAATGAGATAATGCATGTAAGACACTTAAACAGATGTGTTTAGAATATAATAAGCTTAAGGTGAGTATTACTCATTGTTATTCAGGCAGTATAAATATAAGTAATTTATTTATCTGGAAAAGCATCCCTCCCTAAATGTTCTGAAGTTAGATAAAATGTGTTTGTCTTCATTTTACAAGAAAAGTTAGTGAACTTGGTGATGATGGAAAAATAAATGTATTTTCTGTTCATTGGAGTCATGCTGTTGTCAAGAGTAGCACTTTGAGGTTCTTTGGTGGCAGAGGAATATGGCACAGTAGAACCATCTTCTATCTGGTATCCTCATTGCTTAGCACAATACTGAACACAACAGCTCTACCACACGTTTGCTGAATGGATGAACAAGTGATCGATTGGGTGAATGAATCGAAAGGATTCCACAAGATCATTTGTCCTTTATACACTAGGGAAAAAGTCTTACTCAAGGCAACATTAGTGTATAGTTGAATTGGGACCGGAATCCAGATTTGCCTACTTGTTGGTATTTTTCCATAATTCTATAGTCTTCTGTTTCTTACAATGACACAAATTCACGGCCATGCTGCATTATGATGACTTCACAAAACATGTGATACATTCATATTTTTGGCTTATTCATAGCAAGAATTTCAAGTACTAAGTGAGGTAGTTAGCATTACTTCTTCTATTTTATTTTCAGAAATGTGGGGCTGGGGAAAAAAAAGAGATGACCTAGGATTACAGACCAATTTTTAGTATCCAGTGAAAGTTTGTTCCAGAGGAGTGCTATTCTCTCAACGTTATAATGTTATCCCATCTTTTCCAAGTCAGTAATGGCCATATGACTCTGAACTGGCCCTTCCAACGGCACTCTGTGGCTCTTTTGCATTCCACTGGATCTGTTACGATTATGGAATCCTATTAAGAAGATTCCCTTTGAGAGTTTGAGATAAAAGACCCTGAATGTGTATCATTAAGAGTTATAACATTGGGCAAAAGTCATGCTTCCTTTTATTTATCTTTGATCTTAATGATCTGAGTTTGGGCCAAAATGGAGTTATGCTCTTGGAACAGCAGCAGGGGTAAAAAAGAGCATTTCTGAGAGGGATAGAAATTGAGAAATATGAATTGAAATCAGGACTAGTGAAATCACTTCAGCAGCTGGGTATAAAGGAGCATTTTGAAATCTAGGATGGCGATGTACCAATACTTAGGGCCAGGTGTTTTTAATTAAACATATCTTAAAGTATTAAAAATTAGAACTGCGCACATCCTTCAGGATTTTGACCTCCATATTTTGTGTGTGGGGTTAGATAGAGAGTAAAAACATAACAAGGAACTAAAGAAACTGCCAGTAGGAAAATCAGTTGAAATAATCCAGATGCTTCTACCATTTTAAAGGTCAAATCTGGTTTGCTCATAAAGCGCAGAGTACTATGAGAGGAGATGTTTAATAAATCTTGGAATTTGGTAGTAGAAGAAAAGTAGTGAATTTACAGTCCTTAAGCTTGGTTGCGTGGATTTTCACATTATGCCATCTAAGAGTAGAAAAGATTTCTTCCAGCTGTAAAATTGTGGGTTAAAAGAAATGTCACACTTTAACTTTTTTTTTTTCCTATTTAAATGAATATCCATATGTTCTGAATGTTACCAGATTTTCAGGCTTTAGAAACTGAAGGCTTTTTATTCATAGGACAGGATTTGCAGGAGCTACTATAGTGCAAATTCATCCTCCTAACTCTCTTAACATACATATATTTCTCTTTGGAAATATCAGCTCATGGGTAGCAAGAATAATTTCATTGTGGCCTTCATAGCTTTTGGCTTTTGTCTGAAAAATCCAGGAAGTGCAGAGGTTATGATGTATTGCTTCGGTGGCACGAACGCTTGTCCCTTAGGATTGACATTTCAGGAACTTCTTCATGTGTTACAAAGCCACCTGCAGAGATTATTTGAAAGTCACTGGATAGCTGACTTCACCCACAGGGAAAGTGACAGGGACCTGGAGTAGAGTCTTTTCAGTGGAAACCTTTAGGCATAATTAGATTATTCTAGCAGGTAGTGGATTCATGTCAATCCAGCCATCTCCAGAGGATGCTGGGAGCTACCAGCATCACACGACAGCTTTCACTGGCTGGTTGCCACTGTACTCTGAGTTAACTTCAGGGACCTTTTGAACTGCCTTTAGGGTGTGGGGTAGGATTTCAGCAAGCTCTAGAGACATTTTAAAGATTCATTCTCTGTGAATTGGTCCTAGGGATTCAGAGGGAACCTGGATGGTGGAGGTAATTCAAGGGTCCTCTGAAATGTGAACTATGTATAAAATACTGGTTTGACATATACTGACTTATTCATATAATAGTGGCATGCATTATTCATAAAATATTCACAAAATGCTGGGCTGACATGCAGTAAAATATACATAAAATATTGGTGTTGAGACATGGTTGATACTAAGCATGATGGCTAATTGTATGTGTCAGTTTTGGCTAATGGCTGCCCTGATAATTGGTAGTAAAACATAACCTCTAGGTGTGTCCTTGAAATTGTTTCTGAAGAGATTAGCGTTTGAAATGGCAAACTGAATAAAGGAGATATCCCTCACCTGTGTATGTGGGCATCATTCTATGCATAGAGGGCCTGAATGGGAAAACAACAACAACAACAACAACAACAACAACAACAACAACAAACCAGAAGGATAAATTTGCTCTCTCTGTTGAGCTGGGACATCCATCTTCTCCTGACTTTGGAGAACATCGGTACTCCTGGGTACTAGGCCTTCAGACTCGGATCAGAGTTTACACCATTGGTTCCCCTCATTCCCATTCCTGGGCCTTTGGACTCAGAATGGAACTTACACCACTGGCTCCTCTGGTTTTCTGGCCTTCGAACTTGGACTGAATTATACCAATTTACAGAAGGCAGATAGTGGGACTTCTGGGACTCCATGATTACATGAGCCAATTCCTATAATAAGTCTTTTTAAAAAATCTATCTGTCTATCTATCTATCTATCTATCTATCTATCTATCATCTATCAGCTTATCTGTCAGTGTATGTATCTCTAGTAGTTCTGTTTCTCTGGACAAACTTGATGAATATAGATTTAGGTGCCAAGACTTGTTCTAGAGGAGTAGAATTTTAAGAATGAGTTTTCTGAATTGGTTTTGTTGTTTCTGGAATTGGCTCTCTAATCTGATTAAAGACACGAATGACTCTATTTCCAGTAGTAAAGAGAGCATGGATAGTTCATGGTGTGAGCTGTATATACAGATATGTAAACTATCTGCACTGGATGCTCCTAATCAACCACCTGTAAGAAGCAAGGAGTGAAATGACTTCGTAGATGATAGTTTTGAATGTTTTTGGAAGACTAAGGAATATAATGACATTGGTTGGCTTCTCCTAATGTCTCTGGTCAAAGTGGTGAAAGAAAAGGATGAGCTCAGGGATTCAAATTCCCAGCTCAAGCACCGGCTGTATAAATGACCTAAGAACTTCTGTGTGTGCCTTGAAGGAAAACCTTATCTCTTGTAGCTAGCTGCAGGGCTGAAATTGCTGAAACTCAGAATCTCAGGCTGTGGTTGGCCGAATTATAATGCAAGTTGAACTCTCAGCCTCAAGGGGTATCTACAATTAATGTGAAGACACTGATTGGAAAGAATGGGACCCTGTAAGTTAGGATGAAGATGTGCGGGAAGACTCTGATTAAGCTGGGGACATCGAGTGCCTAAATTCTGATGAGTCTTCTTTCTTAGTAGAAGTGGCCTTCTCACCCCCCAGTGACAGCTGCTTCTCTACTCCCAGTGGTAGAGATCTCACCACCCCTGATTGAAGGGATTAACCCTGCCTTGTCCCAAGGCACTGCGTCCCTGAACCACTCACCATGAAAGACAATGCTGATTCTCCTCAGGACACACCCCTACCTCTCTGCTTCTACACCTATAACTAGACTCAAGTCCCAGAAGGCATTTAAAAATGAGGTATAAAATATGACCTATGGCAAGGTGAACTACACTAAATTAGAGTTTTCTAATTTTTACAAGCAGAAATCCAGGGAACATAGGTGGGAATACATATGAAGAGTGTGGGAGAATGGTGGAAGGAACAAAAAATTGGATCAGGCCAAATTTATTGATATGGGCACACTAAGCAAAGGCTTTGCATTTAATGCTGTAGCTTGGGGAGTTAGAAGGGGCTCTTACAGTTTGTCTGGTTGAACCAAAAGATGGCCCACTGTGAATGAATTGGAAATGCCTGACCTCTCTTGGTTTAATGTAGAGGAGGGATCCAGAAGCTTAGGGAGATGTTAGAGTGGATTTTTCATTTGCCCTTACTGTGGGAAATAAATTTTTAGTGGACTCTCCAGCATCCTTGAAGAGCTTCATAATCACTCTCCTCTGTCGGCCAGACCTTACAGTGGTTATCACAGCCACTCAATTGGAAAACCTGTGTAATGGGAATAATTGGATCCTGGGGTGACAGGGGCCAAGTGATGACACTCAACTGGCAAAAGCAAGGAGGGGCACGGTTACCATGATGGACAGCAGATACACTGATAAAGAAATAACAGAGAACATGCTTTAGATATTCAACTTTGTCTATACTTTATAGTTCTTAAGGCCTGATTTTAATAAGATATTTGGACCAACACTTGGCACAAAGACTAATGAATTTGAAATATCTCAGTAGATTGTATAATTGGTTTAGAAATGGTAAATTCTACATCTAGTAAGCCACTGTCCTAAGTTTTAAAATAATTCTGGTGTGTCAAAATGCTTTTGCATATTCAGATAAACACTGGTGACTATTTCATTATTGCAGCAGAGTCTGGTGTAGGTGAGGTGTAACAAATACCAACAGTGAGGAAATCTGGTTCTTTCAAGTCTGTGTTTTTGGCTGAGGCTACAGAATTTCCCAGTGGTGTCTGTTATAAAGCAACATGCAGGCCTTGGCAGCAAGTTAGAGATAACAAGACTACTCTCCCAAAGATCATCCAAGCTGCATGCTAAATTTTGCCCATCTGTCACCTGTCTCCTCTGTCCCATGTCAGAGTCAGATTTGGAACTGGTGACATTGGAGGTACTTGATATGGCTGGCAGAACGAAACCCAAAGGTCTTATTGTTCGTGACAGTTCGGATGTACTTGAATAGTAATTACTGTTCATATGGATTTCCTTGTGGTGTTCTCCTGTTTTATGAGCTTCCATCTTTTAGATGGGTCACAGTGTACATGGTACTGAATATTAGAATCAGCAAGAGATGGTACCACGGAGTGGTTTTTTTCAACATTATTTAAAGTGAAAGCCAAAGAATGCTAGTATGGACCTAACATTTGATTGGACTGTATTTGTTGTATATGAACCAAGTAGATGAGGGTAAGTAGTGTAGAGCTATCACTATATTTCCAGAGAACTATGGTTTGAAATGCTTACGTTTTATGAGTATATAATTAAAAATGTCACATTAAAACATATCTGTTTACACACAACATTATCGATGAATCTCAGAAACAATGTTGAATAAAAACCATACCCAAGAAAGTAGGTACACTATGATTCCATTTATATAACATTCAAATATGGGCAAACCTATTATATGGTCCAAAAAATTAGGGTAATGGTTACCCTTGCAGTAGTACCTGGAAGTGAGGCAAAGCGGGAACATCTGAGATGCCAATAATGTTCTCCTTTCTTCATCTGGGTAATGGTTACATGATGGACTAAAATTTATGAAACTGTATATTGATATTTATTTTGTGTGCTTTCCTGTTTAAATATTATTCTTCAATTAAAAATGTAAAAAAAATGAGAATTACCTTCCAAAGTAAAATAACGGTTATTTAAAAACATCACAAAACGATAAAGCTATAGGAAGCAAGGAATTGGTTTTCAACATTGTTCAGAATTACAATCAATGCTGACAATAATCATTTATTGAGCACATCTCCTGTGTTAGACACAGATGTAAGTGTTAGAATTACAACACTTATTTAATGATTACATCAGGTTTTGAGGTTCTTATTATCCTAATTTTTTGGTTTTTTAAGGAGGAATTGGGACTTGGAGAAATTAAGCAGCTTGCTCAAGGTCACATAGCAAGTTGGTGGTCATGCATCAATTTGAATGCTTGTCTGTTTGACTGCAAAGGAGGAGGAGCTCTTGTACCGTTCCCCTCGCTTCCTCTTACCATCCCAGTTGCACATTGAGACAAGTTGTTAATTTCAGAATCTGGACCGAATTTTCATTTTGGGGACAGGCAGTTTTCTTTCTGGATTTAACTTTCTGTTCCCATGATAATGAATGATTATTATTACTAACATTTTGTTCTCAATCTGTACTCAAAATTTATAGAGCTCAGACAAAATCAAATACAAAGCAGCAATATTAGTTTAACCCTAAAGTTCAGAAAAGCCAAAGAGTAAGTACTATTTCACAAACAAGTCAAACAGGTAGATGTGGGAACATTTTTCACTGGCAGTCTCATATTTATTTTTTATTATTTTATGAAGCTGCTTCCTAGTTTTGCCCTTTGTGCTTCTAAAGGTTATGGTTGAGAGAATAAGTGAGAGATATTAAGATAAAACCTTTGAATTTAAGTATAGTTTTTAATGTATTAGGGCAATATCGGGTGATTAGATTTTGAGAAGTGTAAAGAATCATATTTTATTTCTCATTGGAAAACTTATTTCCTCCCCTGGGCCACACATAGGGGCAAGATCTAGGGAAAAAGGGATATGGGGTGGTAGGACCATGGGGGAGAGAGGCAATAACTTACCCGCAAGTGACAATTAGGGGAATATCTTAATTCTTTTGGACTGCTAAAACAAAAATATCATTTACTGGATGACTTAAACAGCACACATTCATTTCCAACAGTTCTGGAGTCTGGGAAGTCTGAGATCAAGGTGCCGGCAGAGAGGCAGAAGAAGTGGAACGTGAATGTTGTATAGTTTTAAAAGCACTGTCACCTCTCATTACACTCTGCTGATTCTGTGAGATTGGTATCACTGTTATGTCAATTTTATAGATTACATATCTGAGGCTCAGAGAGGCTAATTAGCACAAACACATTTAGCTAGTAAGCAACAGACTGTGGGAATGAAGGAGGAGGGGCAGTTCATTATGACTAGATAAATTGGGAAATGTGTGAATTAGGTCTTGAGGATTTAAGCACAAGAAAGTAAAAGGACAGGTACTGCTGGTTGGAATAAACCATGGGAGCCGAAAGCATGAGAAAGCATGGCTCTTTTGGTCTGTAGCCAACTATCCACTGTGGGTGGAGGATAGGTCCCAGGGCCAGTGTAGTTTGGCTGCATATACAATTCTTTTGTGATCACATTATGAGGTCCCGGTTCTGTAGGTTGTGGGAAGGAGTGCTTCTCTTCTGACTTGGAGGCAAGTTAATGCCTGTCACTCCCAAAGTCATAGCCTACCTCCTCTGTATCCCTTTTCCCCTATCCCTTGCCCCTACACTAGTACTATGTGTGGCCCCAGGGAGGAAATGAACACGGGTGTCGTGGATGCGTAGGACAGTGAAATGATGAAAGAAGAGAACAGGTACTGTGTTACTGCAATAGTGCAATGTGGGCTTGAACAAGGAGAGGTTAGTGGAACTAGGAAGGGGACCATTGGAGAACATTCCAAGGGTTTCCCAGTGAGGCCCAGGTGTTCCTGACTTCATGTAACTTCCTATTTAATTACCATTATAGAGCAATCCTGAGAGATCTCATTAAAGAATTTTCATTGTAACTCTGTTTACTCACTGTTTGGAGAAAGTGTGGTTCTTTATCAATTTATTAAGATCACAGAAAGAGTAAGTGTGGCACTTTTATTTATTTTGCTTTTTTTGGTGTACATACATAAATTATGAAATAGAATTTTGAATTACAAAGCCTTGGCTTTGAAAAGATTTGAGGTAAATATAACTGGCTATACTACATACTACTACGATTTCCTGACTACATGGCTGGCATGTCTTAGATTAACACCCAGTGCAGATTGGTATTCCTTTTAATACCCTCTCTTCTGTAAAACAGGATTATTTTGGGCAATAATCCTGAGAGATCGGTAATTGCTTTCTTGATTTGCTCTTTAGCTCTAAACAATTAAATTTGAATATATTTAACTTTAAGTTTTAATACAGTCCACAAATGAAATAAATTTTACATGTAGCAAATGAAAATATTAAACTTTATACTCTTTCGTTGGTTTAAATTTTAAATTTTAAGCACAAATAAAAATTCCATGTGGTTGCGTAGAATGCCAGAATTAAAGTAACTCAAGTTCTGTTTCTTCTTTACAAAGACTGTGCTGCTATTGCTTATTTTGAATATACTGATTAAATATAGAAACGTAGTATTGCACATGTTAGAAACATGAATTGCACCTGAAGGAGCCTCAGATGATTCTGAACTATTATAAAGTTATACTTGAATGCGTGTAGTTTAGTCTTTAGCTATTAGGAACTAGTTGCATAAGTGGAATTTGGTTGAATGCTCTAAGTTCTCTGAAATTCTATGTGGAATCCAATATTTATGAAATGATAAAGAATAAAAGCATGTGACTCTGAAACTTGCATGTATTATTAAAACTCAACAGTAACTGTGTACTTGTTTAGAAATTTGACCAACAAAATGTTTTTTCAGTGTATTTTGTCACTGATGGTTTTTAATGTGCAAATGTGTAGTGATAAAAACCTGACCTTACTAGTTTCTGTTTTCAGAATATCTATAGGCAATGTACTGTCTAACTGCCTGTGCTCACGGAGGCGTCTCCAGCCTCATCCTTGTATGCCATTGCCTTGACTGGCGCCTTTACTCCCTCTGAAGTGACTCCTTTTCTCCTGGCCCAACCTCCTGCCATATATCTTCATTGCCCTTCCAGTCTCTGTCAGACACCACCTATGTTACTCAATACCCATGACTGAATGCTATGTCTCCTCCCTTTGAACTCACTATGTACTATTATCATTACTCCGGGGATCACTCTGTGGTTTTAACTTTGTAAATACTGTCTTTGAGAGTAGAGTCTTCGGGGTGCCTGGGTGGCTCAGTCGATTGAGCGTCTGACTTCGGCTCAGGTCATGATCTCACAGTCCGTGAGTTTGAGCCCTACGTCGGGCTCTGTGCTGACAGCTGAGAGACTGGAGCCTCCTTTGGATTCTGTGTCTCCCTCTCTCTCTGCCCCTCCCCTGCTCATGCTCTGTCTCTCTCTGTCTCAAAAATAAATAAAAGCATTTAAAAAAATTTAAAAAAAGAGAGTAGAGTCTTTACTTTTTATTTTTAAGCACATAGCCTGGATACTTTTTTAATTTAGCCAAACCAGTCCTTAGACACATTATATTGCTTAAGCAGAAAGGGAACTATTACAGTGACCACATTTTGTTTCTGTTTCTGTTTTGGTGTTGTTATAGAAACTCACAAATAAGATTTTGAGGAATATGAATACATAAAAACCTTTTCAATATACATATTGAACTTTATATATTTTCTACCAAAATTTAAATTTACTTAGTATTTTTCCTCCAGAACAAGACAAGCAACTCTGTCCCTTTATCTAGCCCCACTGTTATTTCCTACTTTCTAATGTATGAAATTTTAGTTCTATTTATATATTTTTTTTACCATTCCAATTTTTTTTGCACTCAGTGTTTAATTAGAATTACCAATATATTTTTATAATTACTTTTGTCATGCTTTTATATATTCTATTCCTTCTTTCTGTGCCTTTCTTTTTCCTGAAATATGTTCCTTAGTAATTCTTGCATTATCTATTGATGGTAAACTTTCCTACCCTTTACATTTCTGAAGAGTCTGTTTTACTCTTACTGTTAAAGGCTAGTTTAGCTGAATATGTAATTTTAGATTGGTAGTTACTTGCTCTCAGTATTTTGACAGATTCTAGCTGCTATTATAGCCGTTGAGATATATGTTGTTAGTCTAATTGTCATTTATCTAAAGATTATTTATCTTTTGTCTTAGGAGGCTTTTAAAATATTCTCTTTATCTTTAATGTGTTCTAATTTCATTAGAATGGATTTATATGTGAATTAATTAAAATTTTTTTTAATGTTTATTTATTTTTGAGAGAAAGAGAGAGAGAGAGAGAGTGTGAGCAGGGGAAGCAGAGAGGGAGACACAGCATCCAAAGCAGGCTCAAGGCTCTGAACTGTCAGCACAGAGCCTGACATGGGGCTTGAACTCATGGACCATGAGATCATGACCTGAGCCAAAGTCAGAGGCTTAACTGACTGCACCATCCAGGCACCCCATGTGAATTTATTTTTAATTTATTTTGTTTTCTCCCAGTTTTCACTTTCTGAGAATACATTCTGTTTAATTCTTGAAGTTTCTCAGGCATCATTATGATTATTTTCTTTTGAATATTGCTTTTTCATTATTCTCTCAACATGCTACTTCAGGAACTCCTACTTGCGAAATATGGGAGCACAAAGTGAGCACTCGTGCCCCAATATATGAATATTTACTCTGTCCAGGGCATGTGAATGACTATATCTTTTTGCTCTTTGCAGTTAAGCAGAACTGTGTAGCTAATTATGGGCAATAAAATGTAAGCCTAAGTGATGTGTCTTGTTTCCAAGCTGAGGTAAGGAAAAGCTCTTGTGCAACTCTGGGTTCTCTTTCCTTCTGCCTCAGCAATTATGGAAGAGGGCCCTGAATAAAGATAAATACATTTTTATTAAAAAAATACATTTTTATTAAGCCACAGAGATTTTGGAGATGTTTGTTACTGAAATGTTTGTTATTTTGAATAGATAGGGAGCCTCTCTATTCTGCATGTCACATAAAATTATCTTTTATAGTTTTCACTCATTTATTTCTCCAATACAATATTTCAGCTGAATAATTACTTCTTTGACTGTGTTGAACTCAGGAGTCATGCCTTTTTGGATTCATTTTAGTAACTATCTTTTTACAACGTTTATGATTCTTTATTCATCATAGCCATCTGTTCTCACTTTTAAATGATTATAATTTCTGGTAGTTGAGTTAATTCCCATAAGAGTATGTTGGGTTTCTAGCCCTGCAATGGTATTGGTGTGTTATATATCTTGTTTCTGAATCAGAGAATGACTGGACCCAGGGGCAGAGTGAGGAGTGTTGGCTCCCACTCACTGCCTTGACTGCAGCTTGATAGAGTCTCACCTGGGCAGTGGTCATCATTTTGTTGAGGTTCCTTTCATAAGTAAGGGAAGCTAAACTCAGCCTCCGGTTTTATAGCCTGAGTCTAGTTCCAGTCCCCTGAAGCAATGGAACACTTTGGGCTCCTGTTATTCCTTCTTCTCACTTTGAAATTTCTTATATCTATCCAGGAACCTAGTAGGCTACTGTTACTGTTTGTGTTTCTGTTCCAAGGTGTTTATCTTGTTCTTGAGTTCAGTTTTGTTGTTTTACATATTATGCATATCATAGAGCATGAAATTATAAATATACTAATGTGTGTGTTTCTCTCATTACTATGGGCTTGACACATAGGGAATGAGTATTTATACTTGAACTCACAATTTCATCTTAATAAGAAGTCAAAGTCTTTAATTTAAATGAGATTAAACCTCTGACTCATCATATGGTGATCTTTCTCTTATTACAAATTGCAGATATTTCATTTTGATTTATTTCTCTCGCAGTGGTTTTTATTTGGTTGTTAAAAAAGATTTCTGAGAAGTAAGAGGTCTTTTTGGTGTGGGTGGGGTAATTTATTGAAACCAAAAGATCTTCAGAGCAGACTAATCAGTATCATTAAATGCACCAACTCTTTCCTTTGCTAAGCAGATGAGTGTGGGTTAGCTAAGCTTTCCAGTCTTCCTATATTTGTTTTTCTTATTATCCTTTATTCAGTAATAGAATTAATAGTAGCTTAAGGGGAAAAAATGCAGAGATATGTGACCATCCAGAGTAAAATTACTGAATATAATATCAGTGGTAGCTAAGCGAAGAGGTTATGCCACTTTCGTTTTTTTGTGTTACTCTGAGTGAGATGAAAATCAGACTCTGTTTCATTCTGTGTTGGTGAGCCTTTAGGTGCCAGATTTCTGAGATTGCCTAGAATATAAAATGTAATTTTTTTCCAGAGGAGCACCTATAGAGATAGAACAATGTTTACTTTCAAGATTAGGTTTTCTTTTATTCTTCCTTTGCTAAGTGTTTGCTATCACACATGTGTCTCCTTTGAGAATATTTTTATGGGGAATCGAAACATTCAAAACAATTTCATGGATAATTTTCCACATTATTATGGATGCTTTTCCTTTATTAAAATGCTTAAAAATAAGCTTCCCCAGTGCATTTACTTGCTTTTAAATCATTCCTTCTTTAACCAAAAAATATTTTACTTTGCAAAACATAATCATTTCAGTGGAAATAGTTCTAAAATGCATGCCGTATATGTTACCTGCTGTACTGGGATACATGTAGTGTTTCTCCAAAATTCATGTCTACCCAGAACCTGTGACTATGGCTTTATTCGGACATAAGATCTTTGCAGACATAATTAAGTTCAGATGAGGTCATACTGGATTATGGTGGTCCACTATAACAGGTGTCATAGAAAAAGGAAATTTGGGCACAGATACACAGAAGGAATGATACCATGTGAAAGCAGAGATAGAAATTGGAGTGATGCATCTATAAGCCAAGGGATGCCAAGAATCGCGAGCCATTATTAGAAGCTAGGTTTGGAGGTATGGAGTAGATTCTCCCGTAGAGCTTCCAGAAGGAGCCAACCTGGCTGATATCTTGATTTTGGACTTCTAGCCTTCAGAACTGTAGGAGAATAAATTTCTGTTGTTTTAGGCCCCCAGGTTGCAGCACATTTGTCATACAAGCCATATGAAAACAATACATCTTTTTACGTGGCATATTCTGAACATAATGCAACCTTTATTTGTGCTATAAACAATTTGGGCTTAGCCTAATGTCATGATGTTTCAAGGGGTCATTGAAGTGTTCTTGACTTACCTTGTCCCTCAAAGAAAGTAAATGAAACTTTGATGTTTTTTGCTGGCCATTTTGTCTTATGGTCATCTGCTATTCTATTTCTCTCTCTATATATGTATTTCCTTTTTTCTTACTCTCTGTGTCTAAATACACGTTATATTCTAAGAAGGATCAATAGTTTCCTGGAGAAAAAAAAACAACCAACCTAAGTTTTGCTAAATTAGTTTTTGATTTTTATACATAGTTCTAAGTCCATGGACTCAGGTATAAGGATCCCCGATTTCTCAAAGTGTATCTGGCCATGGATGTTCTAGAAAAAAAAAATGGTGGGTGATGATGGTGGTGATGGTTGTGCTGTTTATGGTCAAAAGTAGTTTGGGAAATGCTACCTACTTTGTCCCTCCTTTGGCAAATTTATACTCTCTTGCTATGTGTACTAAAGACTCCAAGAAGTTCAAAAGTAAAGAATCTTGTTTAAACTAGTACTTGACATCAGAACACTTTCTATGATATCATCTATAAATATCTCAAGAGTCTACAGAAATCACTTCGAAGAACACTGTCTTAAAGGGAAAAATGCCTGTTTCTTGGTAAGCAGTTTTCTCTAAGCTCAGAGCTGAGGAGTTCTTTGTGGACCTTGTTTGAATATTTAAGGTTACCAAAAGTGGGAGTGTCAGAGACATGAGGAGTGGCTCTAATTTGTTCTTAACAATAATTAATCTTCCTAAAGTATCCGTCATTTAGGTAGGATTTTGCCTGTTGTTTGTTTGAGGATTTTTGCATTTGTTTTTCTGTCATAATTTCGGTGCTGAGAAAGATGAAGTAAATCTCTATTTGGGAAATGCTGTATAAAACTGTTATTTCAATAATTAACAACAAATTGGCAAGATTTTAGTGTCAGTTTGTAGTAAGTGTTAGGGAGGAAAATAAAATAGGCCAGAGGAATAGGAAGATGATGGGTGAAAGTCGGTGCAAGTTTGCAGTTTTGATGATTTGATCAGAAAAGTTATCACTGAGAAGATGGAATTTGATAAAAAAAAATAAATAAAACCAAAAATACCCAAAGAAGGTAAGAGAACAAGCCATATGGCTATGTTGTGGGAGAGCAATCTGGAAAGAAGGAACAGCCAATGCAAGACTCAGAGGCAGGGGTGTGTTTGATGTCAGCAATAGCACTAGATTGTATATATAGAGCAAAGGGAATAAGGCGTAGATACAAGGGTATAAGACCAGTGAGATGGTGATGGGTATGCTATGGAGACGTTGTAGGTCATTATAAGAATTTTAGCTCCCATTTTGAGTGAGATGGGAAGTTACTGAAGAGATGGGAGCAGAGAAATGACACGATCTACCTTATATTTTGAAAAGAGCATGATGACTGTTGAGTTTTGCCACCAAGCTCATATACCAGCTTTCATAAAGGCATTTTGAAAATAGACTGAGGTAGTTTCTCATGGAGAGGAACTCCTACTGTGGAGGCAGATGTCATAGGAACTATAAGAGTGGATTAGACTCTTTCATTTTCTCTTTAGAGAAAAATGACCTAGGGATAACAAAGGAGTCACTGTGGGGGGAGAATGTTTTTAGAAAAATCTGAGCTGAGAGCCTGTCTGTTTTCTTTTCTTTAGCTCTCTGGCAAGAAGGACCTGCTCAAGTTGATATGTGTCACTATCAGTTTTGAATTAATCATTTGTGCTCTGGCATTTAATTGCCACCAGAATAGAAGGAAAATCTTGTCATGAAAAGTTCTATGTTACAAGGATTCTAGGTGGTGTTAGAAGCCCAAGATACAAGCCTCTGTACTTTCATCTTGTTTGAATATCTGATCATTAAATAGAATTTTGAAAACTGGCAAGTGAAAAATAGAATGAAGAATTTGTCCTGTTTTTCTTAAGCCATCTATACCTTCGGATAAACAAAAAGTTGATGAGAAGAATGTTCTTTTTAAAGAACTGTACTAGTTAATGGAAAAGAACAGGGGTCATATTATGAACCGTCCATTAATGAACCAACCACTTATCAAATATATCCCTTCTCAGACATCCCTTCCTGCAGATGTATGTTCTCATCCCATCCCATTCTGTCAACTTTTTTCTGATCAGTATATCCCATATTGTTATATGTGGTTGTGTTAAGCAGTAAAATTCAAATTATTTCATCATTTCTAAATGAGAATAGTAATTGTTCAAAAAATATGCGCTTTCATAAAGTCCACCAAAGCAGTGCTAGAGCACTATTTGAATCACTGTTAAAATTATCAACAAACAAGGGTCTGGCAGAAGTGTACCAGTTGTTATTTGAAGGAAAGAAAAACATTTTGCAGGTGATCATAGATAGTGCTTCTAAAGTGACATTTTAAAAATGTCAAAGATTAATAATAATAACAGCTGTCAATTATTCATGTATACCATATACCAAGTGCTATTCCAAGTGCTTTGCATGTAATCTTGATTGGGCTATTGATTTGGCTGTACCTGTGTCAAAGGGTCATAATAATGGAAGTGTAGATAAGCTAAAAGTTTATTAGTCTTTAACTTAAAAGCCTGAACTGATAAAACTTCTCTGCTCAACAAAATTCTTGAGGCCCAGCTCCTTCCGTGCTCCTTCATGTTGTTCTTTTTCCCTACTATGTTTGCCTCCTTCTCACATTCCGACAGATCTCATTCTCTCTGTGCAATTTTCCCAGTCATTCTTTTCTTTCTTGTAGGGGTCCAACCTGGAAGTTACACATGCTACCTTTGCTCATATAGCACCGTTGAGTACTTATTTCTTGGCCACATCTAGCTGCACTGATGGCAAATGGCAAGGAAGTGTATTATTGTTATTATTATTTTTATTTTTATTTTTATTTTTTTGCTGGCTATGTGTTCAGATGACCAATAGTAGGCTCTGCCCCTTAGGGATTATTTTATCTTATCCCCATAATAATCCTATGAAATAGGTGCTATCATGATTCCTGTATTATAAATGAGACATCTTAGGCACAGAAAGGTTTGATAGTTTTCCCAAAGTTAGGAGATTCCGTAAATGTGTTTATAAATATGACCTTTGTTATGATTTTGCTATGAACATCAAAAAGAATGTCAGTATTTCTCAAACTTTCTGTGGTAAAGGAACATTTTTTTTGTCTTTTCTCAAACATTCTAGATGGATAATTTTATAAAATGCAATAAAAATGTGGCCATCATGTAAAATTGCCATGCACATTCTTTTAATTATGTTCATATGGTGTAGACCGGGAAGAATAGTCTGTGAGCTGGTACCAGTCCTCAGATCACAATTTGTGTAGACCTAAGTTGGGTCGTATAGTTTTAACAATCAACTTTATTGGGAAAATCAACATGACTCTCTCAGCCTTGGCAAACTTGATTTAGTCACTGCTGAAAAACCAACGCGCAATTGCAATTACAGATACATATGTTTTTAAAATGTAAACTTTTATTAAAAAATAAAATGCAAACTTGTTTTAGTAATTTTTAGTGTAAAGAAGTATAAAATTTGTGAATCTCATTTTATTTGTATTTGCTGCCAGTTGTGTATGTGTGTGTGTGTGTGTGTGTGTGTGTGTGTGTGTGTGTAAGTACTAATTATCCTCAGGGACCTCTTCTTGTATATTCACAAGTGTACTCAAAATCTTTGGCAGTCACCAGAGCTATGAGTTCCTTTAATTTCAGAAAATAATTTGATTATAGTTATGATAAAAGACATATGTCAATAAATCTATCAAATAGACATACGACAAAAATAAGAGATTATATGCAGGCAGGGTAGTGAATATATTATCGTCTAGGCTAGTTGAAGCCATTTCATATCATGGGTAAATTCTGCTCCATTGGTCGTGGATACCTAGGATATAATATTGAGAAAGACTCTTAGTCCAGGCGGGCTCAGCTGGGAAAGCCTGTCATGCTTGATTAATGATGGCTGGAAGAGGAGCAGGTGAGGTGGCATGCATGCCATGCATTTTCCTCCATTAACTACTATACTGGTTCGGAGCTTCCAGCAACAAAGGGACAGCATTCAAAATGGCGGGTTACGTTTATTACTTAATGAAGAAGCAATGTTTACATTTGTAAGAAAGATTGACTTTTTCTTTTTCCAAATTCCAAGATAATTTTGTTTTTCTAAATGGATGGGATATTGGAAAATGTAACGAATGGTATCCTAAACAATGTTTTTTTTTCAGGAAAGGTACAAACATTTATGTACCTTTTAAAAAATATGTCAAATCTTGATAATCCAAGAATATATCATATAAAAGAAACAAGGTTGGTGAGAATTTCGCCAAATATTGTATTGTACTTATACAGGATAACCAAGGAGGATAGGATGAATGTATGGAAAGTTACATAATCAATCGATTACACCCTCTTTTTGCTTTATATATCCTTCTTTTTTGAAGAAATCTTCTTATTTTTCCTCTGTGACCAAACACATGACTTGACATTGTACTGAAGAAGAAGAGGTTCGGTAATGAGGTGTGGATTGGACATGTCAGGGAGATTAGACAGTCCTGGAAGGTGGTATTTGCAAACTTCCAACTATCACCGATGTCCTAACATTGGTTTTGACAACCTGTAACTATGACAAAAGCAGCAAGGAGATGAATTTTAATAATGCTCAAATGCAGTAGGTAAAATAGTGTATCCTGAGTATACTGCCATTTTCTTCTCTAGACAATTTTCCCATTTCTCACCTTTTCTTCCCTTCTTCCGTATACTTTTATCTATTATGTTTGTTCCATGTCCAACATTTTCTACCCCTCTCTCCCAATCCCAATCTTCCCAGAAGTGTAATGTTTTTGAATTGTATAGGAGACAGATTAAAGATTGTCTCTGACCTTGTCGGCTAACAGGACTGGGTTTAAGTTGTTAAATGCTTCAGGAATTACTTCTTAATAGTAAGACCTAGTACTGATTCTATCTCAGTGTACTGTTTTCTCTAACACTGCAATACCTCAAGCTTATAGTAACACCTTCTTACTAGATTTTCTCTATTTAAAATTAAAAGCACACCATCGTTGTCCATACAATAAATAATACTAAATTATAAATACTCTTTTAAGGGATGAGTGAATTTTAAATTTTTTTAAATGTTAATTGGGGAGGTTGCCACTTTTAGAGTAGCAAACACTGGATTTAGTATCCTACCAGAAACAACACCCCAAAAATAGATAAAATGTATGAAACAATGGTTTTCAAGACACAGGGCATTAGGCCCTGGAAGTCTTTAATCTGACAGAACACAAATGAAGTGTTGCCTATGACTACCCAGTCTATAGCCCTGAGAGTTTCTAGGCTGTTGCACTGGGAAGGGGAACCCTGTCAGACTCCTTACATTGAGAAGACAGAGCTGGGCATCCAAGGAGACTCAGCAGTCTACTACACAGTAAGAAAATGCTGGACTTCTTCAGAGGACACTCCCTCAAGTCAGAGTACTGATCATCAAGGTCATGGGGAAAAGAACCACCTGAAAGGATTAGAAGGTACAGTGTCTGATGCCCATAGGGTAAAATGTCTGTTTCTACCAGCCAAACTGAAAAAGTCATAATTAACAGATCATTGACTAAATTACTCAGTAATGGGGAATAATTAACCCTAGACTAAGCGTTGCTCTTAACTATGTAATAAATCATAAAAGCAAGACCTGAAAGAGTCAAACTGTCACCAAATAACAACTTTTCAAGTGGGCCAGAATAATGAACAAGATAGTCCATATTTGGGCCATAAAGCAAGTCTTAATACATTTAAGAGGATCCAGATCCTATAAACATGTTACCTGACCACAATGGAATTTAATGTAAAATCAGTAACAGAAAGATATTTGGGAAATCTTCCAAACATTCGAAAACTAATTATAATATACCTTTAAGTAATCCAGAACTCAAAGGAGAAATCAAAGGAGGAAATCAAAAGTAGTTTGAATTGAATGCAAATGGAGATACAGCTTCTTCAGAATTTGCCGGATGCTGCTAAAGCAGTTCTTAGGGAGAAAATTTTAGCACTAAGTGCCTGTATTGGAAATAAGAAAGGTCTCCAATTAGTGACTTTAGCTTCCAAGTTTAGAAACTAAAAAAGCAGTACAAATTAAATCCAAAGTGAGCCTGGGAAAAAAAATACTAAAGATCAGAGAGAGAACCAATGAAAGAGAGAACAGAAAAACAATACAGAAAATCAATGAAGCAAAATCCGATTCATGAGAAAATCAATACTATTGATAAACTCCTAGCCAGACTGATAGGGAAAAAGAGTAAAGACATAGTTACCAAGTATCAGAAATGAAAGAGGTGACATCACTATAGATTCTATACACATTACAAGGATAGTAAGGGAATATTGTGAATAACGTTATGCCAATATATTCAATAACTTAGATGCAATGGACATATTCATTGAAAGACATAAATTACCAAAGCTCATTCAAGAAGAAATCAATAAGCTGAAGAGCCCTTTATATGTCAAGAAATTGCATTTATAGTTCAAAACCTCTGACAAAGAAAACTCTAGGCCCACAAAGCTTCACTGGTGAATTCTGCCAAACATTTAAGGAGGAAAATAATGCTAACTCTGCACAAACTTTTCCATAAAAATTTGAAAGATTATTGCCCAACTCATTCTTTGTGACCAGCATTGTCCTGATAACAAAATCAGACAAACACACTGCAAGAAAAAAAGCAAAGAAACATGAAGGAGTATTGATATAAACTTTTTAAATTCTAAATGAAAGTTTTAGAAAATTGAATCCAGCAATATGTAAAAAAAGATAAAATGACCAAAAAAAGCAACAATCATCCCAGCCAGTCTGTTTACCCATTGAATAGTGGATTATGCCACTGGCAGTGCACTGGAAACAGGTTAGCTTTACAGCAAATTTTTTAGTAACTATAGTCGTCAGGGGTATTTGTCCCATGTATAGATGAGGAACTGAAGCTCAGAGAATTGAAAAAAATAAAGGGAGTTTAGCAAGCTTTCAGGGCATAAGATAACGAAAAATTAAATACATTTCTGTATATTTGCAACAAACCATACAATTAAACTAACAAAGTAAAACGTGTACAATGGGATGAAAAAACATGAAATTGTTTAGATTATCTGACAAAATATGTGAAGGAATTATACACTGAAATTGCAAAACATTATTAACAGAAATTAAAGAAGAACTAAGAAAAAAGGCAGAAATATGTCATGTTCATGGGTCAGAAGATGCAATAGTGCTAAGAAGTCAATTCTCCCTAAGCTAATCTATAGATTTAATGCAATCCCAGTAAAAATCCTAGCAGAGAGAGAGAGACAGAGAGACAGAGAGAGCGAGAATTATTCTAAAGTCACAAGGAATGTAAAGGACCTAGAGTAGCCAAAACAGCTTTGCAGTGGAAGACAAGTTGGAGAACGGACATTACCCAGTATTAAGATTTACTATAAGCAAGACAGTATGGCATTGGCACAAAGATAGACTAATATATCAAAAGACAGCTCAAAAATAGGCCTACACATAGGTAGACAGCTGATTTTCTACAAAGCTGAAAAGCCAATTCACTGGATAAGGGACAGTTTCGTTTGTTTTATTTTTTTCTTCTTCACAACAAACAGTGCTGGAACTTGGATATTTAGGCAACACAAAAGGACAGAAAAGAAAAAAAACCCATCAAAATGGAGTATAGACCTGTTTGTAAAAAAAAACTGTAAAATTTCTTAAGGGAAGCACAGGTGAAAATCTTTGTAATCTTGGGTTAGATAAAGGTTTTTTTTTGTTTGTTTTTTTTTTAAGATATGACACCAAAAGTACAATACTCAGAAAAAAAATTGATAAATTAGACTTCAGCAAAATTAAACACTGTTGGTGTTGAAAAGACATTGTTAGGGGCGCCTGGTTTGCTCAGTTGGTTAAGCATCTGCCTTCAGTTATCCATCTGCCTTTTGGCTCAGTTCATGATCTCACGGTTTATGAGCTCTAGCCACGCTTCACGTGAGCTTGTGCCCTGCTTCAGGTGAGCTCATGCCTGCTTTGGGTGAGTATGAGCCCCCATCAGGTAAGCATGAGTCCTGTTTTGGGTGAGCCCCGCTTCTCTCTCTCTCTCTCTCATCTTTCCCTCTCTCTCTGCCCCTTGCTCACTTGCACCATCTCTCTCTCTCAAAAAGAAAAGAAAAGAAAACAGAAAAGAAAAAAAAGAAAAGAAAAGAAAAAAGACAAGACAAGACACTGTTAGGAGAATGAAAAGATAAGTCACAAAATGGGAGGCTATTTTTACAAAGCATACATCCGATAAAGGATATATACCCTAAATATATAAAGGACTCTCAGAAATCAACAATAAGAAACCAACCTAACTTTCAAAAGTGACAAAAGACTTAAACATATATATCATGAAAGAAGACATACAGATGGCAAATAAGCACATAAAAAGATGTTCAACGTTATGTTATTCAAGAAATGCAAATTAGAACCACAAGAAAAGATCGCTACACACCTAGTAGAATCTCTACAAATAAGAAGACTGACAATGTTGGCAGGAGTTTCAGGGAACTGGAACTCCCATATGCTGTTGATGGAAATGCAAAATTGTATCACTTTGTAAATGGTTTGGCAGTTTTTAAAAAATTTAAACATACACCTGTCATGTCACCCCGCCATTTCTCTGGTCATTGACTAGAGAAATGAAAGCATAAGTTCATACAAAGATTTGTATGTTAATGTTCACAGCCATGACCATAAAAAGCCCTGAATTTCATTAACAGATGAGTGGAAAAACAAACTGCAGTGTGTTCATCCACTGTAATGCTACTCAGCAAAACGAAGGGATGAACTATTGCTACACATAATATGGATGGATTGCGAAATAATTATGCTGACTGAAAGAAGCCGGACAAAAAAGAGATGCTGTGTACATGCTGCATGATTTCATTGTATAGAATTATAGGAAATGCAAATAAATATTCAGTCACAGAAAGTAGATCGATTTTTGCTTGATGGGGCTTGGGGGGTGGTAATGGTGGAACAAGACTTGGAGAAATTACACAGGGGCACTGGGAAACTTTTGGGGGTGAAAAATATATTCATTTTGTTGATTTTGATGGTGGTTCTATGAACATTTATATATGTCAAAATTTATCAAATGCATGCTTTAAATATGTGTGGCTTATTAGGTTTATCAATTATAGCTCAATAATGCTGTTAAAAATGCTAATTGTGAGGGCTTTCTGCTGTTGTTTGCCAGCTCTTAGAGAGTGTCTTTCCAAGCAACTTCAGCTCTAAGTAAAATGCCTAGTCAATATTGCTTCATGCCAAGCAGCCATACTCTATATTGAATCCTTTTTCATCTTTGCAAGTGGCTCTGTAACACCGAAAAATTCTGCAAGTTCAGTTTTTAATCCCTGGTGTAGATGAGACCTTAATGTCTTCAACAACGGCCTTGCCAGCTGCTCTCTCATCCCAGCTCTGCTTGAATAGGAAACTCACCCCCTAACAGGAGTGTACTGTAACTTTGGAAAGTTCTCGCTCTTAGAAAGTTCTTGGGCCTGTTGATAAGTTTCTATGTATATTGTTACTGATTTTTAAGAAACTATAGATTGTTACAGAAAATCTTTAATATTTGAAAGCCCAAATCTGGGAATGAGATAAGCCTCATTAAGAGCAGCAGCAGTATCCTACACTGATGTCCCTACTGGATCCCTCCTTAACTGCCACCAAGGAGAGGGTCAGCATGGGGAATGTCAAGGGAGTGGCCTTAGAGGTGGGGTGTAATAGGTTCCTGACCTTCCCCCATGCTTCGCTCAAAATCAAATTATTTTGATCTCTTTTAATATTCTGTTTTTGTGCAAGTTATCTCTTGACAGCTTTTTTTTTTTTTTTTTTTCCTACTGGAGTGAAAATCACTGGAGTGGTGGAAAGAACTTCTTTGAGGAGAGGAAGATGGATTTGCATCTTTCTCGCCCATTTCCTAGATGTTTTCCACATTAGTAATGTTGGTAAGCCAGGTTAAGTGAAATACTGAGCTGTAAGAATTGAGTTACTACATCAACATCATTGTTTCTGTATTAGTTTGCTAGGGCTGCCATAACAAAACACCACAGACCGGGTGGTGTTTATGATCTCACAGTTCTGGAGGCTAAAAGTCCAAGATCAAGGCATCAGTAGGTTTGGTTTCTTCTGAGGCTTCTTTCCTTGGCTTGTAGATGGCCAGCCTCTCACTGTGACATCATGTACTCACCCTTAGTTCTGCATCTTCTCTGTGTGCTAATTTCCTCCTTTTGTAAGCACACTGGTTGCATTGGATTAGGATCCACCCATGTAGCCTCATTTTACCTTAATTACCCCTTCAAAGGTCCTATCTTCAAATACAGTCACATTCAAAGGTCTTGGGGGTTAAGACTTCAACATAAGAACTTGAGCAGGGGGACATAATTCAGCCCGTAACAGTTTACTTTTTTTTTTTTTTTTTTTTTTTAATAAACGGAGGACCTATGTTTCAAGATTCTTATCAGCAATAGTGGGATAATCTATATAAAGCAATAATAAAGCATCTGGAACATGTTAGGTACTCAGTGGATGATAACTACTGTAATTTTGAAAAAAATATGTAAATCTGTGCTTATACAGAGAAAAATTTTTTAGACCATTGCTGTTCTGCCTTTAAGCGTAAGACTTTTTTCCTTGTAATTTATTTAAAAATTTTTTTAACATTTATTTATTTTTGAGAGAGAGAGAGAGAGAGCAAGCATAAGTGGGGGAGGGGCAGAGGGAGACACAGAATCCAAAGCAGGCTCCAGGCTCTAGGCTGTCAGCACTGAGCCTGATCCCACAAACTGTGAGATCATGACCTGAGCTGAAGTTGGATGCTTAACCAACTGAGCCACCCAGGCGCCCCCCTTTTCCCCCTGTAATTTAAAACATATTAAGATGTAACAGGAATCTATAAAGACATCATAGAAAATGCTACTCAGGTTACAATTCATGTCTATTTTTAACGATTAAATTTGATAGAAATGGCAAGACTACTTTTATTTACACAGCTCTTCACTCAAATGAAGAGGAACAATAGCTCTCAGTGCTCTAGAGCTCTTAATTGAAGAAGCCCAGTGAGGAGCGCAGGGTACACAGAATGTACAGAATGGCAGTGGTAGCAATTTGTACAGCTTCCGATTTCCCGCATGTTTACAATTTCAGAGGAGAAATGAGAATTTGCTCTGTTGCTTTTTAAGCTGTGGTCATAAGAACAGTTGTTTCATATTTTTTCCTCTAGTGAGAAATTTCAGAAGTCTGAAATTCAAATATATCTGTGAAATGCAAATAGTTTTATTTATTAATGGCCACTAATGGTCTGTGATCATCACAGCTGATTAAGTAAATAAGCAAATCACTTATTTAAAGTTTGCAGAATTGAATTCACAGATTTTCTAATTGTTTTCCCTTCATTTGGATTTAGCAATATCTGATCTTCAATTGAGTCAAGGAACCAAAGCTTCAAAAGAATACACTTTGAAGGAGCAGAGGAGTATCTTATAATTATAAAACGTCATGATACTCTTTAAAATTCTATATGTTATTCATAATTTCTAAGCTCAATGATCTGTACTGTTATATTAATTAACTCTCAAAATTCTAATAGCTGAGCAGATCACTTGATTTCGCTTGCCTACACTACTTTATGTTAATTAATGAAAACCATAAATTCGGAGCCCTTGCAAATTGTGCTGCTTCATTGCATTTAGTGCTCTTGTAATTCCTACTCTTAATTAAATAATGAGCCTCCAGAGCACTTTCCTAGCTGTGAGTTATACTATGTTGTAGATACAGCTGGCATTCCCACTACCCCGTCCGTTCAACCAATGTGTGTATTTTCTAACAGGTAGAAGAGTTTATTATTCAGCCTTGGTGCCTGATGTGGTGAGACACATGATATAGGAAAACCTACCTTTGTTTTGACCAGGTTGCCCAGATTGGATTTTCACTTGCTTTTTCCTGTTAACCGGGCTTGTATTTCCTTATGGTTTGTGCAGGCCACATCTATAGAAATGGAACAATCAGAGATAGTGTACTGTTTCCTTCCCTGAAGGAACCTCTCTTTGTCATTCATTTAGAAATCAACAAATATAGATTGAGTATCTAGTGAGTACCCAGGTGGATACAGCAGTGAACAGGTGTTCCTATGAGAAAGCATTTAAATCTCCCATTTACATAAGTTTCTGAATCTTGCAACATTTCAATAGAGAGAAAGTATAGTATTTTGAGAGTCTCCTACAAAGGAATTTTAAAAACAAATTATTTGTAAGAGGTTGTCACAGTAAAAATGCATGATAAAGAAATCATCATTTAAGCAGAAAGATCTTAATAAGCTGGGCTTGTTGCTTACCTATGCTTATGGCATTCATCCACTTCCCTTCTCATTTCCCACATACAGTTCCTGACTGATTTATCAATTTTTACTTCTTGCTTGCAGGATCCTTAATTTTTTATGGGGTTGTTTAGCACAGAGTGAGATAGGGCTTGTTTTGGTTTTCATGTCATAAGTTACTTAGTTTTACCATAAAAAAGTAAACATAAGTTACAGTTTATTTTTAATAAGTGATGAAATCATTTTCACATGTAAGATTTACTATAGAAGAAAAGCAGGCGTTCCACAAGTGGCAAAATAATTCAAGGACAAAAGTGACCCAGAATAGCTGATAGGAGATACTAAATGACTACTTGGAAGCAAGAAATATTTAATTTGATTGACATAGCTAATTCTTGATTTTTTATGAATCATGTTTCAAATAGGTGAATTATCCAACATTTCTCTTTCTTCTTGATCCCTGCCTTCAGCTATTTAATTTATTTCTGGCAAAGAAAATGAAATAGTTTTACAGCTCATTCCAATTTAAGAAAATATATTGATTATTCATATTCAAAGTTATATGCAATAAAATATTGATTAAAAGAGATTCAAAATGATATGTAATGAACTTCGGCTATTATACTATTTAATTGACTCTAATACAGTGCACTGAAAATGTGGTTCACAAACTGTTACAGCATGCATTAAAAGAATTTTAGAGAAACATGTACAAGTGCTAATAGCAATTTGCCTTTCTCATACACCCACATGCATGATTAGTGGACTCTTCACTGCACAAAGTAGAGCTAAAAAAAGAATTAAGGGTAAACAAAGAAACAATCAAACACTAGTCCTTCACTACAGATAGCTTAAGTATTACTGTTTATAAGATGTCCTTGATTGCTAAATGCTTTATCAATTTTAAGATGAATCTCAACTGTATGGATGTTAAAATGTGAAGAAAGTGTTATCTTAGAGTTGTTGATATGGTAGTTTTCCATTATTAATTTACTCCTTTATTTTCCCATGGGGCATTTTTTATGGGATATCTTGAAGGTGATTATTTCATAATTTTTGTAGTACTTTCAACAGTTGTGTGCTATATTAGGAAATGATTTGGGTTTGACGGCAGACAGACTGCTGTTTACTGGGTTTACGACATTGGACAAGGCTCATGTTCCTTAATGGTGAAGAGAAATAAAAAAACATATGTATCTCAGAGTTGTTCATACTGCTTTATTGTTTCCACTTGACTAATGGAAGAGGGCACTGGAAATGTGTTTCTTTTTATTTATAACAAATAAATCAAATATGTGCACATGCTCATACAAATAATTTTTTGTGCCTTGAGAGAATATAAATTGATAGTTTCAAAATCAAGCTATGACATTTTAAATATTTATTCTAGAAAAATTAGACTGTAATTATATGAATACCAGGGTCAAATTTTTTAAATGAGGTCAAGAATTACCTCTCATAATTTTGACTGTTTTGACTTCCATTTCAAGTAAGAGCTCATTGAATAAATATTGAAAATAAATTAAGTTGGAATATTCTCTTAATTTTAATTAGTTTTTAAATTATTCATCTGTTGAACCAGAATATTTGATACATATCTTCTACAGAAATAAAATTTTGTAACTCAGTATTCTAAACTATGGAGTAATTACATAATCTTGATTTCTTGCTAATTTTTAATAAGTTTGAGTCTTAAAAATTTTAATACTAATTATTCACTAATGAAAATTTCTTTGGAGCATATAATATTTTCTTTAAGATAGTAAAACTCTAACAAATAGTGTTAACTAAGTAATCTTGACCACCACACTTAAATAAAGACATTTATGTTTAGATAGTTTTTATTTTGAACTCTGATTTTATCAGCAGAATTGTATGCTAACATCTGAGTTAATTAAATGAATTAGACCCATATTATACTTACCTTATGCTTGATATGTATTAAAACTGATATCTCAAATTATAGTGTTAGAATAATAGCACTTTGATTTAGTCTAAATGTTAGGAAACTAGAACTTACATTTGGAAATGAAACAAACTACAGAAAATAGACTTTCCTTATTTACCTTTATCTTTATTCAAATAATTATATTAACTATAAAATTTTGTTGCATATATATATATATATATATACACACACACACACTTTTGGTGTACAAAGTATTTTGTACATGTTTTAAATATTTTTACAATTATAGAAATATATTCCTTTTAGAAAAGTAAAAAAAAATAAAGTTATTTTTTGTGTTGCATGTGATATTTATTTATTTATTTATTTATTTATTTATTTATTTATTTATGTTTCTAGTCTTATACAGAAATGTATTATTTTTTAACTTAAATATTATCTAACTATGTTGATAGCTACTGTGTTTTAGGATTAAAAAATTTTTTTTACTTAATTAGATAATATTCTGTCCTTTAAACATAATGTTGTGTAACATTTATTCAATTTAAGTCTCTTAATATACATAATCCATCATATGAATGTATTAGCATTTAGTAAACCATTCACCTTTTATTGAATATTTAGGCTGGTTTTCAACCTAAATACTGTAAGTAATGTTCTGGGTGTATCTTCACATATGCTTTATGTGGTCTCTTGATCACAGTGAATGGGGTAGGCAAGAACTGGTTTATAATTTTTTTTTTCATTGCTAGCAAAGAATTGACAGGCCAAGACACTGACTCAATGTCACAAAATCAGGAAATTTAAGTGTCAGTAGATAAGACCAGATGTTTGATGTTTAATTAATTGCTTATTCCTTTAAAGTGCTGTCATCATCAAAGGGTTTAAGATAGAGGTGGTGCTCATAAAGTATGTACAACAGCTGTATAGCTGAACAGAGTTGATGGCAACGTTGTGAATTATGTGGTCTTGTTTACATGAGATTTCAGTGTTGGTGGAGATTGTGACCTATTGAGGGATGAAACTAAATATAACATGAACTTAAGAAATGTATGGAACAGAATCTTTGACAGAACAATGTTATCCCTGTGCAATCAGTGAAAATGGAAGGGAATTCTAATTAATCCAACCAAGTCAGCCGAAATCAAATTTGGTAATCAAAAAGTGAACAGATGTGTGGGTAATGCTGACCACATATATGATTTACCAGAAACAGAAAATACAGGACTCAAAAACTGATGTGTGTACAGATTATAGAATTGGCATTCCAGATATGCATTTCAAATTAAACTACAAAACTGTAACTTAGAGTATACATGTTTTAGAGAAACTGAACATAGGCTCCCCCTTAGGTTAGCATTGTTATTTTCCCTAATACCTGGTAAAGGTGTAGCAGCTTCTCACTATACCATTTCCTCATAATGGTATGGATTTAATCCTATCTTCGATTTTAGGGGCTTCTCTTTAATTGAATCATGGGAGTCATTCGTGTTTCCAGTGAGTAAAGTTGGCACACATCACAAGCAATGGACAAGCACATAGGGCCATAAAGAGCATACACTTAGCCCTGAGCAAAACAGTAACTGGCTCATTGGGACCTTACACTTCCCAAAATGCTGAGGGCAGCTGAGAACGGGGCCATACAGAGAGAAGTGATTTACAGTACTTATAAGTGGGAAGTGCTGATGTGCTACTGGGTCCTAACCTGACTGCCAAATGAGAGAGCCACACCAGAATGATCCACATACTCATCTCCCTGTCCATCCTGGGTTGGTCGCTGTGACCAGGCAAGGTCTCTGTTTTTCTGCCTTCTGAAATAAGAATTCTGACTTGATTTTTTATACCAATTGTCTGAGAACAATAGTGCTGTTCTTTAGATGTATTTCAAGGCCGATTTCATGCTCACTGTCTGGACAAGTCACCAGTGTAGTGATTTGGAGTGATACACATTTTCTTTCTTTCGTGAGTTGCTAATACAATGTAATACATATAAAATTTTCTGAGCCTCAGTTTCCTCTCTGCAAAATGAGATAAATAAACTTACCTAGAAGGGTCATGAAAAGTGAATATGATTATGCAGATAAAGTATAGAGAATACTCAACACTTGGTAGCTATTGTTATTTATGTAAGTAGTCAAAATCATAACAGAAGGAACATAGGCTTGCGCATCAGGTACATTCATTTGAAAGTTTTATCTTTGCCACTTAATAGCTATATGATTCACTAAGCTCAAATGTTATACTATTTGAAATTTCTCTTGAGTTCTTTAGATAACAGGGAAACTCGGCCCAAGTATTTTGGGGGATGCTTACAGTGTCAGAACTCTTCTGGAATTATTTAACAGCAACTCAAGAATGATTTTTTTAGAGTAGTTGTTAATTTTTGGAAAGTACATGGTTGAATTTGGTCGTCAATATTTTGTGATGAAGGTATGGATCATGAATGGTTGACATTCACTGTTGCAATAATAATTTAAGCTCATATAATGAATCAGTTCAAATCACTGAGCATATTTACCAAGCTGTACACATAATTAACATTTTAATTCCCCTGAATATCTTATCTCATTATCCACACTGCTTAGGAAAATATATTAAATAGACTTTGGCAACCAGCAAGCTTAGGCTCTATCAGACCACAATACAAGGACATTGAGTTTCCATTAGTGACCATGTGAGTTTGAGTTAACTTTTGAAATGAAGTTAGGGAAAGTTGTTCATGTTCTTATGATTACACTCACTACAGAGAGCTTTGAAGGAATGGGAGTTGGAATTTGGATAGAATGGGTGAGATTTGAAAATGGACTCTGTAAATTAAACATTTTCCAAGCCAACGAACTGGTAATTTTACCAATGTCCTTCCCACGTGTGCTCACTACTTTTATAGCCTCTGCTCATGCTGCTCTTAGTTTTAAATAGTTGAACTTCTGGCCAGATTCTAAGCTTTTATTTCTTTTGCTTGGTAATTCTTATTTTCTTTCTATTTTACTTCTTCTTTTTCCTGAGACATATTTTCAAAAGAAAGAAGTAGATGCTCAACAATAGGACCAATTGTCAAGTAAGCAAATATTCAAGTTTTGATGTAAAATGATAGTCTCTGAATTCCCGTTAAAATCCCCATTAGGACACAGAGGGGAAAAAAGGCCAACTCATAACATTGAAAGCCAAGATTCACAATCAATCTATTGCCAGGATTTGGCAATTTGTGCTAATTGTGATAATTGGTAAAGTGAAAAAATAAACAGGTTAACTTGGATAGGACTCATTTCAATTCACGAAATTGGTGAGAAGATATGTACATCTAGCTATTCACTAGTAAAACATTTGAATTGAAAAAATAAATAAAAATAACTTTTGAAAAATTTAATCTCTTTAGGGAGTGCTTCTGCCAATTGAGATGCACTAAAATTATGACATTAAAAATGAGGAAATCTTTGTTAAAAAAACAAATAAGTTTGAGGCAAGGTTTAATTGGTTAAAGACTTAAATCTAAATAGTAGTTGTTTGAAATTTGAAAATAAAATTCAACAGAAAACTTAAAAAAGTACTTCTTAAAGTACTTCTTAAAGTACTATGTACATGTAAACATAAAAATTTAATTGAAAAGAGATTAAACTCACAGAATTGTATTAACTAAGACCTGCAAGTATAAAGCAGGAAATAAAGAGAAGTCAAAGTGTTCTTAATTTCTTGTTTTGTGTGGTTGGATGTCAACAGCTATGGTATCTTTTGGTTATTGCTAATTTGGATCTATAGTTTAAATATTTAAAGATAACCACTACTGGAGTTAAACTATTCCGTACCTACCTACTGGAAAATATAAGTTACTGTAGAATATAAAAATTATTAAAAGTTATAAATCAAAGTAAGCATTTTAAAACAGCATAAAACTATATAATGGAAGACCAAATACAATAGCTCTCCAATAAATATGTTAAACTCCTTAGTTAATGTATAATATTTTTTGCATTTGGTTAAAAACTAAAGTATGATTATTTTGTATTTATCCAAAGACAGAATTTTAAAAAGAACCAATAGGGTAATACTCAGACAAATATAAAGAGAAAGAGAACAGAGATAGCTAAATTAATTTCAGACAAATTTATTTTACAGGAAAAATTTATTTTTCTTTGATTTAAAGAAAAATTACAGGGGCACCTGGGTGGCTCAGTTGGTTAAGCGTCCAGCTTCAGCTCAGGTTGTGATCTCAGTTTGTGAGTTGGAGCCCCATGTCGGTCTCTGTGCTGACAGCTCAGAGCCTGGAGCCTGTTTCAGGTCCTGTGTCTTCCTCTCCCTCTGCCCCTCCCCCCGGCTCACACTCTGTCTCTCTCATAAATAAATAAACATAAAAAAATTTTATAAAAAAAAAGAAAAATTGCAATCTTGATAAAGCTATAACAGGAAAATAAATGAGATAATCATTGAGAGATATGCAAGCAAAATTGACAAAAATAAATGTTTTAGAATTGAATATTCCATTCAGCAATTAAATAAAGTGAACACACTAGAATAAATTAATCAAGTTTAGTTAATATACATAAAATTGAACTTTGTATCTTTCAAATACTGTATTTTATTCAAGAATCAAGAAACACTGATTTACAAATTAACAAATGCACAGGGTACATTCATTGATAACATAAATATTCACTGAATGAATGTTAAAGGTAACAAATGGACTAGAGAAAAAACAATTCTCTAATACTAAAGGGCCATACTTTACCTAAGAAAATGGGAGCCAGAAGTAATTTAGCTTAAGCTAACAGAATGTAAGAGAAAACTCTTAGCTTTAAGTCCTCTCATGATTAAACATGAACTAATAATACAAATTAATTAAGGATTTAAATCACAAATTTAGAAAAAAATAAATATAGGCCTATTTTCGATGAAAATAATAAAACTAAAGGCAGACTTCATTAAGTTATTTAAAAAAAACATTGAAAATCTTGTTCTTTAAAAGTACATTCAAGAATTTGTTCTATTAATATAATTAATAAGAATAAAAGAAATAAAACTTAAGTTGAAAATTACAGGAAGGATACATACTATAAATTAGATTCTGCACTCTTATACTTGAAAATATAAATGAAATATTTCTGAAAACACACCAACTCTCAAAATTTACTCTAGCAGAAATCAAATATTAGACCAGTAATCCTAGCAACATTGTAAATAAAATTGAGATTATTCCCTCCATAAAAGTTTCTGAAGTCAGATGAGTTCTGAAGACATACTGTACATTCCATTGTAGAGCATGGAAAATTTAGAATACTGAGCATCCCATTTCGGAAACCAGCATTTATTTTGATTACTGAATATAATAAATTTAGTGCAAAAAGTCTATGCATCTGACTCACAAATGAAAATAGAATGGTTATGGTAGGAACTGTATTATTAATTTTATCCTTGAACTATCTCTATTCGGTCTCTTACATTGCTAATAGAATTCTTATTTTCTGTGTGCCGTAATCTTCCAAGCCCAAGATGATTAATCATGATTGGTCTAACTCTAAAAGTGATAATTATGTTTCTCTTTGCCAGTTGTTCACTTTCCCAGCCTTCCGTACAGGATGTTGCTGATTGACTCAGGTTTGTCCAATGGAACTTACGGGGAACTCTGCTAGAGAATGTCTGGGAAAAACTGACTTGGTGTCCTAATGCAAGGATCAGTTAGAAGAGGAAGGCTTGTTGGTGTTGTCTAGAGTAGCAGCAACCATTTGGCAAACATGAGCTGTCAAGTGTGAAAAACAAAGCCTTTGGCTGTTGTTAAAAATGGTGGAGGAGAAAGAGATAAGAGGACAATGACAGGATTGACTTGCTGACCCAGGCCTGAAATCACCTCTTAGGTTTTTCCTGGTAAATGAAATAAAACACCTCCCCCACCCCCCCCCCACCCCCCACACTCACAGGCTGGCACGCATGCGCGCGTGCAAACACACACACACACACACACACACACACACACACACACACACCACTGCCACTGTTGTAGGTGTTTTGTTCTAACAGCTAGGAGCACTCATCTGATATCAAGACAAAAAAAATCCAAAATAAAATACTGGCAAAGAAAAAAAAAACATCAATTCATCCAAAGAATCATTCACCACATTTTGATAAAATTATTTTAAACTAAAAAATTACTTTAAGAAGTAAGGATAGTCTGACGTTGGGAACTTTATTAACGTAATAGCACAACACTAAGTCTCATGATGCTAAAAAAATTGACATCCATTACTAATTTTTTTTAATGTGAGTAAATTTAGAATACATGTGTTAAACTTTAAAAAATAATATTCTAGTGATTTTTTTCCATATTTGGGGCAAGCTGAGGCTACTCATTATTATTTTAATTTAAATATTGTTCTGGAAGTTCTAGTCAATGAAATATGACCTGAAATAAAGACAAAATTATAAATTTTGAAAAGGAAATTAATACTGTTATTTGAAAACAATATGATTATATGCTTATATATCCCAAGAGGATACACTGAATTGATACGAGTGCTCATTAAAGTGTCCCTAGATGAAATATATATTGTCTGATCTAAAGAAATTAACAGGATATACATAGTCCCCATAGATTACAGTGATGATAGCACTAATATCTAAAATTAAGGAAATTTATCAAGAGACAAAAAAACTATAATGTGCATCCAGTTCTATGCAGGGGAGACAGACATTGGCCCTGAGACAAAATAATTTCAGTCACTATGAAGGTCTGTTGTGCTTATGTTGTAAGGTTATCATCTTTCACCAAGACATAGATGAAATAGCCTTAAAAACATTTATCATCTTTCATTCTGATTTCATCTCTGCTTAACAAAATTCTGATAAATTATTTGGCTTCTAGATAACTTGATCCTAGGTGTGTGTGTGTGTGTCCTATGAATAGAACTTTCGAGTACTCTTATAACTGATAAAGGGCTATTCCCATTAATACATCAATAAATTAGAATTCTGATTAACCACAAAAGAACTGGAAAATATAAATTGTTCAACAAAGATGTTGCAAAAAATAGTTAAATGAATATAAGTGAAGTAATTACATATTTGAATATATCAAAATGAATTCCACATGGATTAAACAGATTTTATCTTTAAAATAAATAAATACATAAAAAGACTTAAAAATTTAGGAAGAGCATATGCATGTATATTTAACTTAATATTCCAGGTTTAAGAAGAACTTACTGATAGAAAATTATTTCAGATGTGATGACATCTTGCCTAGGTTAGTAGGTAATATTGTTTAAAAATGTATTTGAAATGTAAATGTCCCAAAGTAGACCAGTTAGACCAATTATTTTGGGAGGAATGTCTCCTCCTAAAAAGTAAAATATATATATATATATATATATATATATATATATATATATATATATATATAAATAATTCCAAATACGGTTTCTACACTCACTACCCCTCTTGGATCAGGGCTCTTAAGATCTTTTACAAGCCTTAAAATTCTTTGGTGGCCACCCTTATATCTCCTAGTCATTCGTTTTCCTCTAGGATTGAGCAAATCAGAAAAAAATTTCCTCTTGTCCGTGATTGTCTCCTCACATCTCCACAGGCTGAGACCAGATAAACTTCAGTTTTTAAACGTCTGTGTCAGGACCTGCTAGGTGCCCAGAGCAGGGAGACAGGGAAAGGTGGCCTTTCTGCATTTTAGGCTGGGGCAACAGTATTCTGTGAACTTGTCCCTCCTCCCTCCCCCTAGCATTTTCCATATCCTTCTGTGACCTTGCACCCTTGCCTATCATCATTGCATGCCACCTGTGGTGCCTACCCACAATGAAAATGAAGAAAAGAATGACACAAAGACAGGGGTAAGGAAGCTGAGTAGCCTGGAAATAATCAGTGGTGTTGCTTGAGATCTCCCTCCCCACCCCACACACCTAAGCTTTGCCTGAGAGAAAGGTTTGTCTGGGTGAAATTCTATGTATAATGTCACTACCAGAGTCACATCTTCCCTGTCCTGCTCTGCCACTCTAGTACCTTGTAAGGTACCTAGAACTTTGTTCCATTTGTATGAAATGGCTCAGAATCATGCTTCATTACCTAATGTATAAAATACAGATTCAGGTATAAGACAGGTGTTTTAAAGGTATCAATATACAATGTATGAAAGTACAGGGTGTCTGAAAATTGTACACATAAAAGCAGAGATGAACTACACATAAAGAAAAAAAATGTAAAAAAAAATCCTACAAAAAATATTAAAAGAAAATGAGGAAACAGGGAATCTACAACAACAACACAAAAACAAGAAAAAGTTTATTTTAATTTAAAAATCAATAAAAATAAAATGCTATGCTGTTGGTGGGAATGCAAACTGGTACAGACACTCTGGAAAACAGTATGGAGGTTCCTCAAAAAGTTAAAAATAGAACTGCAGTATGGTCCAGGAATCACACTACTGAGTATTTACCCCTAAAATACAAAAATACTAATTTAAAGGGATACATGCACCCCCATGCTTACAGCAGCAATATTTACAATAGCCAAATTATGGAAGCAACCCAGGCAGGTGTCCATCAATAGATGAATGGATAAAGAAAATGTGATTTTATATATATATATATATATTTAATAACATATATATATAAACATATATATATTTAATAACATATATATATTAAACATATATATATATGTTTAATATATATGTTTAAATAACACTTTAAGAAAGATAGGGTAAAATTGTAAGAGCTTCCCTTTTTTTATAAAAAAAATATGTGTGTGTGTAAGTCTGTCTATACATGCACATGCTTCCATATGGTTAAAAAAATCTGAACACTGTAGAAAAAAAAAAAGATAAACTTGTTCTTCTTTACCCTTCATCCTAACAATTCCAATCAATAGAGACAATCATTGTTATCAGCACTTTTATTTTTTTGATGATGACTGTTAGAATCTTAAAACCCCCATATCTCTCTTTATCAGCTTTAGACAGTAGTTATTGACTTCCGTTATGAAAAATTAGGAGTTTAAAATGCCTAAACTTCCTGCCAATCTTTGTAAGCTCTTATTATTTTCAACCCTTCTAGGTTTCTTGATTTATGACATATATTTAACATTATTTATTACCATCTAAAAAAAGAGTTAGTAGTCTTCATTACTTTCCCTTACATACATACATACATACAAGCTTTCTGTTTGCTTGAATTTGTAAAAATGATTTTTATTTTCCTCTTCCACTAATTTGGCAGTATATGAAATTTTAAATTTAATATCATTTTCCTTCAAGATTTTAAAAATTTTGCTTTTTTGTGTGTTCTTGCATACAGTATTGCTAAAGAGAAACTGATGATAATGTGGATTGGGAGATCGGGTGAAACATTGAATCTTGTTGATTTGTATGTAATAGGTTTATTCAATTTAGAAGCTTTTAGTATCTTTTCTTTATCTTTAGAATACTGAAATCACCAAAGAGTTTGCAGGTGTGTATCTATGTTTTTTTTAATTTTTTTTTATTTTCTTAATCTTTCTCAGCCATACTTGAGCCATTTCAATTTAAAAACACATGTCTTGGGGCGCCTGGATGGCTCAGTTGGTTGAACGTCAGACTTCAGCTAAGGTCATGATCTCCTGGTTCTGTCAGCTGTGCTGACAGCTTAGAGCCTAGAGCCTGCTTCAGATTCTGTGTGTCTCTTTCTCTTTGCCCCTCTCTCACTCATGCTCTATCTCTTTCAAAAATAAATAAACATTAAAAAAATAAAAAAAACCATGTCTTTCTATTCTGTTTATTATTATTATTATTATTATTATTATTATTATTATTTCTTTGAGTCTGTGTTTCTTTTTCATTGATTCATTTCTTTCCTACCTAGATATTGTGCCTCTTGGATTTTTCATTTGTGACTCTTAACTTTTTATCCTTACTATTCATTTCTTTATTTTGCTTTTCATCCCGTGAAACTTCTTTACTTTCATCCTACAGACCACTCCTTTGGTTTTCAGTTGTTTTATTCTACCATTAAACCAACTGTTTTCAAACTCTGGGTCACAACATGGGTCCTTTGGGTCTATGGGTCCTTCCTAAAAAATAAATAGAATTATCATAGAGATTATATGGAATTATTATTTGGTGAAATTTTATACACACACACACACACACACACACACACACACACATAACATATCAGAATGTTAAATATATTTATTGGCCAAAAAAGCTTCAAAGCCACTGAGTTAGCCCATAATGAATTGGTTTTATTAAGGAATTTCCAAATCTTTACCTTTTTGTCCTTGAATTGTTCTCCCAATCATAGAGGGCTCTTCTTGATTTATAGAGGTAATATCCTTCTTGGCTGTCTCTGAAGATACTAAAAATATTTTTGGAGAACTGTTTTCCTTGCTGATTGGCCTCTGTTTTCTCCCAGGTTTGTTAATATATTTCCTTGTTTTAATTCCTTATTTTCATCCTTTCCATAGTCCTCCAGTATCTGGTAGTCTTTGTTTGACTATGTAGATTTATGAATAAAGGATTAGTTTAATTAGTATAGCTAGTAGCTTGCTTGGAATTTTCATGTAGTTTTATAGTTGTGTTTTCCCAACATCCCTTCAATGTGAGATTCTACTTTCAAACTCTAAAGGGCAGATGCCTGGGTGGCTCAGTCATTTAAGCATCTGACTCTTAGTTTCAGCTTAGGCCATGATCTCATGGTTTGTGAGTTTGAGCCCCACATCAGGCTCCACAGACAGTGAGGAACCGGGTTGGGATTCTCTCTTTCCCGCTCCCTCTTTCTACCCCCGCCCCTCTTTCAAAATAAATAAACTTACAAATTTAAAAAAAAAAAAAAACTCTGAAGGGCACAGTTTGTTGACAGGAGGCACTGCACAGTGGTGTTGTTGGGCAGAGCATACTGTCCCATGATACTTTTCAGTGCCAAGTAAGGATTTCACTCTGGGAGTGAAGAATCTTAGTGAATTTCATTTCTGAGTCAGTGTATTCTTTCTTGCCATATATTGTAGAAGCTTGTCATTACCTTAAACCCTATTCTTTTTTTCTCTTAGGCTTTAACACCCATACATGGAACTCTCCCCTGGGAGATGACCCATTTTCTTAGGAGAAAAGTTCCCTGGGGTTAATCCTGAGGGAAAAAGTTACTAACCTCTATCTGCAATGGAATGGCTATCTATCTGGTCCAACCATTCTAAATATAGCACTTTCATTAATCTACTCATATGATGTATCCTGGCTCTCTTCTGTCATTGTACTCACTGACTTTGAACTTGAAGTGTCTACAGAGCTCCCTTGGGGAGAATCCTCCTAATCACTGGTGTTTCACGCTGTGGTTTTCTCTGCTCTGTATTATTCTATAATCAGATTACATCTGATTTTTATGTTTCAGGAATTCTTCAAATATATGCAGTATGTTGGTATTCTTTCTTCCATTTTCAAAAATGTTTTGGTTTCTTTCACAAATATCTTGTCTGTCTTTTCAGCAGGAACTTGTGAGAGAAGGGAGGAAGGCATCTGTTCAGTCTGTGTCTTAAACTGGACAAGCATAACGTTCCTTGAAATAAATTTGGCTTTTTATGGCAAGAACTCTTCTTACTCTTTACTCAGTGATTCTACGTCAGTGAACAAATCCTGAGCGATATGAGCTACATGCAGAAACTGAGTTGTGTTTATGTGGAGTTATAAGAATACCACATAGTATAAAAAATGTAGTATAGCAAGATAATTTATGTGAATTATGGTTTACTGATCCAGTAGCATACCATAATATCATTAAAAGTCATGGGTCTGAGGTTTCTTCAAATTATTTGAAAAATCTTTGAAATATTATGTTAAGTTAAAAACTGCATAAAGAGGTTCAGTTGAGCATCTGACTGTTGATTTCAGCTCAGGTTATGATCCCAGGGTTGTGGGATCGAGCCCCAAGTCAGGCTCCATGATTCATTCTCTCTCTCTCTCTCTCTCTCTCTCTCTCTCTCTATCTCCGTCTCTCTCCCTCTCTCTCCCTCCCTCCCCCTTTTCCCCTCTCCTCTGCTCTGTCTCTGTGTTTCTCAAAAAAAGCTGCATATATATATAAGATAGTCACAAATCTATAAATAAAAAATTGTGTATATTTATACAATGACAGGAGAATCCAGTATGTCAAACTACCAGCTGCAGTTAAATCTGATTGTGGTCCTACTATTACTTTTTTCTTTTCTGTAATGTTAACAATATTTTTTAGTTTATATAGTGAACATGTATTATTTTATACTAATAAAATATTTAAAATATTTTAAAGATATATTACGTATTTATATGCTTGGTCCTTGAGAGGAGAAGCCTACTTTTATTTTTACCTCTATTAATAATTCTCTATAATGTGACAGCACTTATCATACATAATTTTGAAATTATCTCTTTGTGTCTGTTTCCCCAGCACAACCTGACTGTAAGTCCTTTGAAGGTAGGAGCACTATTACTGTTTTTTTAAAAATAGTGTTTAGCGTAGAATAGGTGTTCATATCCCTCCCCCCCTCCTATTTTTTTCAGCTTTTACTTTTTTTTGACGTAACAGCAGTTCTCAAAATGTGATCAGTGGACTTCTGGGTGTCCTCAAGACATCTTATGGCATTTTGTGAAAGGAAATTATTTCCACGAGAATACTAAGGCTTAGTATTGGCCTTCTTCAGTGTGGTGCAATTGCCCTGATTGTACAAAGCAATAATGGGTAAAATATGCATTAGCACAAATAAGGCAGTGGCCCAGTATTCACAGTCGCTGTAGTTTTCACTGCCATCGTACATTTATAGTTAAAAAAAAAAAAAAGTTTGGCACTTTTATTTAAGAATGTCTGATGAAATGGTAAAAATGCTAATTCTTGAATACACAACCTTTTAATATTCTGTGTGATAAAGTGGGGTGTTTGCAAAAAGCACTTCTATATTGGTAAGTGATCCATTTCAAGGGCAAGGAAGACAGTATACCGCAGTGCAAGAGACAGTACCCAGTTCACTGAGGTGGTTTCAGACTGGACATGGCAGCGAGGCTTTAAGAAACTACCATTTGTCAACTTTTGATGTAGTGTCAAAGAAGAGCATCCATAATCATCTTAAAAAGCTATTAAAATATTTCTCTCTTTCTCTACCACATATCTATGGGTAGCTGGATTGTTTGTTACATACATCCACCAAAACAACCCATTTTGACAGATTAAATGCAGAGGCAGATATAAGAATTCACTATCTTCTTTTAAGTCAGAACATTAAAGAGATGTACTAAAATATAAAATATGACATTCTACCTATTTTTTGAACAATATAGTTATTTTCATTAAAAATGTATTGTTTCTTTTTTTTTTATTTTATTTTATTTTTTTTCATTAAAAATGTATTGTAATGTGTTATGGGTTGTTACTATTTAAACAAATTAATGACTAAATAGCTTTTTAAATTCTCAGTTTAAATATGTAACATGGTGAATACTGATAGATATAATCTACATATACAGGAACTCTTTAGATTCCTCAATAGTTTTTAAAAATATAAAGGAGTATTCAATATATCCAGTTTGTTTCTTGTTAACTTATTATCACTGGAAAATGTTAAGTGACTTGCCCAATGCTACATGCTACTGACGGGCAGAGGCAGGATTTGAGCTAATATCTGACTGCTCCAAAGCTCTTCTTCCTGTTTCTGTATTCAATCCTTGAAAGCTAGGGGGCTTTTTCAGATCTCTGCCAATATCTAATCGTAAATAATTTCTTGATTGATTATCACTTTCATCAGTTTGGCATCCAGCAAGTTATGAGTAATGATGGAGTATATTTATGGGTAGAATTTTGAGGACTCTTGTATACATTTCTGAAATATCCTTGACATCCCCAGGAGTTATCAACCATTCTTTCTTTAGATAGAGTTGCCTTTCAGTTATCACACCTGTGCCTATTCAGGCTTTTGGGCACTCTAAACAATTTTTTTAAATTTCTTTGTCTCTTCTGAATTTGAATGTTCTCAATTCTTAGTGAGCATATTGTTACCACAATTGCTGTTAACAGTTGCTATTGTAGGTTACAAGTAAAACAGGTATTAAGTGGCTTCTATAATTTGCTACTAATCACTACTATGACGTATCTCATGTAATATCAACAATCAGTATTGGAATTTCAGAATTCCTATACAGTACTCATCTTGATAGTTCAGTCTCCAGTGTCTTATAATAACTCCCTCTTGCTTATGGCTTCAGTTTTCATATGAGAATATGCCCAATATGATACCCACCAATATGGCTTCTTTCCCAAGTCATGAATCATACAGCTCTGCTTGCTCTTCTGGCACTATCCCCTGTAGCTTATCCATTCCAGGTGGATCACTTGCTGTCTTCTTGCCAATTCCCTCATTCTACTAAGTTTATTCATTTATTTTGAGAGAGACGGAGACAGCACAAGCCAGGGAGGGGCAGAGAAAGAGAGGGAGACAGAGAATCCCAAGAAGGCTCAGTGTTGCTAGTTCAGAGCCCTACCTGGGGCTTGAACTTAGGAAATAGTGAGATCATGACCTGAACTGAAACCAAGAGTCAGATGCTTAACCGATTAAGCCACCCATGCTCCAGGGTACATGGTGTCTTAAAACAGAGACACACGAGTGGGTCCAACTCATCCCCTCTGCCAGGCCATCATGGAGACCACACTGTAAGACTCTGACTGTCCTTTAGAGATCATACTGGAAAATTGGTGTAGAAGTTTGGTGACACTGATTTTGAACACCACCATGATGTTCCAAATGCCTTCTGGGCAGTCTCCCACTTTGGGGTAGGATTGCAAGCTATTCTCTTTAATTTTCAAAAGAAAATGTCACCTTCACCACTTGCATGTCTGATCTCTATAGAAAAAAGGTGTGTTGCTTCAGTGGAGAATGCCTGTGTGTTTCAAGAATTCATTCCCTGTGACTTTAGTCTCAAATTGTCTACTCTTCATATTTTTACCAAAAAGGCTAGATGTCATTTTTCTAAATTTAATTGTCAGTCCAGAGAGAGACCGTGGAGCCTAAATAAAGTGAATTTCCTCAGGGATCGACCATCACTTGTATCATCTCTCTGGAATTTCTTTCTCCTACTTTTATCCTGATATATTTGCTTACTTCTCAGTGTCAACCTTTGCTTGCCTGAACCCTTCCCAGTTGGTTATTTCTTAGTCCTGACAGGTTTATCTGTCCTTCTGGCCTCCTGATCTTGGATTTCTTGACCTGGCAAATTTTCATGGAGAGATCTATTGGCAACGTTTATCCTCACTTTAGGAGGCCTGGTGGCCTTTACTCGTAGATACTTCCTCGCAGACCACCTGTATATATCTGAATTATTCCTGGTTGTGAATGTAGAGGTGCCAAATACCCGTTTTTCTGGGTCATCAAACCTGAGTAAAGTCAGATCCCCAGGTAGCTATATATTTGGACTTTATGGAAATGGTTTCACTCTGCTTTAATGTAATGCATTTGACATCATTAAGAACTAGATTGAGATATGTTCATATGAAGGTTTCTGCAACCTTTACTAGTCTATGGGAAGACCTTGCCCATTATTATATTATTTTTGGTCATCCTTACCTAAAGATCTACATGATAAATTTATCTTAAAATATGTTGGGTAATATTTGCCTTCCCTGCTGAAATGGTACTTGTAGATTATTATATAATGAATACTGACTGGTTTGTCATATTTTGTCTTTTGCATTGTCCAGTGGGAGGCATAAAGCTTTTTTGTTGTGCTCATTTTGCTTAAGTTTACTCAGAGTAAGTTTATTTGACATTCACCTATTTATTTGATATTTATGAGATTCCTTAACTCAAAGTGATGACTTAAATTACTCCATGATTTTATGTCTTGCCTTATTCCAACAGATATCTAAGCACAGAGATATAAAAATGATAACAGAGAAGAGCCATGTAATAACAAGAGGAAATAGTTATTGAGACCTTGCAGGGTCCAAAGAAAATAAAGGAAATTAGAGATAATAAAATAGGCTAACTTTATGTGGGCCAGGGATAGTCAGGATAACTCCAAATCATCTCCCATCCAACACCTGAATTATTTCCACCAGCTTCACTCCTACCTCAGTGGCATTACAGTCTTCCCTCTTGGACTTCTGATGAGTGGACTCAGAGATGGCTTATCCTTGAAGTCTTTCTGTTCTGCCCCATCTTGCTTGGTCATTGGAAGGAGTGTCACAGAAGGAAGAAAGTGATACTAAGTAGTATTCTCAAAGGCACAGACCTATTGGACATTGCTGTGGTACCTTTGTGTATAAAGAAAGATGTATATGAATGATAAGTGGAGGGGGTTTAGATCTTGTCAATGTTGGCTTATTGCGTAGGGGGTTTATATACTGAATTCATTTTTTTTGTGTGTCACATTTTATTCATCTTTATTTTCCCTTTGTGATTGCGTTTCATTTGTAGAAGAAACCTACTCCTTGCTTTTCTTTTCCTGTATGGCCACATCTTCTGCAGGGTCCAGGAGCTCCCTTTAAAGCCAGTGCTCTTAGATGACTTGTCCTGATGCTCTTCATACCATGGCTTTGAGTATTTTTTTAATTGATTATTATTTGTGATAAACTGAAATGAGGGAAACTTATTTCGAAACTATGAAGCTGGGGCACACAAGAGTTAAGTGTTTATCAAAGCTTCCTAGCAAGGAGAGCTGGAGTGAGAAGTCACAGCTGTGAGTGATGAGTCTACTGCTTATCTCCAGGGACTTGTGGTACAGGTTTCTAGCCTCTTTCTTGACATTTCTGTGGACTTGTTTGTAACCTTGGAAGTCATGGTGTGGGAGGGAGAAGGGGGAAGAGGTGAGCTAAGTAAATAACATTCTAATATATACCATCTCTCACTTTCTAGATAGAATTTTATGATCTTTAATGTATTCTTACAAAAGGAAATAAAATTTTTAGAAGGTGACATAGAAATTCATAGAATCACCATATGCAAAATTATCCTTTTAATCTCACATATGTGTGTGTGTGTGTGTGTGTGTGTATGAAAATATGTACATTTTCTTTTTATCTACCTCATCCTCACATCCCTCCTGACAAAATTCAAATTGTATTTTAAGTGTTCTTCTCTTGGTTAGGGCTGCTGCCATTTACAGGAAATTTTTCATTAAATTTTTTTCAAAATTTGTTGCTTTGAAAGGCCCCCTAGGGTTATGTAGGGTGTAGGTATACACAATTATTATCCGCTGTCAGCAAAACTGAATAGCTGGGAGGGAATAATTATACACTCCCTGGTGCCATAAGCCACTTCTGAACATATTGCAATATATACTGGATTCATTTTAAAGTGGTTGTAACTAAATGAATCACAACCTTTTGGGGATAGGGTAATAGATAGTATATTAAGACTGTGTACAGTCGGTAAGAAGTCAGTATATTAAAATCTGTCAGTAAAGGTCATCATTGACTATGGGTTAATATCTGTAGTCAGTGCCTTGGCTAGTGCCAATATGTGTTGCCCTTATCTTTCACATGGCTCAAGGCAGGAAATGAGATCTGAACCTTCAGCTGTAGGGATAGGAACCAGATTGCCAAATTATTCTTAGTGAAGAGAAGTTTTTGCTATTTTTTAAAATGGTTTTGGGTATTTTAGTGTTGAGGTATAATAGAGGATTTTATAGTCTTTGGACTTTTGGATCCAGGGAGAGAGAAGATGTGCCCTTTTTCGCTCACCCTACCCCCAACCAATTACCTTTGGAGAGGTATCAGCTGTGTTTTGCTAATGAGCATTGCCGGAGGACGTTCTGGAAGCTCACGGAATGTGGGGACTTGTAAGAGTCACAGTGGAATCAGACAACCTGTCAGTCTGTTTATACATGTGCTGGTGTTTTCTTTGCAAGACATGCAAACCAATTAGAGTGAGGCTCTTTTAGAACATTTTTGAGGGGGTGGACACTTCCTTTAATGTCTGGCATGAACATCTGTTGTATTGGGAAGAGTGAGATCAACAATTTTTTGATCAATTTTTGGAGGAAATTTTAGGATGAAGGTAAAAACCAAGTTTTGTTTAACAAGGATTAGCAGAGAAAATTGAGTCCCATATCTCTGTACAGTTTGAAAGTTCAAAAGAATGAGGACAAACATGTTTCCTTGACCATGCTTTTCATTAAGTGCCTATTGTTTTGATAATTAGTTCATTATAGAGGAGAGATGTGAATAGTGACCTCTGTCCAGTCTGGCTCATGAAAAACAAATGGACTGATTCCTCTGGGCAGTGTGATCAATTACTAGTAATGAAGCTGAAATGAATGATTCTGATATGCCTTTGCACATTTTATTTTGCAAAGAAATTGTGTCTTATACAGTTTGAGAGAAAGCAAGGACTTAGTATTAGCACCATAATGTTCTGCCTTCCGACCTGACCCTTTCCAAATCAAGACTTCCTGTCAGATAAATTCGACTGGTGCCTTGAGGAGGAATCAGGTGAATATGGGGCAGAGACAGCAGAGTTACATTTTGAAGGTTTCCTACTATGTGAATAGCAACCAGTTATAGAATAGGTAACTGTCAGCAGTTTTATTTTAATTCATTGCTAGATGGAATCTCAGAGAGGAAGTGTTCTCATATGTAGTGAAAGGTTCCTTTTTTCTAAATTGTGCAATGACTGAAAATTGTGGCTGTCACTACTTGATTTTTACTCTCAACAATTATAATAAAGCGATGGCAATAATATTTAGAAGTTGATACCGAGGATCTATAAACATTCATTGCAAAATCTTGTATGTAATGTTACCATTCCAGAATTACTGCCACCTCATCCCATTGAAAAGCCAAATAGGATCTGTAACAGTGGATGGAACCTGGGCATTATCATCTCCTTCTTTGTTGGTTGCTGTCTGGCTGGAAGTGCTGGAATTATTAACTGCAATTTTCTACTTAGGGTACCTGGGACAATTGAGATAAATTTTAATTTCGCTCCAGTTTTGTGTGTCCTGTTTCCCGCTTTGACCAAAGCCTACTTTGAAGGAATTATGTATTTGCTTTGTTGTAATAGTGATGTAAAAATAAAAGGTCTGTGAAGAGTTAACTTCATTATTTTCTTCTGATGGCTTGAACAAGGAAATTTTGGGGTCTTTTGGTTACTGACCCATCATTACTGCAGGGCGAGGGAGTAATACATGTATAGGTTTAATACTCTCATTGACAGGTGTACCTTATTAAAATTGTGAATGACGATGTAGCAGATCATAGTATTTTATAGTGGAAAGAGCCAAATAACTATCATTAGTAGGCCCAGTCATCAGGGCTCATCACCTGTTGTTAGCTCTGTGATTGTGAGAGAATCGTCTAGCTTCTAGAATAGTCTCCAGATCTGTTCCATAAGATTAATGTGCTAAACTATCCGTAATATCGCCTCTAACCCAATATTCTATTCTTTAGTGATCTGAAACTGTAATCATCCATTAGTATGTTTAGTAGACAAAATTTATAGTCACTGGGGACTGGTACCAGGACCTCACTTGTATCATCTACTAGTACGACTAAGAAGATTATAAATGAGTGGGAACAAACTCTATTTTTCAGGAGCTTACAGCCTAGAGAAGAAGACAGACAGGTAAATAACTCACTCTAATACAGTGTGGCAAATACTGGGTAAGACCCATCTGCTTGTCTCCCTCTGGGATAGTTAGTTGTTTAAGGAGGCATCTCAGCCTGTGGACCTCAGGGATCTTCTGGGAAGACAGATTAAAAAGACTTAGAGTCTGACCCTGTGGCTGTTGGATTCTTTGTGGGAGTTTTCAAAATAGGTAAGGAGCTCATCCTGGAATGAAATAGATGCCTAACCTTTATCATAAAAACCATGTCAATTTTCAGAGTTGACAGATATTTTGTTGTGACCCTCCAAAGGCCCCTCCAACCCAACCAAATGTCCTCCAACCCAGCTCTGAAAAGATATGTCCAGTTTTATCAAGGGAGACAATTGAAACAAAGATAGCATCGAAAATGGGAACCTTTGGAGAACCTAATGGAAGAGCTGCTACATGATTGGAAACAGAGGTTCTCTTTTCCGTGAGGGCTGTATTGATGAATACAGCAGTGGCGTGATTGGATTCATAGCTATGGAGACAATACCCCAGAAATGAAATCAAGGCCAGTCTCTAGTTAAGAAATGGCAGCAGCTTCTGTTGGAGCTTTCAGGTACTATACCAGCAAAGATAAAATAAAAATTTTTGATTTAACAATCTTAAGGTTTTCTGTGTATGCGTGTCATAGCCCATTTAAGAGGGCTAAAGACCTTTTGTTCCTCCCATCCCATTGTTTCAAATTTGCATTTACAGAGTTTGCCACTTACTCCTCTATTTTGCCAGAACTAACATGCTATTAGATGTAGGACATGCCATTTTAGGTATCACTAAGAAAGAAAAATCAAGTAAAGTAAGTTTTGTCATAATTCTACTTTATATGTATTGCAAGAGCTCTTTAAAGGGCCTCTGACTGCCAGGTGAGTTTGCTCACTCTGTCCTAAAGAGGAGTCTATAATGGTTGTACTACCTGGGCTGGCAAATATCAGAGACAAGCAATGGTGCAAAGAAATCTATCTGGTCTTGCAACATGTTTACTTGGCATAAAACTCCCATGTTTACAGTTCAGGGGCTCTAAGATTGGTTTGGAAAGGGAAGGATGGAAAAAAGGAACAGCTGTAATCTCACAGTGGGAGAATTTAGGGAAGGAGTGACAGAGCAATTCATAGTTCCTTGAAAAAGCCAAACATTTGTAAGATGCATCCTAATTTCAGAAATACTAAAATGTAAAAAAAATGCATCTTAGAATAGAGGAAATAGAAATATGTATGCCGTGCAATAAGGAGGAGCTTTTTAATGTCACCAGGTATTGAATGTTGAAAGGCAGCTAGGCCACATAGGCAAGTGAAAATTGGTGGAACTGGGCATCAGTGCTCTCATGGCTAATGGTAAATTCTCCTCTGTGAATGAGAGAGGGGAGAGAAAAAGAGACCAGAGAAACAGAGAAGCAGAGAGACTGTCTTCTTCTTTGAGGACAAGCTTACTGGGTTGATTTTTAATCCATTTGGAGAGCCTAATAGTGGTTAAGGCTTCAACTTTGATAATCATTTAATGGTTTAAAAGATCACCATGTGCCTAAGAGGCATCTGGGGCTAGTGAAAAAAGAGACTTAGGGTCTAAGTGGTGTGGTAGAGGGTCTAAGTTTAAAAATTATTTTTATTTTTCTTGGAATTCATGTACTTCATTGAGTAACCTCAGGTTTTACTTAAGCTGCAGAATCATGGATGACATGATGGAGTAGGGTGATCATGTATATTTCTTTCATTTCCCCCCTCAGTTGAGTAAAGCTCTTGTGTGCATAAGAATCAGTTGGAGATCTGGTTAGAAAATACTTAGTCCTGGCCCTGATCCTAGAGATTTTGGAGCTGATTACAGGGTCTGGAGTCTATATTTTTCAAAAGCATCCTATCCCTACTATTTCTAATAAAGATTGTGCAAATATTATATTTTAAGAAACGTGCTCTTATGGCTAATGGTAAATTGCTTTATTACGGTGGTCCTCTGTCTATCCCTAGCGCTCCTCAGTTAAAACTTTCCTTTTTTCTCCAAGAATCCTCAGAATCAGAAAGATTCCCACACCCCCAACCCCAGGAGGTCTCTTCAGTAGCATATCAAAAATACCATCTTTGGCTCAGTTTAAACTAGATGGACATTTCAAAAAAGTATATATTAACACACATATCCTTTGCATAGAAACATCTTACTTCCTAGAAGTTTTGAGATTTCACATTATAGAGGCAAATTAAGTGCCTAGAAATGCTTGTCATTACACATTGCACACAGTCACTGCTGGGCTACTCAACTGCGAACAGTATTCTAACCTACATGCTCCTTAGTTTTGAAGACTAACAAGATACCATTCAGTCTTTTCTGGATAAACAAATACCAGAAGACCCATTCATGTGCTAACGTATTTGCTTGGTAATACATTTGGAGAGAAGAAGAAAATATATGATGGTACTGTTAATTGAATGATGTAAACATTTGTGATAATACTCAAGCACATTGTGCTGAGTAACTAAGGAAGATGAGTATGTGGTAGTGATGGAAGTGTGTGAGCTGGCTTTTAGCCCATCAACAAAGGGTTTGGACCATTTGTGTTGGATAATTTGTGGATTTAAGAGAATTTGTTTTCGTTCAAGAAGGAAATGATGCATGCGATATTCCATATATAATTTGTTGAGTAAGAGATAATTGCTGTACACATTAACCAACTATTTGCATTTAATTAGCAACGGTTTCTGCTACTGTAATGTTTCTTTTAAGTAAATGTTTGGAAGTGTGTTTATTTTATTTAGTAACTTTTTAAAGATGTTGCCACATCTCCATGCTTCTCAAAAGTTACCTAAATATCCTACTCAAGGAAAACATTTTTCATTTACACTGTGTCGTAGACTTCCGTTTCCTCATCTGTCTGAGGGCTTGCACCAGGTAAGGTGTAATATTCATATCAGCACTGACATGTGGTTGCAATTATGTTTATGGCATTATATTACATATTTTAGAATTGCAATCAGTAACGGTGTAGTTTGTATTCCTTTTAGGAAGGATGCATGGGAATATATTGCAAAGCAGGGCCTGTCAAAGCCAGGTTCTTGGACTGTCTGCCTCTGACTCACCTAGGAAGCTGGCTGAAAATGTGGATTTCCATGGTGCATTGGGCTAAATTGTGTCCCCAGCCCCTCTCCCCATTCATATGTTGAAGCCCCTACCCTTAATGTGACTGTATTCGGAGATAGGGCTTTTAGGAGATAATTAATTTTAATTGTGATCATAAGTGGGGGCGGGTTTCTTAATCTGATAGAATTGGTGACCTTGTATGAAGAGAGAGAGATCTTTCTTTCCGTTTGCACCAAGGGAAGGCCTTGTGAGGGAGGACACAGAGAGAAGAGGGCCATCTGGAAGCCGGAAAGAGAGCTCTCACGAGGAACTGAATCAGCTGGCACCTTGATTTTGGACTTCCTAGGCTTCAGAAATGTGAGAAATAAATTTGTGTTGTTTAAGCCATCCAGTTTATGATATTTTATTACAGCAGCCTGAGCTGACACTTGGTTCCACCTCAGTTTTACTGGATCCAAAATACCAGAAATGAGGTGGCATAAGAATCTGTATTATAAAGAAGCTCCTATGCCTGACACATGTAGGCAGTCAATATGGGGGGAGCACAGAGGAGAAGACAGGTGGTGTCACCGCAGCAGGATAGCAGGGGGTGAGGATTGAGGTTTGGTGGGAGTATTTGGTCTTTAAGTTTAAATGTTAGAATGTCTGAGGCCCTGAGCAGGGCCAGGGACTTGATGGTAGACCATGGCAGCCTCTGCTCAGACAGCCAGTCAAATGTTTTGATGGTGTATGGAAAATCCAGATGACTTCTGGAAGAAGCCAGCCATACCCTGAGCCAGGGTTATGAACCCAGTTGTGCGGCTACAGAATCTGGTAGACATCTCATGGCTTTTGCATTTATTTCTCCCATTGGATTTAATACTGCAGGTGTTTCTGAAGATACCTTTGTGCCCTTTATTTTTTAGGTTCTTAGTATCTTTATACTGTTCCTGACACAATCCTCTTAGTGTTTTCTGTACCGGACTTTGTTTCCTTTGTCTATTCTGTAATATCACCCTCTCTCACAAAAATGGAGGCATGTAGTTACATGTATACACACACTGGCAACACTTTCACAATGAACTTGTTCTGACCAATTGATAAACTAATCCTTCCAAATATATTAATGGATTTGCAGATGATGAATTTCCAGGTAACTTATTTACATTTTAATAGAGAGCCTTCAGGAGGCAAAGCCTGGAAACACCAAGGAGTTATTTTACTGACAAAAATTTCAGGCCATTTTCCTTTCAGATTATCATGTAGGCAGCTGTCTCATTGACTTAAGTCCAGGAACAACCTCACTCAAAGGTATAAATAAAACAGAACCAGACTAGTTCTATTCAAGGTCATAAAAAAGTGATAAAAGAGACCTGCTCTTCTCTGGCCCAACAGATCCATGTGACTAGACACTTTCCCTTCCTGTTCCTATTTGTTCAAGGACCATGCTTTATTAAAATTCTCATTCTCTCCCTCTTCTTTTGTCCTTAGTCCCTGTTTTTCTGCCTGTATCAATTCAAACTTGTTCAAATCTCTCCTCTGAAAACCCAATACCAGTCCTGCATGCACTTCTGTTTCCTCTGTTTTGTTTGATTTTATTTTACTTATTTTATTTTATTTTATTTTATTTTATTTTATTTTATTTTATTTATTTAATGTATTTGTTAAATTTACATCCAAGTTAGTCAGCATATATTGCAATCATGATTTCAGGAGTAGAATCCGGAGATTCATCCCCTACATATATCATCTAGCGCTCATCCCAATAAATGTCTTCCTTAATGCCCTTTACCCATTTAGCCCATCACCTCACCCCACAACCCCTCTAGCAACCCTCAGTTTGTTCTCTATATTTAATAGTCTCTTATGTTTTGTCCCCCTCCCTGTTTTTATATTATTTTTGCTTCCCTTCCCTTATGTTCATTTGTTTTGTATCTTAAATTCCACATATGAGTGAAGTCATATATTTTGTTTTTCTCTGGCTATTTTGCTTAGCATAATACCCTCAGTTCCATCCATGTAGTTGCAAATGGCAAGATTTCATTCTTTTTGATTGCCAAGTAATACTCCATTGTATATATATATATATATACCACATCTTCTTTATCCATTCATCTGTCGAAGGACATTTGCCCTCTTTCCATACTTTGGCTATTGTCGATAGCACTGCTATAAACATTGGGGTACATGTGCCCCTTTGAAACAGCACACCTGTATTCCTTGGGTAAATACCTAGTAGTGCAATTGCTGGGTCATAGGGTAGTTCTATTTTTAATTTTCTGAGGAACCTCCATCCTGTTTTCCAGAGTGGCTGTACCAGTTTGCATTCCCACCATCAGTGTTAAAGGGTTCCTCTTTCTCCACATCCTCACCAACATCTATTGTTGCCTGGGTTGTTAATTTTAGACATGCTGACAAGTGTGAGGTGGTATCTCATTTTGTTTTGATTTATATTTCCTTGATGGTGAGTGATGTTGAGCAGTTTTTCATGCGTCTGTTAGCCATCTGGATGTTTTCTTTGGAAAAGTGTCTATTCATGTCTTTTGCCCATTTCTTCACTGGATTATTTGTTTTTTGGGTGTTGAGTTTGATAAGTTCTTTATAGATTTTGGATACTAACCCTTTATCTGATACATCGCTTGCAAATATCTTTTCCCATTCTGTTGGCTGCCTTTTAGTTTTTCTGATTCTTTCCTTAGCCATGCAGAAGATTTCTATCTCCTTGAGGTCCCAATAGTTCATTTTTCCTTGCTTCCCTTGCCTCCGGAGACATGTTGAGTAAGAAGTTGCTGCAGCCGAGGTGAAAGAGGTTTTTGCCTGCCTTATTCTCTAGCATTTTGATGGCTTCCTGCCTTATGTTTAGGTCTTTCATCCATTTTGAGTTTATTTTTGTGTATGGTGTAAGAACGTGGTCCAGGTTCACTCTTCTGCATGTCACTGTCTAGTTTTCCCAACACCATTTCCTGAAGAGACTGTCTTTATTCCATTGGATGTCCTTTCCTGCTTTGTCAAAGATTAGTTGGCCATATGTTTGTGGGTCCATTTCTGGGTTCTTTATTCTGTTCCATTGATATAAGTGTCTGTTTTTGTGCCAGTACCACGAAACTTTGGTTTTCTTTTTCAGGATTGCTTTGGCTATTTGGTGCCTTTCCTGGTTCCATACAAATTTTAGGATTTTAGGATTGTTTGCTATAGCTCTGTGAAGAATGTTGGTGTTATTTTGATAAGGATTGCATTGAATATGTAGATCACTTTGGGTAGTATCGACATTTAACAGTATTTGTTCTTCTAGTCCATGAGCATGGAACATTTTTCCAATTTTTTGTGTCTTCAATTTCTTTCATAAGGGTAATGCCCTTATAGATTTCAGTATATAGATTTTTTACCTCTTTGGTTAGGTTTATTTCTAGGTATTTTATCATTTTGGTGCAAGTGTAAATGGGATTGATTCCTTGATTTCTCTTTCTGTTGCTTCATTATTGATGTAAAGAAATGCAACCAATTTCTGTGCATTGATTTTATATTCTGAGACTTTGCCAACTTAATGGATCAGTTCTAGCAGTTTTTTTAAAAATTTTTTTAACATTTATTTATTTTTGAGACAAAGACAGAGCATGAACAGGGGAGGGTCAGAGAAAGAGGGAGACACAGAATCCGAAACAGGCTCCAGGCTCTGAGCTGTCAGCACAGAGCCCGACATGGGGCTCGAACCCACAGACTGCAAGATCATGACCTGAGCCGAAGTTGGATGCTTAAACAACTGAGCCACCCAGGCACCCCAGTTCTAGCAGTTTTTTGATGGAATCTTTTGGGTTTTCCATACAGAGTATCATGTCATCTGTGAAGAGTGAAAATTTGACTTCCTGCTTGTCGATTTTAATGCCTTTTATTTCTTAGTGTTTTCTGATTGTCGAGGCTAGGGCTTCCAATACTATATTGAATAACAGTGGTGAGGGTGGACATCCCTGTGGTGTTCTTGACCTTAGGGGAAAAGTTCTCAGTTTTTCCCCATTGACTATGATATTAGTGGTAGGACTTTCATATATGGCTCTTATGATATTGAGGTATGATCCTTCTACCCCTACTTTCTTGTGGGTTTTTATCAAGAAAGGATGCTGTATTTTGTCAAATGCTTTCTCTGCATTTATTGAGAGGATCATGTGGTTTTTGTCTTTTATTAATGTAATGTATCACATTGACAGATTTGCAGATACTGAACCTGCATTCCAGGTATAAATACCACTTACTCGTGGTGAATAATTCTTTTAATGTATTGTTGGATCCGGTTGGCTAGTATCTTGTTGAGAATTTTTGCATCCATGTCCATCAGGGAAATTGGTCTATAGTTCTCCTTTTTAGTGGGGTCTTTAGTTTTGGAATCAAGGTAATGCTGGCCTTGTAGAATGAGTTTGGAAGTTTTCCTTCCATTTCTATTTTTTGGAACAGCTTCAAAAGAAGAGGTGTTAACTCTTCTTTTTTTTTTTTAATTTTTTTAACGTGTTTTAATTTTATTTTTGAGACAGAGAGAGACAAAGCATGAATGGGGTAGGGTCAGAGAGAGGGAGACACAGAATCTGAAACAGGCTCCAGGCTCTGAGCTGTCAGCACAGAGCCCGACACAGGGCTTGGACTCATGGACCGCGAGATCATAACCTGAGCCGAAGTCGGCCACTTAACTGACTGAGCCACCCAGGCGCCCCTGTTAACTCTTCTTTAAATGTTAGGTGGCATTCCCCTGGAAAGCCATCTGGCCCTAGATTCTTGTTTTTTGATTACTAAGTCAGTTTCTTTACTGGTTATGGATCTGTTCAAATTTTCTATTTCTTCTTTCAGTTTTCGTAATTGATGTTTCCAGGAATTTGTCCATTTCTTGCAGATTGCCCATTTTATCGGCATGTAATTGCTCATAATGTTCTCTTATTATTGTTTTTATTTCTGCAGTGTTGGTTGTGATCTCTCCTCTTTCATTCTTGCTTTTATTTATTTGGTTCCTTTCCTTTTTCTTTTTATCAAACTGGCTAGAGGTTTATTAATTTTGTTAATTCTTTCAGAGAACCAGCTCTTGGTTTCATTGATCTGTTCTACTGTTGTTTCAGTTTCAATAGAATTGATTTCTACTCCAATCTTTATTATTCCCCCTCTTCTGCTGGTTTTGGGTTTTATTTGCTGTTCTTTCCATGCTGTTTAAGGTATAAGGTTAGGCTGTGTATCTGAGACCTTTCTTCCTTTTTTAGGAAGGCCTGGATTGCTATATACTTCCCTCTATGACGGCCTTTGTTGCATCCCAGAGGTTTTGGGCTGTGGTGTTATCATTTTCATTGGCTTCCACGTACTTTTTAATTTCGTCTTTAACTTATTGGTTAACCCATTTATTCTTTAGTAGGATATTCTTTAATCTCTAAGTATTTGTTGCCTTTCCAAATTTTTTCTTGTGGTTGAATTCGAGTTTCATAGCATTGTGGTCTGAAAATATGCACATATGATCTTGATCTTTTTGTACTTGTTGAGGGCTGATTTGTGTCCCAGTGTGTGATCTTTCCTGGAGAATGTTCCATGTGCACTTGAGAAGAATTTGTATTCTGCTGCCTTAGGATTAAGTGTTCTGAATATATCTGTTAAGTCCATCCAGTCCAGTGTGTCATTCAAAGCCACTGTTTCCTTGTTGATTTTCTGCTTAGATGATCTGTTCATTGTTGTAGGTGGGGTCTTGAAGTCCCCTACTATTATGGTATTATTGTCAATGAGTTTCTTTATATTTGTGATTAATTGATTTATATATTTGGATTTCTCCACATTGGGGGCATAAATATTTACAATTATTAGCTCTTCTTGGTGGATAGTCCCCTTAATTATGATATAATGCCCTTCCTCATCTCTTGCTACAATATTTATTTTAAAATCTAGATTATCTGATATAAGTATGGCTACTCCAGCTTACTTTGGTGACCATTAGCATGATAGATGGTTCTCTATCCCCTTACTTTCAATCTGAAGATGTCTTTAGGTCTAAAATGGTCTTGTAAACAACATATAGATGGATCTTGTTTGCTTAAACATTCTATTACCCTATGTCTTTTGATTGGAGCATTTAGTCCATTGACATTTAGAGTGAGTACTGAAAGATATAAATTTATTTCTACTTTGTTGCCTATAGAGTTGGAGTTTCTGGTGATGTTCTCCGGTCCCTTCTAGTCTTTGTTGCTTTTGTTCTCTTTTTTGTTTTGTTCCATCCTATCTCCCCCCAGAGAGTCCCTCTTAAATTTTCTTGCAGGGCTGGTTTAGTGGTCCCAAACTCCTTCAATTTTTATTTGTCTGGGAAACTCTTTAGCTATCCTTCTATTTTGAATGACAGCCTTGGTGGATAAAGAATTCTCGTATCCATATTTTCCTGATTCAGCCCATTGACTATATCCTGCCACTCCTCTCTGGCCTGCCACATTTTTGTGGATAGCTCTGCTGTGAACCTGATCTGTCTTTCCTTATAGGTTAAGACTTGTTTTCCCTTGCTGCTTTCATAATTTTTTCCTTGTCTGTGTATTTTGTGAATTTTACACTGATATACCTTATTGATGGTCAATTTTTATTGAATCTAATGGGAGTTCTCTGTGCTTCCTGGATTTTGATGTTTGTGTCTTTCCTCAGGATAGGAAAGTTTTCTGCTCTGATTTGCTCACATAAACCTTTTACCCCTTTTTCTCTCTTTCTCTTGGGACTCCTATGATTCAGATGCTATTCCTTTTTAATGAGTCACTGAGTTCTGTAATTCTTATATCATGACCTCTTGCCTTAATTTCTCTCCTTTTTTCTGCTTCATTATTCTCCATAATTTTGTCTTGTGTATCACTGATTCACTGCTCTGCCTCATCCATCTGTGCTGCTGTGACATCCATTCGAAATTGCATCTCAGTTATAGCATTTTTAATTTTGTCCTGACTAGATTTTACTTCTTTTATCTCTGCAGAAAGGGATTCTATGTTTTTTTACTTCTTTCTTTCTTTTTAATATTTATTTATTTTTGAAAGAGAGAGACAGAAAATGAGTGGGGAAGGGACAGAGAGAGAAGGATACACAGAATCCAAAGGAGGATCCAGGCTTTGAGTGGTGAGCCCACAGGCCAGTGCAGGGCTCAAACTCACGAACTCTGAGATCATGATCTGAGCCAAAGTCAGATGCTCAACTGACTGAGCCACCAGGTGCCCCTATGCTTCTTTCAACTCCAGCTAGTATTCTTATTATCATGATTTTAAATTCTAGTTCAGACATCTTGCTAATATCTGTGTTGATTGAGTCTCTGGCTGTCATTTCTTCCTGTTCTTTCTTTTGGGATGAATTCCTTCTTTTCATCATTTTGGAGGAAGAGAAAGAATTAATAAAATAAAAAAATAAGAATTACAGAATTAAAAACAACAACAACAAAAGGAAAAATAAAGAAAGCTAGATCCTTGGTGTGTTTTGGTCTGGTTTTTGACCTTGATAGAATAGAGAAAAAATGGAAAGAAAAGAAAAAAGAAAAAAAAAGGAAAAAAGGAAAAAATAAGAAAACGTTTACAAATTTAAAAAGTATAAATAGAATAAAATGAAATGAAGAAAGGATAGGATAAAAAACTTACAAAAAACTAGAAAATATAGTAAAAATTAAAAAATAAATAGAAAATACAAATAATTTTTTCTCTTTCTGTATCCAAGAATAAGAAAAGAAAAAGAAAAAAAATGAATTGATGGTCCAATGAACAGAATGAAATCTGAATGAAATTACATCTAATTCCCTCTAAGTCAAAGTATGAAACACTTTATAATCTGTAAACCAAGCAGGCTGAGAGACTTGTGGTAGTCCTCTAGGACTTGGTTGGTGCACTTGAACTGGGCTTGGTTGAACAGCTCCATTCTCCACTAGGTGGCAATGCTTAGCTTACTGGGGTGGTTCAGTGTGGTGTTTGTGTATGTGAAGTCACAAGAGAGGTGAAAATGATGTCACACAGCTTTCCAGACTCCAGCCTCAGAACTCTGTTCTCTCAGTGACCGGCCATTAGGCACCTCTCCTTTGTCTCCTGCTTCCATCCACTCCCTGCTTCTACATTGTCTGTGACCAAGCTGTCAGCATACCAGGTGGCACCTCTCTCCTGAATTTTATCTCAGATGGGGCTATGTTTCCAAACCGCTCACTTCTGAGGGCCCTGTGGTTTGGGCCTGCTCTGACTCTCTTGGGGAGAGTCTTGCCGAGCAATGGTCAGGTGCTGGGTTGCCCCCAAGAATGCTTATGCAACCGCACCACTACAGAGACCCAGAGACTGCATTCAGGTGTCAACTTGCCCCAGAAAAAGTTCACGCAATTGTGTAGCAGCAATGGTTCAGGAGACTATGGCAAATCACAGCACACAAGTGGCACCAGGCTTCACCACACCCTAGCATCCTTGTTCCAACATCAGCAAACATTGCTTTTCTCTGGGGTCTGCTGGGACCCTTTCCCATGCAGAGGCTACACAGCCTCTACCAAATGTCCTCCTAGCAGGGGTATCGCCTCTCCACTGTGGCCCAAGGGCCCTCAGACCCCTCAGTCTGCTCCTGGGATTTGCCTTGCCACCATAGCACTGCCAGGTATCAAGCTATGGAATTTCCTACTCTGTGCTTCCCTGTTTATAGAGTCCTAATGGTGTTGAAACCCTTTCCTTTTTCCTTTTCCCCTTTCTTGTTCTGGCCCTTGTGGATGCTTCCACTCTTTCCCTTTCTTTCCACCTGCTTCCAGGGGTAGTGCTTTTCCCATACTTTCTCCTCATCTCTGCCCTCTCTTCTCAAACAAAAATAACTCCTTACCCTCTGCAGCTTTTCTGCCCCCCAGTTCACCTCTGCATACAATGTACCTGCTGAGTTCTGTGGCTCAAGTTATGCAGGTTGTTGTGTTAATCCTCAGATCAATTTTCTAGCTGTGCAAAATGGCTTGTTTCTGATCTAGTTGTATTTCAGGGATGAGATAAGCAGAAATTTAATGTAGCTCCACCATCTTGTCCCCTCCCCTCTGTTTAATCTCCTCTGTGTTCTTGAGCCAAATGCCTAGAAAAATGATTTTATGGAATCACTGTCCCTATGTTTTATTTCTTGCTCCTTCTTTAATCTGGCCTCTTGCAACTCTCACCCTGTATATAGCCCAACTAAGGTCATCAAGGACTTCTCTCTTATTGAACTTAATCAACATTTGATAATCTTTAGACCTTGGGAGGCATTGCCCACTGTTAACTATCTTCACATTGTCTAAAATAACAACATTCATGCAAACACTTACAGCAATTGTGTGTTCACCACATACCAAAGAGAAAAGTTCCAGATTATAACTGTGACAGTTGTAGGAATATGCCCTTGATCCTTGATCCCTTATTCTCCTGGGCCTGAATCTGAATTCTGAGGACCAGAAACCACTGAAAGTAGGGGTAGGGAATTGAAGCTAAGGGAGAAGGAAGAATTTAACATTTCCTCCACTGCCTTTAAGGATTTTCAGGTCCAAAGTAAGCTCCCACTTGGATAGAGCAGTTATCCTAGTGCAGGGTTTCCTAAACTTGGCATTACTGAGATTTGGGGATAGGTAATTTGTTGTTGTGGGAGACTGTGCTGTTATTGTAGAATGCTTAGCATCCGTCCTGGCATCTACTCACTAGATGCAAGTAGCATCCACTCTTCCCAGCTGTGACAGCTAAAAATGTCTCTAAATTACCAAATATTCCCTGAAGGCAGAATACCCCTCCTCTTTCACACATCTTTCCCAACAGAGAACCACTGTTAAGGGAAATGAAATTGGAGTTTTAATTATGGTACTGGAAAAGATATTCAAATTACTGAAACAAGCTGTCCTAGTGACTAAAGAAGATAGGAGAAGCTACAGAACCTGCCAGAATTTCATACGGTTGTAGAGGAACAAAGTTTTAAAAGATCCATATGAAGAAAAACCCAACTATTTTTAGGGTTGCACCCCCACTCTTGTCATATTTTGAATAAAATTTTTATACCTACTTATGGAAAATGGTAAATATATGAATATATATTTTACTTTTTCCCGGACAGTTTTGCCCCAGCTTAATTATTAATAGAATCCCTTTCCATTCTAAAAAGTGTCCCACTGTGGACAATAAATTACATGATCATCAGCTATCTATTTTCTCAACAACACTCTAAGCATCAGGAGGGAAGCTAATTCTTTCTTATGCACTGATGTATGCTCACAGTACTTTTGTTGCGGTGGTTAATTTTAGGTGTCAACTTGATTGGGCCAAGAGTTGCACAGATCAAACATTATTTCTGAATGTGTCTGTGAGAGTGTTTCTGGATGAGATTATCATTTGGATCTGTAGACTCAAAGTACACTTAGCCCTTGAACAATGTGGGTTTGAACTGTGAAGGTCCACTTACATGTGGATTTTTTAAAAAATATAAATACAGTACTGTACGTGTACTTTTTTCTTCCTTTTGATTTTTTAAATAACATATTCTTTTCTCTAGCTTACTTTATTGTGTTAGTATAGTATACATATAAGGTACAAAATATGTGTTAATTGACTATGTTATTGGTAAGGCTCCCAATCAATAGTAGGCTATTAGTGGTTAATTTGGGGGGAGTTAAAAGTTATATGTGCATTTTTGACTGCAGGACGGGTCAGTGCCCCTAACTCCCATGTTGTTCAAGAGTCAACAACATCAGTGGTCATCATTCAGTCTTTTGAGTGCCTGAATAGAACAAAAAGTCAGAAGAAGGAAGAGTTTCCTCCTTTTTGCTTCCTGCCTGCCAGCTGAGCTGGGCCATTGGTCTTTTCCTACCCTTGGACTGGCTTTCATACCATCAGCTAGCTCCCTTGGTTCTTAAGCCTTCAGATTGAGACTAGAATTATACCACCAGTTTTCCTGGCTCTCTAGCTTACAGATAGCAGATCATGGGACTTTTCAGTGTAATTGTGTGAACCAGTTCTTCACAATAAATCTCTTCCTGTACATATATCTTGTTGGTTCTGTTTCTCTGGAGAACCCTGCTTAATATGGTCATGTAGTGGTAAATCAATAAATAGTTTTGAACCTGCAGTAAAAACAAAACTCAGTTAATCATGTTATGTAATCTATCAGCAGGATTAGACAGAGCCCTAAGAAAATGAGGCAAACTTCCATACAAGGTATTTCCCTCTATAAGCCATGGTGCAGTTTAGAAGTCCTTTCTAGGATATACTGGGTTTTCTGGCTGGATTTCAACCAGAGCACCTTGCCCAGATTCAGCTAGGGAAGCAGGCTGGTTACAAACACAGTTGAAAGCATTTTATTTTACAGCTCTACAAGTCTAATCATATTTTTAAAAGATCATCATTGTTCAGACTTTATACACTATTGGTAGGGCAGTTCACTTGATTTGTTCCCAAAGGGGAATAAATGAATAAAGAATTTAGATTCTGAAGGATATTTTTTGGGTAAGAATTCAGTGCCAAAGAGGTATGCCTTAAAGAATTGTTCTAGATAGCATCTTTGTTTCCTCATCCTTCTTTGCACTCATAGAGACACATACATGCTCACAAAAATTGTGTACTTTACCTTACCTGTCATTTTCAAGTTCTCATTGTGGAGTTATTTGCTGAAGAAATTGAGAATTACTCTGTATTTAGGAACAAATCAAAGATGACATATAATGACTGGTAGAATTCTCACCTTGGCCTTTAGTAAGAACAAGATGGCTTAATTCATCTCTTTGAAGAAAAGCTTAACATCCTACAACTGTTGTAAATATAAATCTCCACTAATATCCTGAAAAATTCCTTAACACTTCTGGAATTACTGATATGTTTACTTCCAAAAATAATGGTAAATTCCTGAAAACATTTATGATTAAAGTAGATTGAGAAAGAAATAATATTATTTTCCTCTCATAGCTGGGAACTTTTGATGTATGAATTTTGCATGCCCCTGTGAATCAGATGTTATTAACCTCATTGTATATTTGAATAAACAATGATTCTGTGAGTTTAGGATTTAAACACAGATCTTCCTGACTCTGAGTGATTATATCTTCCAGTATTTGATTAGAAGTCTTTTGACCAATATTAGAAGGTAAAAGAACAAATATTCTATCAAATGTATTGAATTTAATATGCAGAAATCCTTGTGAACTTGGACAAATTATATAAACACATCAAACTTCTATTTGTTTTATCTGCAAAATAAAGATCGTAAGACTAACTGCCTTATAGGACTGTTAAGAGAGTAAGATTAGATCATGTACTTATAGAATTTCACAGAATCTCTGCACACAGCGAGTGTTCAGTAACTTTGATGCATTTTGATACATCAGTAAATTATTTTTATTATTTTTCTTCTAAGTTTTTATTTAAATTCCAGATAGTTAACATACAGTGTAATATTAGTTTCAGATGTAGAATTTAGTGCCTCATCACTTACATAAAACACCCAGTGCTCAACACAATTGGCATCCTTAATACCCATCTTTCATCTAGGCCATCCCCTTTCCACCTCCCCTCCAGCAACCCTGTTTGTTCTGTATCATTAAGAGTCTGTTTCTTGGTTTTCCTCTCTTTCCCCACCCCCCACCATGTTAATTAGTTTTGTTTCTTAAGTTCCACATATGAGTGAAATCATATGGCATTTGTCTTTCAGTCAATTATTTTTAATATATGTAGGAAATAATTTTAGGACATCAATAACTTAAAAAATTATTTTGCTTTGTGCCATAATTAGATATTTAATAAGAATCTGTTACTTTCACACAGTACGCTGGATATTATCGAGAACATAGAGAATCATCTTGTCTGCTGTTGAACCACTTGGGTCCTGGCTATGAAGATAAAACACACACCTAAGTCAGAGAGCACCAAGTGGTGAGATCTTACCTGTAAATGTACTAGGAATTTGATGGAGAGAGAAATTGTTGTGGGCCCCAATAAGATGGGAGCCATGTTGCTATTGGCTCCGAAGGAAGTGTAGAATATGAAGAGGAAAGGAGGGCAGGTACAAGGGGGTAGATCATGAGTAATGTTACAAAGGTGTGAGGAGCAAGGCTCTTTCAGGAAAAGCAACCAGACAGAGCTAATGATACTGCCTTGCAGAACTAAAAAAGGAGAGAAAACTGTTTTCAAGTTGGATACCCTGTTCAGTGCTTTATAATTTTCCTTACGGACATTTTGAGAAGCAAATTAGTAAACTGGGCCAATTGGGAAATTGATGCCCATTCTCTCCACTTACAGAAACCCTTACAGTGGTGAAGGAAATGAGGGCCTCGCAGGGGTGAGAGTCTGAACAATCCATAGTCTCCCAGTGTGGATTTTCTCCCCGGTAAAGTAGCACGTGCAAAAATGCAAAGGTCAGCTTCTGAAACGTTTTATATTTACATGTGGAGTAGCCTAAATTGTTTGAAAATGTTACTTTGATTAATATTCACCACCAAGCAGCCTCCCTGCCTATTCATTGGACTTTGCTTTCACCAAATAGGTGAGGAATCCTCGTTAGACTGGTTAGACTCCTTTGTTCCTCTACCCTGGTATTTACCTATCACTGATGTCTTCTAGTGTCTGTGGCAATGGGTGGAAGATTACTTTTCCATAGATCAAACTTCAGAGAGATTTTTATAAGTTTTAAGCCTTTGTACTTAGATTCATCTTATCTATATTTTCAAGTGTCCTTTCCTACCATCTTTTAGCAGCTTTATTAAGATATCATACACATAACAACCTTATTTAAATGTACTCATGTTCAGTGACTTTTCATGCAATCATAGAATCATGCAGCCATTGCTACAGTCAATTTTAGAAGGTTTTCATCACCTCAGAGAGAAACCCTCCCTCACTCCTTCCATCTCCCCAGCCGAGGTAACCAAGAAACTACTTTCCATCTGCATAGATTTGCCTTTTCTGAACATTTCATGTAAATAGAATCATGTAGTGAGTGGCTGGCTTCTTTCAGGTAGCGTAATGTTTTTGAGTTCATCCAGGTTGTCATATGCATCAGGACTTCCTTTCATTAATACTCCGTTGTACAGAAACACCACATTTTACTTACTCTTTCATCAGTTCTGGACATTTGAGTTGTTTCAACTTCTTGGCTATTATGAATAATGCTACTAAGAACATTCAAGTGCAGTTTTTGTGTGACCATTTTTAAATTTCTTTTCAGTAATATTTCTGGAGTGGAATAGTTGGATCACATGGTAACCCTATGTTTAACTTTTTCGTGCCCTTTTGAGCCTGGAGCTGGCTTCACAATATCCCTAAACCAGGCATGCAAAACACCCTTGTTTTGCATGGCTCCTTCTTAGGCCCTCTGCTCTTCTTGTACCCATATTCTCTTGTATGTCTTCATGCTAATCCCATGCTTAGAATAACAGCCAAATGCATATCTCTGGCCTAGACTGCTTCTCTGGACTCTAAATATTTATATCCAAATGTTCAATACCAGTTCTTTTTGAACACCCCACAGGGACTTCTAAATCAATCTTTTATTCTTCTCCCTTCCACCATGCTCCTCCTCCTATATATTCTAAGTGGGTGAGTGACACATCCTAATAAGAAATCCAATAGCCATATGAGGCTTCTTCTTTCCCTTCTATAATCCATCACCAAACCCTATTGATTCAGCCTCCTAAGAATCATGAATGTGTCCCCTCATTCCATGCTCACAGTTACCACTCTGCTTTAATCTCTCAAGTCTTCTCCATGTGGTAGCCTCTTAACTTATCACCATGCAGATCATCCCCTTCCTCCTCCATCTGTTCTTCCTGAGGCTGCCAGAAAAGTTGCTCTGAAACACACATCTAATCATTTCACTCTGCTGCCTAAAACCTCTCAATGTTTCCCCACAGTCTGCAGAGTAAAAAAGCAAACTCTTGTGCTTGGTGCCCCAAACCATTCATAACCGGACCGTCACAGTCTCTTGAGTTTCCTCTTCAAGTATTTCCATCCTGTGCCCAGACACCAGATTCTGTAGAGGCCTCTAGATGTGCTGTAGGTATTTTCATGGCCTCATATCAGTTTCCCCTAGACTGTCCTGGTTCTAAGCCCCTTTTTAGTTGGACTAAATTTACAATTTATTTGTGGGACAAATAAATAGACATGTATTGTAAAAAATAACATCTCTTTTGTTCTTCAAGACATCTTAGGCCTTTGGGAAGAATTGTCTATAATCTCAGCTTGAATTGGTTTGCTTCTCAAAGCATTTTGCACTTTCTTTCATCACAGATATTATTGGGCTATATTTTAAGTGTCCCTTAACTAGCCCGACTTCCTCAATTCACTGTTCTTTGAGGAAAAGACCACATCTGTTTTGTCTTTGTCATCTCAGCACTCTCTATGATAGTAGGCACTGAATAATATGTTCAATGAATGCACGAATTCCATATCTGCAAATATTTCAAGAACCTTCAGATCTTCTATGTTTCAGATTCCCTGCCTGTGTTTGATCTAACCCAGCTTCTTCCAGGCCTAGAGCTAGTGAGAGTATTAAGTGCTTGATATGAAGTACTGGTGGTACTCTTACTCTAACAGCCTTTTCTTACACCTGTTTTCCTGCCAGCTATAGCTTTCCTTTTCTTTCTGGTTCTCATGGTTATTCTTGCTGTTTTACTTCAGATTGGCAAGGCTGACTGTTTAGACAGGTCTCGAGAGGCCATGAGACCTGAACTAATCCTATGACTTGTGAGGGCTCTGTGTGTGCCTGGTCTTCATGCTGTGACCTTATTATTCTATGCAGCCCTGTAGGTGATTCTCTTTGACATGGGTATAATTGAAAATGAAACATTTTTCTCTGTAATGGCCATTGCATAATGGACAAAGAAATGTCCACGTGTTTTTATAAGCTTTCTGTAAGTTTCTTTGGCTCTTCCTTTTTTAAAAAAAATTATTTTAGAGAGAATGAATTTGCATGTGTGGAGGCAGGAGAGGCAGAGACAATGAGAGAGAGAGAGAGAGAGAGAGAGAGAGAAAAGCTTAAGCAGGCTCCACACTTAGTGTGGAGCCCAATGCAAGGCTCAATCCCACGACCCTGGGATCATGATCTGAGCCGAAATCAAGAGTTGATCGCTCAACAGACTGAGCCACCCAGGCACCCCTGACTCTTCCTTTAAACAGTTGAGTAATTTATTAGTTACAACTTTAAAAAAAGAAAGTGAGTGGAGTGATATAGGAATTCAACTTCTGCATACCTCTTTCCCCACACAGAGTTCTGAGAATCACTTTTTAAAATCTCTGCTTCTGTTGTAAGGAAAATGGCTTTTATTTCAGTGTTTCCCATGGGGCTTTCGATTCCTCTCATTAAAATGAATGTATTTGCAGTTTGGAGGAAGAATTAATAGGGCCGTCCTGTTGAATGTTGAATGAAAGAGTGAATGCATTAAAGGCAGAAGAAGCTCTTGCCTGTATACATGTAAAATGTGAAATATTGTACAAAAAAATATAGCTGACATCTAGTTCCAAAAATGCGTTACTAGCCTGTTAGTCTAACAAAACAGTTCAAGGTTTGTTTTGTTTTGTTTTGTCATTTGAGTTGTGATTGGTAGCTTGGTAGCTTTAAATTTCTTTGTATTTGGATATTGACTAGCATGAAAAAGTATAAAAAAACTTCAGAAAAAGTTTTAGCTTTTTTATATTTCATACAGCATTCCAAATAAAATACATGATTACATTGGTGATTGAGTAATTTAGTGTTCATTATCAAAAAGCTGTATTTCCTGTGCCTTTGTCTCTGGGACGTGTATGGTTTAAAGACATTTGTAAAGATTTCAGACAACAATTGGAAATCTATTTCATAAAGCAAAGAAAGATAACTGTGATATTGTAGGGCTTAGAAGTAGTTACCCCACAGAATTGTTTTCAGTTTTAAATACACAACTTCGAAGAAAGGTAGATAGGCTTTCAAGCCTAACAATACTCTTAGGCATTGCCAATAAGGCCAAGTCTGGAGGAAATGAAAGCAAAAGATATAAAGTAGTAATTTCATAATGAGACTTTGTTTATTCCAGGAGATAAATGAGATTCACAGATGGAGACAGAAAGAATCTACATTAAGTGTAATATACTGAATGGCTGGTTTGTAGTTTTCTTCCTAGGTTTCCTTTTTGAACATCTGAATTAATTCTCAATTCTGAAAATTTCCACAGGTTGTTTGAGAATTGTTTCCTTCATTACTTGTAAATATGTTTCTTGAGATTACCACCCAGAGAGTCTTAAACTCAGAAAAATCAAGCAGAATCTGTTTTCCAAATTTGTTGAAGAAACCAAACATTCCTCTAAGTTCTGTGTATACACCTCTCCATCCTCTGCTGGAAGAAGAGTTAAGTTAGGAGAGAAGAGGCGATTTGGAGGCACAGATTGACTGCATAGGCTTGTGAACCACCCTTTAATGGTTATCTCAGTAAAACAACAAGGACACCATAAAGCCAGTGAGGTTGAGGAATGGTGAGGGGCAGAGAAGCAGCTTCTTCTGTTTTGTTGGTGATTGTCAAGGGGAAGTCTGTAAATACAGCTCAGAGTGTAGAAAGAGTCAACACATACTTGACTTTTATAGTATAACATGTGAATACAGAACACACTGGGAAAGATGTTTTATGAGAAAGTAGTCTTTTGATAGAAGGCATACCTTAAATTTTATGCTTGACTATATAAAAAGAAATAAACTGAAATACCAAATCATTTTCTAAGTTAACAGCAAAGACTTATTGAAATGACATGGTTTTCCTTTGCACTGGAATTTAAGCAATGAGGCAAAGCTTTCAGAGAGCTGGGTTAGATCTTTTCAAGTATATTGACAATAGCAAGAGATGTTTTGTTTAGCTTCTGAGTAGGTTTTCTCTCTCTTTTTAGGTGTTATTGTTAAATGCTGTATCCCATCTGTTGTATCAAAATGGAAATGGCTATCAGTGATTCAGTTCTTAACACCCATAGTTGAAGCTTCATGTAGGAATATCCACTTAGATGAAATAACAACTCTGACTCTTACTGTTGAGAATAATGAGTAAGTTGACTATAAGGCATGTAAATTGTATACCATGAGACTTGGAAGAAGTTCAAAGTTACTCCACTCCTCCCTTTCTCAGCCAATATTTCACAGTAATCTGAAATCTAATATTCCCAGCATGCATATATTTACTTATTTGTTTGCTCATTTATTTAACAAACGTTTGTATGGCACTTACCATGTGTTAGGCACTGTTGTAAATACTTAACAGAACTAAGTAAGATAGATACTCTTATCATTCATTTGCAGATGTGAAAATGGAGGAAAAGTAGCAAAATATTATTTTCCCAAGGCTACACACTATAGGTATGGAAATCAGGCAGGCTGACTCTCAAATCTGTACCTTCAGCTACTAAGCTGTGTACTTTCACTTCTCCAAGCTATGAGTTTATACATAAAGGCTATGTTTGAAAAATCAAAATACTATGGTAAAGAGGAACAATATATTAATAACCACAAATACATTACTCTAAACAATGCAAATGTCTTATAAAGAGCTGACTGGTTTTCCAGAGGGGAACTAAGACCTAGAAGTTTATTGGGGGAAAGGAGGGGTGGAAAGGTTTAAAATTCAGGCTATAAATAGGGGCACCTGGGTGGCTCCCTTGGTTAAGTGAGTTCTGTTCAGGTCATGATCTTGTGGATCATGGGTTCCAGAACTGCATCTGGCTCTGCACTGACAGGTCAACCTGGAGCCTGCTTCAGATTCTCTCTGTGCTTCCCTCACTTGTGCTCTCTCTCTCAAAAGTAAATAAATAAACATTAAACAACAACAACAACTCAGGCTACATATGGAAGAAGAAAGCTTCAGAAAGGCCCTAGGTATATTTGGGAAGAGTTGTAGCCAGTCAGATGGGTGCCCACATGGGCTTCTGAACAGACTTGACTGTTTTAGAATATTAATCAGGTTTAGTCACCCTAATCAATTTTTTATTTTGTCTGCTTTTCATTCTAAGTATTTTTTTGTTGTTTTCCTCTTCTCCCTACTCCCTTTCCTTCCTTCCTCTGTCTCCTCCTCCCTTACCCTCCTCTTTACATTCTTTCTTCTCTAGTTAATATCAAGATCATATATTCTTTGTAGCAGTCTAACATTTAGTTTGTTTATTGAACCCAAATCACATGAACTCTCTTATTAAGCACATTCAGTGTGTTTCAGACTAAAAACTGATGGTCCTTTGGTGAATCCTGGCCCACATTGGTATGTGACTTTGTGTTAGTCCACATACTGCTGTGTTGTGTTTTTAACTGAGTTAGTGGCTATATCAGCCAGGATAAGCTCTTTATAGCTATCACAATCACAGTCACACACACACACACACACACACACACACACACACACCTCAGTAGTTTAAAATAACAAAATTTTATCTTTCACTCACGTAGCACATGTATCACAGGAGGACAATCGCACTGAATTGCCTTCACTCTGCACCCGCCTTGATAAAGCAGCCACTATCTGGGGTATTATTAATTGCTATAGCAGAAAGAAAAGAGCTTTGGAAGGTCAGACACCCACAATGAAAATCTGGCTTAACGTATCATTGAGAAGACCTGGTCACATGGCATAATCCAGCCACAAAGGGATCAGGCAGTACACTTGTACTATTTGGCCAGAAGGTTAAGAGCTTGTGACTCCTACAGTTGCACACATCTAAAATTCAGAAGAGTTCCCCAAAAAGTCGTTTTTTTTCTTAATTAAGTCAGAAGATTTGGCATTATTCCCCAATCCCTACTAGGAACCAGTTGGTTAAAGCTAAATAGCAGGTGTCTTGTTGATACAAGTTATGTGGCAAGCCTCTCATTTACCAATTCCATCTCCCCCAGTCATCCTGATTCGGTGCCCATAACCATATTTATTGTTCTAGCAGTGCTTTTTTTCTTCTAGAGGGTTTAAGAGGGAAGTATTTGTAACCACACTTATCAAAAGTAGAAAAACAAATGATTAAAAAAAAGTCCAGGTTTAAAGAAGAACAGAATAGTGTGTGCATGTATGCATGTTACGTATATTTGTATATGTTTTGTTGTTGTGTTTTTGTTTTTGTTTTTTTTTTTAGGAAGCTAAAAAATGTTTATGGCTTAATATTTATTTAATCTGAAAAAAAGTTCACATCAAAATTTTTTATTTGTCTCTTTAAATTATCCACCATCAGTCTAAATAAAAATACAGATGGGGTACATGTGGATTAATTAATTTTGTTCTTAGAACATCTTTTAAAGTTTCACTTGAGGCTTGAGTTTAAAATATTATTATTCAATATATATGATCTGTTGCAAACAAGAGGTCACAGTAGTTCAGATTTGAAAAGAACAATAGCCCACATGGAATTTAAAAATAAAGTATGCGTATGATGCTGTGCTTTTTTTCTACCTGCTTTTTTACATATGTTTGAGGATCTTACTTTCTCTAGGAAAATTCATTTATGTTCATATTGAAGGGGTTCAGAACAAGCCTCCCCAAAATGTGCTATTTGGGCATGTGGATTACTTTGAGCTGAAGTCAGTCAAGGCCCAAAAGACTCAGGAATAGCTTTTACCTCCCCTTAAGTGCCTAAAAGAATTTAGATAGAGGACCTGGTCCAAGAGAGCTGTCACCAAAGGTAACTCCAAAAAAATGGTCTAGGTGTGGTAAATTGGGGGGGAAGCTCAGGAGGGCCTGGAGATCAAATTCCTCTCTGTGTATCATTATCTTTGTATGACATAGCAAACATTTATTGATCAAACATTTTTCTTCCCATTTTCTTGTGAAATGTCTTCCTTCTCTTTGGTGTCTCAGACCCCTTCTTAGTTCAGGATGGCATAGAAAACTCAATTGCCTGACTACCTGTGGGTCTCCTGTCCTTATGGGGCTTTGATATGTATGTCATTAAATTTTTCTCCTGTTAATCTGTCTAATGTAAATTTAATTAATAGACCAGCCAAAAGAATCTAGAAGGGTAAAGAAAAAATTTTCCTTCCTTCTGATGTACATTTTCATCTTGATAGGGATAGGGACAGAATTGAAGTTAGTCATTATTCACCTGCCAGACAAAACAATTATTAATTTAAATAAACTCAATGTGAATTTGTTTAAAAACAAACAAACATTGGTCAACTTTTTGTTTCTGAAGTTTAGATTAATCATATTTGGGATTTTTGAATGCATGGTTGGGATTAAGATGAAAAAATTTTCCAAATAGCTCTGGACACTATTATAACAAAATACCATTTACCATTTCATATCAGAAGGTGATCAATTCTAAATGATCTATATTTTAGGAATTGGTTTAAAGAGTCTAAAAATTGATATTTCACTTAGCACTACTGTGAGAAGATCTTTACATATTACAGAGAACAAATATATGCATTTTTAACCTTTACTATTAAATTGGGATGAAATATCCTATTTTACTCTGAATATGAAGTGTCATACTTTAAAGCATATTAAAATTTAGATGGCTCACTCTATATTGCCGAATCATATGAATGGCCATGGACAGCTGAGTGAATAAGTTTGAGGAATGACAACTCAATGTGTTATTCCTTTCAAATGAAAGCTGTAGAAATTCAATCTGCCTTCTCTACTTTTAGACATTAATATAAGGTCAATCTATTTTTGTATTTCAGTTGTACTAAATTTAAAATGCCAGGTTTCATTCATGTCTTATGGTAACTCTTAACGCTAACCATTTCCCAAAATATTTTCTAAAGTGCATATAAAAGCCTATTGGAAAAAAAAAAAAAAGTAGATTGGCTCTTGTGTAGGTTAATCAAAGTATGAATAGTTAAAAATACTCTCCTTAAAACAAGGTTATTACAATTGTTTTATTTATTTATTTATTTATTTATTTATTTATTTATTTATTTATAATATTTATTTTTGAGAGCCAGACAGAGTGTGAGTGTGGGAGGGGCAGAGAGAAAGGGAGACACAGAACATGAAGCAGGCTCTAGGCTCTGAGCTGTCAGCACAGAGCCCCATGCAGGGCTTGAACTCACAAACCATGTGATCATGACCTGAGCTGAAGTCCGATGCTCAACCCACTGAGCCACCCAGGCACCGCAAGGTTATTATAATTTTAGGTGAAAATACATCTAGTGAAATGTGATAGGTTCTAATTTTTCTTTTGCCAAGAGAGTAGAGTTGAAATCATAGCATCTTCAGGGAAATATAAATATCCATAGTTTCTGGATGAGAGAGGATTTGGGATAGTGAGCCCCTTTAAGAATTTTTATCATGAACAGTAATAAAAAGAAAAACTCTTTTTCTGTATCCACAACACTTCTGACACCAAATGTGTGGGGCTTTTCCCCTTATGAACCAATTCACTAACCCTCTGAACACCAACTGGGTATCCTAAAATTCACTCTGGCACTATCTGGAGTTACTGCAGACTCCCCAGATTAAGGGCTTGATTTCACAAGGCTGCTTCTTACATCTGTTGCAATCTCAAGTCCTGTACTTCTGATCAACCTGTTATAAATTGGAGATTTCCCATGACCCAATTCTTGGGTTTGGTAATTTACTAGAATAACTCACAAAACTCGGGAAAGTGCTTTATTTACTATTGCTAGATTATTATAAAGAATACAACCCAGGAACAGTTAAATGGAAGAGATGCATTGAATAAAGTATGTGGGAAGGGGTGCAGAGCTTCTGTGCCTTCTGGAGGCACACCACCCTCCCAGCACTACATGTGTTATCAGCTGGGAAGCTCTCTGAACCCCTATGTTTAGGTTTTTTTTTTTTTAAATAGACGTTCCATTATGTAGGCAAGAGTGATTAAATCATTGGCCATTGGTGAGTGAACTCAACCTCCACTTCCTCTCCTGTCCCCTGAGGTCAGAGGTGGGGATGAAAATTCCACCCCTTTAATCACAAAGATGGTTCCTCTGGCAACCCAGCCCCATCTCCCAGAGTCACCCAATTAACATAAACTCTGCTATAGTTGAAAGGGGCTTATTTTGAACAACAAAAGACACTCCTCTAACCCCTATCATACAGGAAATTACAAGGGACTTAGGAGCTAAATGCCAGGAACTGGAGAAGAAGACCAAATACATATTTTTTTATTATATCCCAATAGCACAATTACACCATTTTTTGCATATTAAGGACAGTTTTATCACAATATAGGGAATCCCTAAGCAAGCAATTGTTTCCTGTTGTTTTTTCCACATATTTATTATCATCCGTAATATGCCATGTGCTCTTGTTTGCTAGGTACTTGTCTTTTTCTCCATCAAATTTAAGTTTGTAATTTCAGCATTTTGATCTGTGATGAATTTCTTATGATATACATCCTTATGATGAAGTTTTGAAGTGATGTTGGGGCGGTGTGGAGACAACAGCAAAGGAAGAATTCTTGAAGATGTCTTTAGTGCAAAAAGGTGATTTTATTAAAGCATGGGGAGAGGGCCCATAGGCAGGAAGAGCTGCACTGGGGTTGTCACCAGTAACTCATTATATACCCTCAGGTTGGGAGGGGGTCATAGAGAGAGTAAGTCTCTAAGTATTTTGGAAGCAAGGTTTCCAGGACTTTAGAGGTTAGTTGTTGCTAGGGAAACACCGTTTATTTCCTTTTAATAAAACATCAGTCATGAGACCCTTCAGATGTATATCGGGGGCCCATAAGCTTGGAGTATGATTGCCAGCATGTCTCTTGAGGCAGTTGAGATAAAGGAGGTAGACTTAGAGGATCCTTGAGGTTGGGATAATGTTAAGCTAAGATTCCCTTATGCCCCTAGCAAAGTGTCATCATCAAGGCAGTTGAGCTCCTAGAGGGACGTAACTTTGCCAATTTCAAGGACTTGTCCATGGGCCATAGGCAGTAAGGTACAGGAATTTAATTTTTCACTTGCCTTATGTTCCCACATTACTGTGGCAAGCACTTAAACCCCTATCCTTTGTTCATGGGTAGCCAGGAGTGTCCAAAAAATATCACACATATTCCATGTGGGGTTCGGGGCGGGGTTGCTGTTAGCCTGTATTTTGCCCTCAGCTTGCTCCACGCTTCTTCATCACGTACTAGTTTTGTGAAGTGCCCATGATCTCTTGATGGGAACACACCCATTATTGTAGCACCTAGGACAGGTCTAGAAAATCTTGAATCTTTCTTTTTACAATCTTTCTTTACTTTTCCTCTGAGATCTTTGAACTTTACTTTCCTGAATTTGGGTGCATGTATCACAGGTGTGATACACTACTCAAATCCTGTACAGTGGTGTGATCATTTCCTCCCAAGGTTTCAACTATTTCCTTAACCAACCACTGAATCAGAATGATGTTGAGAGAGGTACTTCTCCTTGCTTTTTCAACTTCCTGAGAGATTAAGCTGTCAGGCTAGGCAAGTAAAGCATTTATCAGATCTTCTTTTAGTTGGATGAGAGCATCCAGCTAGTTGAAGGCTTTTTCTACTTGGCATCATGTCTGAGTTCATTTTCTCCTCACTATCGGGAAAGCACTATTGACATAAACTCTTGGTTATCCATCCTTCAGCTGTCGGTAGCCTCATTGCATAGTGCAGTGTCTGATAAATAGTAATTCAATAATTTTTTTGTTGAATAATGTAATAAATGATTAATTCTAGCCCAGTCTTTATGTACTAAGGTCTCTTCTGTTTCTTTCCTTATTCTTACCCATGTGCTGCCTCCGTGCTCTACACTCCTGTTTGCAGACTTCAGAACCTATCTTCTACATGTTACACAGCATTTTGTACAAGGTGCCCCTCTTTTTTGTTGCTGTATTGAGTCATGAGTCCCATCCAATGTGTTAGAGAAACCAATGAGAGTTTTACTAACAATATTATGTTTTCAACTTCATCTCACTGATTATTCACTATCTGTATGTTTTCATTCTCCTGTTTTTAGTTTTAAGGGTCATACCTGACCACCTTTCCAGTTATTTGTGCCTGAGAATGAACGAATTCTTCCTCCATATTATTCTTTTTAGGCTGTATAAGTCACTCTTTGCAATGTCCAATTGTATAGTTTTATCACCTGTCTTCTACATTTCAGTTGAAAATATCTTACTGAATGTCTATTTTATGATCTTATGTCTTTGGACTTTAAGTTGCTTTTACAATAAGATACTAGATATACCATAAGAATTAACATATTTAAAAGACATTTTCAGCATGTGAAAGTGTCAGTGTGTGTTCATTGCAGAAGAAAAAACATGTGTGTTGTGGATTTGAACAAAGACTTTTCACCTTAGGCTCAGATTATCTGATTATTAAAACACACTCACATCTCAAAGCCCCAGTTCTCTTATAATGTCATGACCTTTAACTGGAAGAAGAGATGCAAATACCACTTGTCCTCAAAAATACGTAAACCATTAGAGGAACATTTTTGTTTTCTTCAGGCTTTCCCCCTTATTCTCAGGGGATTACCTAAAGAGCACCTGATGGGTTCCATGCATTTGGTCAGGAAGAGAGCAAACCTCTCTATTAGCTGTCAAATATATATCAAATATATATCAATATATGTGTTTAGCAGCAGTTTACTAAATCATCACCCAGAATTCTGTTCATCTGCTAGCACCTTGAAATTATGTGACATTACAAAATGCTGTAGCTTAAACACAAAGGTCAGTGGCTACCTTCTTTGAATAAGGGCAATGTCTTATACCTTTAATGTAACTTCAGAACTTCAAGGATATAAAGCAGTAGCTTTCAACCTTGGACACACATAGAGAGCTTTAAAAAATGCTGAAGTCTGGGATCCATTCCCAGAGATTCTTGAGTACAGAATTTTGGGCACCTGAAGTTTAGAAAGCCTCTCAGGTGGTTTTAATGTGAAGCCGGCTTTAAGAACCACTGACATGGGTCAGTGCTTCTCAAACCTTAGTGTGAATACAAATCACCTGGGGATCTCCTCAAGCTTCCTTCTCAGGGAGTAATGGGAGCCTAAGAGTCTGCATTCCTAACAAGCTCCCAGAGGAAGCTGATGGGTGCCTGGACCCCACTGAAGAGTAAGCGAGTAGAATTCCTCTTTCTTTTCCCTCTTTGTCACATTCTTCTACTCTCCAGAATTTTGACACCAGTTTTACTTCCATACCACCTTCTTAGAATCTTTTCCTTTCGTACTTTTCTGTGGGGTGTTGCACACAACTTTTTCTGAGAATTTGCTCCTTTCTAATAAGCCAGGACATAGAGAGTCATTCCTCGACCCTTGTGCCTTCCTTTGTAGCAGAGAGGCCAACTTGCATTTACAGTGTACATAATTGGTGAGTGCCTTAGGCAGGGAGATAAATATAGCTCCGGTCACTGTAAGGTTTCCTTCAGTGGCCCTATCTTCCAGGTCTCGTGTTGAAAAACTGCCTTTTATAGCTCCCTTGGGAGTCCTTTGTTGTTAACTTCTGGGAAAAACTGCATCCAAGTGATCCAACCAACTGTCTTCTGCCGTAGCTAACCTGTGCTTAATTGCTTGTCGTTGATAATTAGCTCTAATTCGCACAGCTTTCTTGAACTTGGAAAGCAATGTTCCAAATTCAATATTCTGTTTTAAAAGTCATAGGCTTTTCTGTCTCTTTTGCTTTATCTAATTCACCAAAGTGAACTTTCAGGTCTTTGAATCATGGTAAATGATGGTGGTTCTCAGCTTTTATTATGTATGAGCATCACCTGGGCTGCTGATTAGTCATGATGATTCCTGGTTTGGTATTCAGAGGTTCTCATTTGCCGAGTCTTAAGTAGACCCAGGTATCTGTATATTAAGTGTCCCTCTAGGGTGATTCTGTTGTAGGCAATCCAACCTTGGGGAAATACTATTTTTGACCTCGCTTCTCAAGCTTTAATGTATATTTGAGTCATCTGGGGATCTTGTTACAATGTAGATTCTGGTTTAGCAGTTTTAGGATGGGATATTTCTAACAAGCCTTTTGGTCCCAAGAGCACAAGATTCTGAGAAGTAAGGCTTTAGATTAAATATTAATACCATACAATTCATACTTGTAAGTGTACATCACCTTAAATCTAATATAATGTATGTTTAATATCATATCTGTGTGTTTAAACATAAGCTTCTTAAGGGCAAAAGTCTCAAATTATAGAATGCCAAACTTGGAGAGGATCTACATGACTAATCCAGAGATCTTTTGCCAAGCTTAACCCAAAGATCCAGACCTTCAGCTCGGCCTCATTCTGTTTAAAGGAAACATTGCATATAAGTGTCTTTTAAAAACATGTGACTTGCCAGTTTTCCTCAGCCTCCACCTATCCTCTGAAGGCTTTTGAGTTTGGCAGTCTGCTAAAATTCTTTCATTTGAGGTTCAATAAGAGAAGGTTATTGGTCATTTTCACACTCTTAACTGTTGAAGAGCTGGGGATGGGCTTAAACTTGTCTCAAGCCTGGGCACATAGTGCCTTGTTTGTTTATTGCTTAAATATCTGCATCATAGTGTTGGTTTTGAAGATTCTTTGGACTTGTAAATCTTATACAGAACACATAGTCCCTGTTTTGCTTTAGTATTAAAACATCAAAGGTGACAGGGAAAAACAAAACAAAATAAAAAAAGCTGTCCTAGATTCATTGTTACTGGGTATAAGGTGGGTCCTTGGCCTTTGGCTTGCTTTAGTAGCTTTAGCATAAGACTGATCTCAACAAAGCATCACTAATGTGACATCTCTCATGTGAAAAGGAAGCCTTGGCTTCACAAAATATCCCTTTATCAATAAGATGAAATTATTTTCCATCGTCTCCTGTGGAATTTATTAGAGTGAAGAAAAAGAAAGGATTTTTATTTAAGAGGAAAACTAAATCTAAAAGCCTAGTGTGGACTGGGCAGAAATTTTGCTGGTAAGGGTGAATGTGATCATTAATTCTGCCATTCCTGTGACAAGCTCTAGGCAAATATTTAGCATCTCCAAACTGATTTCCCATCTGTGAAATGGACATAATAATAGGTACTTGCTGAGCTATATACAATTAAAAACTACAATGAAACTATTTGCAACATAATTCACAGCAAAGAGTAACCATTAACTCTCTTACCAGATTTGGTTTTTTTAACATATATAGCCATTGTAAATTCTCATTGTTTTTACATATTTGCACTCTGTGAGTCAGATGTATAATTTTTCTATATTTAGACTATTTAAATTCTGGAAGTTTTACATAGATGACTAAAAACATAAATATAGATGGAGAATGATGGTAAAAACATTCAGTATTACTTATTGTTACAGAATCTTTTAAATAAAAGCCCGGTCAGATATTCAGAATACAATGTATGAGAGGAACAAGGTGATGAGTTTATACTGAATTATAAAATTGAAGATCATTAGTGTTTTAGAAAACAATTTGCTAAGATAAATCATTTCTCTGTAGCATTTGCGATAAGCTGTATAGTGTTGTTCTTTTCAAGAACATTTTGGGCAACGGAAAAACTACCAGATTATGGAGAATTTTCTTATTTTCCTTTGTCCTGGGAAAAATAATTTAATCCCCTTACATTCGCTTTTTAAACCCAAGAACTCTGAACTAGGGAAAATTTGCTCCCCTCAACCGCAAAGGGGGACATTTGGTGATGTCTAGAGACATTTTTGTTGCCATGACTGGAGGGAGGTGCCTCTACTCGCTAGAGGCCAGTGATGCTGCTCCATAGCCTACAACTTGCAGGGACACACCTGCCACAATAAAGGATTATTGAACCCAAAATGTCAGTAGTGCAGAGGTTGAGAGATCCTGCTTTAATCTATAGATGGATCAAAATAAATGGTACAGTATTAAAAGTCTGTAGCTCTAAACCATGCTTTCTCAATGGGGACAATATGGTTTTCAAGGGAGAAAGAAATGACTCTTGGTGGGCACAGAGTATTTATATTATCATGGATCTGGCCCTCCAAAAGTCCATCCTTCTCAGTAAAGAGACATACAGTATATCTGTGATGTTAAAATTTTGTAGGGATAGGATGGCCAATTAGGGAAAAATTGTCTAAATAGGCTTCTTAGTGGATGACACTGAAAAAATAAAAACAAAAAAAACAAAAAAAACAAAAAGTTGAACACTGCTCAACCAAATGAGCAAATGACCCTAGGTAGGTCCCTTCAGCCTTTTGTGCTTCAGTTCCCCATGTGTCCTCGTGGGATTTTGTGATGGTTAAAGTAACATTAAACACCATATATTTATTGGTGCCCGTTAGTCTAGACCCTCTTTTATACTGGTAGCAACTGGCACGGCAACCCTGTGAGATAAATAGACTCTTTTTTTTTTTGTAGATGAAGAACCCAAGGTTCATGTAACCTATCTTAGTATTAAAAGTAAATAAGTGGAAAGGACCACCTAAGATTTCATATCTAACTGACTTCAAAGTGTTTTTTCTTTCTTCTGCCTTTCATTAGCTCACATTATAACAAACAGGTGTTATTTCATCATTGCAAGTAATAAAGCAAGCACATGTCCAGGATTTTCTCTGGGGAAGTAAACATTATGGGTAATGTTTGTAGCTTTTTAAAGTAATAGCCAGCCTCAGGAAACCTCTCTTCTTCCTTTCAAGACTCTCCCTCCATCTCCCGATTCCAACATTCCCCCTCTCCTCCAAACCCAGAACATGTGCCAAGGTTTTTTGTTTTTTGTTTGTTTGTTTGTTTGTTTTCTTCTCTCTGTCTTGCCGGCACTTTTCACTCTATCCCTCTGCTGACTCATTCCCCACTGCCTGTACCAACCTTTTGAATTTTACAAAACTATTCCTTATCTCTGTGGCTCACTTTAGATGCCCTCTTACCCTACTCTTTTTCCTCCCAGGCATCTTCTTTGTAAGACTCATTTGCAACTTCTGCCTTTGCTTTTTCAGCTGCTGTTTGCTCTTCAGCATCCCCAAATTATGCTTTTATTTATTTTCACTGGATCTCATGAGATGGCCATCTCTGGTATTTTCACTGTGGGTGCTCTCTTTTACTTGAAACTCCCTGCTCTCTTAATTTCTGAGACATCCTTCTCTCCTGGAATTCCTTCTGCTTTTCTGACCATTCCTTGTCAGCCTTTTATGCCCATACCAAAGGGATGGTGGTCCATAGGGATATGGTCTCCTGGCTTTGGATCTCCAGCCAGATATCACTCCTGATCCATGTATTATCCTATCACCTCCTGAATATATCCACAGGGACCTCCAGGCTCCCCAGAGAAAGTAAACTTACCCTCTCCCTTCCCTTGCAAATTTCCTTCTTCTCTGGCATTTCTTATCTTGGGTACTGATGCCACCTAGATAATATGTGTACCAGTTCTAGTATAGCACATGGAGGCTACTCAAAAATAGTACTTATTACTAATTTAATCTTCATACAACACTATTAGCTAAGTACTATTATTATTATTTCCATTTTACAAATGAGAAATTGAGGCACAGAGTGATTAAGTGGCCTGCCTAGTCATTCTTGCTTTCTCCATAACAATAGCTAATTAGCAACCAAGCCCTTTTCATTCTATAACATGTCTCCATCTCCTACTGCCTATATTCAGGTTCTCTATATTTCTCATGTGACCTGTGGCAGTAACGCCCATTGCTGTTTCTTCCTGTAGCAGTACCTTGCCCCCATCACACCATCTCCACCAGGGTCAGATCGGAGTGCTCTTTCCAAAAATATTTACCTGCTCACGATATTCCCTTTCTTGAAACTCCTCAGTGGCTTCTGTTTCTTGCGGTTTAATCCAAATGCCATGTCATAGCATGATGTGCCCTCCTGAGCTAGCCTGTTCTTTCTTCATCTGCTTTAGACCTGCTTTAGAACTCATGCTCAGGCCACACAGAATAATGATAATTCTTAAATGCATCATGCTCTTTCGCATTTCCATGATTTTATTCACACTGCATTCTCTACTCAAAATGCCCTTTCTTTGTCTTCCTGAAGAACCCCTACTCATCTATGGCTGACATAAAATGTCAACTACTTTAGGAAGCATTTTCACCTGAAATCTCAAGGGCAGATGAGCCCTAGTTTGTCCCAATGAACAGTGTATGTACATTTAGCATAGTATCTCTAACAGTTAAGTTGTCCTACTTTGGGTTACAGGGGGGTTCAGAGGTTGGACTCTGGGTTTGAACCCTTAGCATAACTCTTAATAGTTTTGTGTCTCTTGGAAAATTACTCCCCTTATCTACATCTATAAAATGGGGATCAAATAGGGATACTTAGGGTTGTTTAGAGCACTGAGATAATCACAGAAAGTGTTTGGCACGTCAGAGCATGTGACTTTCCAGCTCTCAACATTCTAATGGGTTCCTATCATATTTGTAGATATAAATAAATAAATAAATAAATAAATAAATAAATAAAATGTAGACTATTGTTATCTTTTCTATCTAAATATATTCAGTCTTGATTTCAGAAAAAGAGAGATTTTGGAAGGTAAGGGATACCTGTACTTATTATTGTGTTTACAATCTTGCATGATCTGGGTGTTGGCTCTTCCTGACCTGGTTTCCTACCACTTTTTTCTTCACTCTCTCATTCTGCCCTCATTGACATCCTTATGCTTTCTTGGCCTTGGCATCTAAACTACCACCTTAGAGACTTTGCCTTCCTTGTTTTCTCCACCTTGATTGTTTTTCCCACTAATTTCCAAATGGTTCCATGTAAGCTGTTGTTCAAAGGTCACTTAAGCAATTTATCTAAAGTAGAAACCCCTTCACTTTATTTTCTTTTAATTTTCTTCATCACACTTAGTGTTTGATGTATTAATAATCTGTTTGCTTGTTTTTGGTCTCTGTCATTTGCTGCAATATAAATGTCATGACTTTGTTTTGTTTACTGCTGTATTCTTGAGAACTAGAATAATGCTTGACTTATAGTAAGTACTTAAATACATTTGTTGAGTAAATAAATGAATAAATCAGTGGATTATATTGTTATAATTCTTTAGTAGATGTGTCCTGAAAAGCAGCAATCTGATCCTTTTTGTCTTTATACACCAAGTTCATTGGTTTTAAAACTGTGTTCTTTGGAGCCCTGGAGTTTCTACTAACATTCTGCTAGGGGCTAGCAGTCCTGGTTTTTAGCTCCAATTTTATATGTGTTATATAATGATTTGTAGTAATGATTTCACTGCTAAAGGGCTTTGAAATCCATTGGCCTAGTATATCTCTAACACATTTAGTAAGTCATTCAATAACTGTTTGCTGGATGAATGAATGAAACTGCCATAAATGTTGTCTTCAACCGGAAGAGTAACGTAGAGCTGACATTTTGTTGAATATCCTATCCATAATAAAATATTACCAGCAGCATTAAGTTTTATTTGTGCATCCTTCCAAAACTAACTTAGATGTGATTTAAAAATTAAATATATATATATATATTTTAAAATATTTTTCTAATACAGCCTAATGGCTTTTCTACTTTTGTGGCATTCCTTTTATTGTTTCTTCATATAATTAAGTCAGTGAATACCAGTGATACATATGGAAACAGAAGGCACTCATTAAATTACTTATCACAAGGTAATTACTTTTTTATTAGCAAACTAGAAGATGATTCAGCATTCCTCATATCTTACTAAAATGTTCTATACCTTCAAGATATTGGTAATATTTGACTCAGACAGCATTATAAAATTTTATTTGTATTTGATGAGTCTTGAAAAAGTTACATAATTACATTTGATATTATATAAAATATAAATATATAATAATTATTATATATAATGTATATTATATATAATTATACATAATTATATAAAATATCAAATGTAATAAACTAATTTGGTTTGACAGAACTAGGAATGTTCATAATGAGGTAAAATTTTAAGTGTAGTTTATATATTTTATTTAATTTAATATAAAATGTAGGTGCTAATAATGGCCATAGAAAGTTCAAAAGGAGTTCCGAATTTTAACACAGATCTGGTCCCTGGTACTTGTGAGTGGAAGAATTCAAATTGTTTAAGGTCCTTCCATTGCAGTAATTTTTAATAAGCTGTTTTGATTCTCCTCAGGTCCCACATATCCCACTTCCTGAGAAAGAAAGTAAAGAAAGGAAGTAGTGATAATGGCAGTGAAGATTTGAAGTGCAGGTTTAGAATACATGGAAATCAGAAGAAAGGTAGATGGCATGGTCATCCCAGGAAGGAGGAAGCTAATTCTGGCCATGAAACAAGATGTTTATTAGCCACAGCTAGTTTTCATTGGAAACAGGTAGGGGGATTGAGAATCACTGGGAGGCATTTGCCCCACATTGGAGAAAAAATACTACTATGCTCCATGGCTAAAGTGAACTGAAGAAATATGTTGAGGTAATCTAAACTGCTTACTAATGAATAGAGAGATTAGAGAGAGATGAAATTAGATTAGGTCATCTCGTTTTCTATATAGTAGGATCTTTCTAATCAGATTGAAAAGTAGGAAAAGGGGTATGGAGGACATCGGTGATGCATTTGATTCTTTTGTCGTGTTGACAGTAAAAATGTTTTGGTAGCTTTAGGTTCTCTGAATGGGTGCTGGAGGGAATGTTTTTAATTCTTTTTTTTTTTTTTAATTTTTTTTTTTTTAACGTTTATTTATTTTTGAGACAGAGAGAGACAGAGCATGAACGGGGGAGGGTCAGAGAGAGGGAGACACAGAATCTGAAACAGGCTCCAGGCTCTGAGCTGTCAGCACAGAGCCTGACGTGGGGCTTGAACTCACGGACCGCGAGATCGTGACCTGAGCCGAAGTCGGCCGCTTAACCGACTGAGCCACCCAGGCGCCCCGGGAATGTTTTTCATTCTTGAGGTCCAGGTCAGTCTCAGATCACGATGATATTCTGAGTCATAAGAAATGAAAAATGCTACTGTTTTCAGTTTTTAGTTTAACCTGTGATTAGCTTTTGGCAAATGGAGCCTTAAGTCTCTTCACTGGCCAATGTCAGAAACATGCATTTGCACACTCATACACGCACATACCCATGAAAATGGATTGTTTCACTTTGTTATGTGACACGAATGTCAACCATTCAATGGACACATTTTAATAAAGCATTAACAGCAATATTGAGAAAGACATTATGGAGCATAGGTATTTACATTAAAACATGACCTTAAAGGTCATCTATTTCAACACCTGTATTCTACAGACATGGAATCTGAGATACATAAAGGTGACACATTCAAGGTCACACAATCTAAGTTATTAGAAAGAGTCAGGTCTAGAATCAAAGTGCTTAGGCTCCCACAGTGCTTATTATCAATAAGGGATGTCTGGTTATGTCATGTATTTAATATTTGTTTATCTATTCATTCAAATATTCACCCCACATATTTTGAAGTTAGGTCTCAATTTACACAAGACATCATATGAATCTTTATTTCCCCCATTATATAACTTAAGTGCATACATTTTCCTGTGAATATAATTTTGGCAACATCTCATAGTACTTTCTAACTCTTAAGACACTTTATAATTTATTCATTATTATTTGTTTCTTTTGAGTAAATAGCTCTGTTAGGGAACTGTTTTTTTTTTTTAATTTATAAATTTCTAGTTTTGTTGCATGCAAGTTTAAGGATAGAAAGCTTTTTACTTTTGGAAATTATTTAATGTTTATGATCAAATTCATAGTGAACTTCTGTAAATATTTTATACCAGTTATGTTTCTTGATTTCAAAGGAGTGTGTGTGTGTGTGTGTGTGTGTGTGTGTGTGTGTGTATGCGTGTACCTATGTGTTTGTGTGTGTTTGGTCTTGTTTGTTAGGTTATTACATATCTCTCTCTTTCATTTGCTTAATCTGTTACTTTGTTACAGTTGTGTGATAAAATCCCCCGGTACTGTTATGGATTTGTCAAATCCTTCTTGTAGTCCTAGTTTTTATTTATTTATTATTTTATTTTATTCATTAATTTTTTTCAGAGGGAGAGAATGCATGTTCATGCGTGAGCATGAGCTGAAGAGGTGGGTGGTGGGGATGAGAGGTAGAGAGAGAGTCCCAAGCAGTCTTCATGCTATTAGTGGAGATTGTGACCTAGGCTAAAATCAAGGGTGGGAAGCTTAAGCGGCTGAGCCACCCAGGTGCTCCCCTAGTTTTTAAAAAATAAATTTCAAGTCTATATTTTGTATATAAAGATTAATGACTCAATTTTGAGTGGATTATATAATCATCAAATATCCCTTTTTGTCTTTGAATTTAATTTTGATTAATATTAATATCGCTATATTTGCTTTTTTATTCTTTCCACATGTATCTGATGCATCTTTTTTTTTTCAACTTCCAAACATCTTGTTTTTTCTAATGTTTATTTACTTTTTTTTTCTTTGAACCATTTACTTTTGAGAGAGAGAGAAAGAGAGACAGAGTGTGAGCAGGGGAGAGATAGAGAGAGAGAGGGTCTGATGTATCTTTTCTATTCCTTTATTTTAATCTGTCTATGCCATTTAATTTCAGCTATATCTTCTATAATCAGTAGTAGATTAATTTATAATTTTTCTTTTCATTTATTGTATCCTATTACTTTATGTTTTCCAGTTGCTATCTTTATTTTTACCACTTAAGTCTTCTTTTTTTTTTTTTTTTTTTTTTTTTTATTTTTGGGACAGAGAGTGACAGAGCATGAACGGGGGAGGGGCAGAGAGAGAGGGAGACACAGAATCGGAAACAGGCTCCAGGCTCCGAGCCATCAGCCCAGAGCCTGATGCGGGGCTCGAACTCACGGAGCGCGAGATCGTGAGACCTGGCTGAAGTCGGACGCTTAACCGACTGCGCCACCCAGGCGCCCCACCACTTAAGTCTTCTATTCCTTCTTTTTCTTTTTTTGAGTGTTCTTTATTTTATATTTTCTTCTTTGTGATTTAGACTTTATTCATCTTGTTTTTTGAAGCTAAGTTATTAGATGACTACAGGTTTAGGGGCGCTGGGTGGCTCAGTCAGTTAAGTGTCCAACTTCGGCTCAGGTCATCATCTCACAGTTCGTGGGTTCGAGCCCCGCGTCGGGCTCTGTGCTGACAGCTCAGAGCCTGGAGCTTGTTTCAGATTCTGTGTCTCCCTCTCTCTCCGCCCCTCCCCTGTTCGTGCTCTGTCTCTGTTTCAAGAATAAATAAACATTAAAAAAAATTAAAGAAAAGATGACTACAGATTTAGCATTTTATGTGTTACAGTCATTTGACCCCTTTGTCATTAATAAATGTCCTTTTTTATCTTTAATGATGCCTTTTGCCTTAAATACTATCCTTCTGATATGAGTCTAATCTTGCTTTTAGTTTTATTTTAATCTTTTTTTATTTTGATTAGTGTTTAATGGCACTAATTTATTTTTTTATTGAACGATAATTAACACAATGTTATATTAATTTCAGGTGTACAACATATTGCTTCAACAATTCTGTACATTATTCAGTGCTCACCATAAGTGAAGTCACTATCTGTCACCAATGGTATTACGATATTAACTATATTCCCTATGCTGTAATTTATATCTCCAAGATATATTTATTTTATAACTAGAAGTTTACACATCTTAACCCCTTTATTTCATTTTTATTATTAATGTTTATCCTTAAAATTGTAAACTTATATTTAAACTATCTTTTTTTGGGGCGCCTGGGTGGCTTGGTTGATTAAGCGTCTGACTTCGGCTCAGGTCATGATCTCACGGTCCATGAGTTCGAGCCCCACGTCGGGCTCTGTGCTGACAGCTCAGAGCCTGGAGCCTGTTTCAGATTCTGTGTCTCCCTCTCTCTCTGCCCCTCCCCTGTTTATGCTCTGTCTCTCTCTGTCTCAAAAATACTCTGTCTCTCTCTGTCTCAAAAATAAATAAACGTTAAAAAAAAATTTTTAAAAAAAGGAAAAAAAATAAACTATCTTTTTGTTTAACATGTAATACTAACCAAATATTTATATTTATATGCCCACTGTTTTACTATAGTCATCTGTAATTTCACCAAGAAGTTCATAATTCTTTTTTAAAAGCTATTTTTTTATTAAAGTATAGTTGACACCCAATGTTACATTCGTTTCAGGTATGCAACATAATGATTCAACAACTCTACATTATGTTATGCTCACCACAGATGTGACTACCATGTGTCACCATACAACGCCATTACAAAACCATTGACTATGTTCCCTATATTCTACCTGATGATTCTTTTGTATTATGCCTCCACTTTCCGTATATCTTTAAACTTACCAGAAGTTTCATATTACATCTTTAGAACTAATGATCATTTATGATTCCTTTCTTTACCATCTTTTCTTATATTTCACATTTCTCTTTCTTGGATTAATTTTTCACTAATTGGGATGAATTCCCAAGTTAGTCTTTGAAATAGTACTTGTTTGCTTTCAAAATCATCTTGATTTTCTTCTACTTGAATGCTAATTTGTAGGTTAGACATTTTAAGCTCTTAGTTATTTTCCCTCAGAAGGTTGAAGAACTTTCTCAGGTCTTTCAAATTAAGCCAATAGTAGGGGCACTCAGTAGGGGTGGCTCAGTAGGTTAGGCGACTGACTTCAGCTCAGGTCATGATCTTGTGGTTCGTGGGTTCGAGCCCCGCGTCGGGCTCTGTGCTGACAGCTCAGAGCCTGGAGCCTGCTTCAGATTCTGTGTCTCCCCCCTCTCTGCCCCTCCCCTGCTCACACTCTGTCTCTGTCTCTCAATAATAAATAAATGTTAAAAAAAATTTAGAAAAAAAAGACAAATTAAGCCAACAGTATTGAAATCTATGATGTAAATGGAGAAATTTGAGGCAAACAGTAATAGAGGATACTGGACACAGAGTCAAAGGGCTGACAGAAGTTAGGTAAAGCACTGAGCTCAAATGTCACTACAATATCAGTGGAGATTCAGTATCTGACTACAGTCTCCCCAAAGAGTATAACTGATTTACCAATTGCCAAGGACCCCAAAGAAGAGCCAGTTGGAGGTACCTACTATCTTTGGTGGGTAACATTGAAGGGGAAGTCAAGGGTCTGGTACTTACATATATGATCCAGGAGTTAAGTTCCTTTTAGAGGCATATCAAACAGCAGACTGTTTCCAGACTGACCTTGCTAGTGAGGAAGATCTGTCTGTAGGAGAGAGACATTTTACAGGGAAAAGATAGTGTAAGCCAAACTAAAGAAAATAATTCAAGAGGAAAGCCAAGGTTTTCATAATATAACTGTACATTATGTAAAACAGTGGAATATGCAGATGAATTAGAAACTGAGCATGTCAGAACAAATTTTGTAAACTTGGTGGCCTGAAACAACAAGAATTTATTCTGTCTTACATCTGAAGGTCTGAAGTGTGATATCGGGAGGTTACTGGGGCCACGCTCCTTCTGGAGTCTCTGGGGAGAATCATTCCAGCTTCTAGGAGCTCTCAATATTATTGTAGCTGCCTCACTTCAGTCTCTGCCTCTGTCATCTTCATATGGCTTTTCCCTTTTCTCTGCTCATGTCTACTCTTCTGTCTCTTATAAGGACACTTGTCATTGAAATTAGGGTCAACATTGGTACTTTAGGATGATCTCATCTTGAGATCCTTAACTTAATTAAATCTTCAAAGATTCTTTTTCCAAATAAGATCACATTCCCAGGGTCTGGGTGGACATGTCTTTGGAGGCAGGGAGCAATTAAAATCACTACAACAGACAAATTCATGTTCAAAAATAAATACCAGCCCAAATAGTGATACATAAATGAGAATAGGTGTTGGGCTTATTTACACTGGTGTAATGTGAATAATGGAGGGTTGGTATTGAAATGAATAAACATAACGTTCAGTATTTTGCAATTCATATTATGTCTCCAAGACATTGATTCTCAGAGTGTAATGTTCATATAAAATCACCTGGGGTCTCCAATTAAAAATGAAGACATTTTAGGCTCCATTCCCAGAGATTTGGTTTTAATAAATCTGCATGAGACCCAGGAATCTGCAAGTGAGTAGGCAGAAAGAGAAGGAAAAAAAAATCTAAGTTTTATAGGATTTAATACAATTTTGAGAAGAGTCTTATGAAAAAAAAATAACACGGGCGCCTGAGTGGTGTAGTCAGTTAAATATCTGACTCTTGATTTCAGCTCAGGTCATGATCTCAGTTTGTGAGATCGAGCCCAGTGTTGGGCTCAGCATGGAACGCAGAGCTTGCTCGTGATTCTCGCTCTTTCTCTCTGCCCCTTCCCTGCTCATGCTCTCCCTCTCAAAATAAATAAATGAACTTAAGAGAATGCAAACTTACAAGTATGAACTTAAGGTCTAGTGTCACAGTAAGTATCTCCGAAGCTTAAACTGGGCTAGCTTTTTGGCAAATCTGCCCTGGCAGTCACCCTAAGAATCTGCCGTGCGATCGATAGACCCCTCTTAGTGGAAAACTGTTTTAGTGTACATCTCCTACCTATCTTTTGTTGTTGTGAAACATCATTCTTGCTAGAATGCTGTGTTTTACAAATGTAACTTCTCTTTACAATCTCATCTGAGAGTTAATTACTTAGACAAAGCCCTTAAGGGTGATTAGAATTATGACTATATTAGGGGAGGGGTTGGTCCCTGGTATTAAATGTAAGACTTGTAAACTTCAAAAATTCCTTTCATATAATCCTTATTGTTACTGTTAGTATTACACATTTTCTAGTTTCTTCCCTGGAAGCATCATGGGATGGAGAAAGGGCATGCATTACAAATCCCAGGTACCCTTCTTTGAGACTATGCATGAGATGAATATCTTACCAAATTGCTTCCAGGATTGAATGTGGTAATATATGGGTGCCTGATACAGGGACTGCACAGATTCTTGTTAATATTTCTTTTCTCACTTCAGGTTATTTTTTTCTTTTCTCCCTCCTCACCTCTTTCCACTTTCTCTAACATAGCTTTGCTCCTAGATCGAATAACTGGAAAAAAAAAAAAAAAAAAAAAAAAAAAAAAAAAAAAAAGCCCTGTAAACTTCTCTACAGAGATTTGCATTTTCACATATTTTCACCAGTTCACATATGAAAAGACCAATGAAAATCTGTTACTTTTCTTATGCAATTGAAACAATTGGTTCATAATGATAGTAGCATTTTTTAAAACTTTTCACTGAGGTTTTCTCTAGGCTAGATTCTGCCATCAGTGCTCCATATACATTATTGTCTTTAATTCCCAGAAGAAACCTATAATGGAGGCACAATAAATATCTCCCATTGTTTCTTTTATTTTATTTCTATTGAGATTTAATTTACATGTAATACTATATAAGTTTAAGGTGTTTCACATGCTGATATGATGCATTTATATATAGCTATACCCTTATCTCCATAATTTTAGCTAATACCTCTATACCTCACATAATTATCATCTTTTTTGTGTGTGTGTGGTGGGCACAATTTAGATCTAGTCTGTTACCACCTTTGAAGTTTATAACACAATGTTTTTGTTTATAATCATGAAGCTATGAATTAGATCTCCAGGACTTATTTACCTACTAGCTCCAAGTTTGTATCCTTACACAACATATTTTATCTCCCATTTTTACAATGAAAAAACTGAGACTTACAAAGCCTTCTGTGACTTTTCCAAGAAGACGCACAATGAGGAAATGGCAAAATAAAGACACCTACACTGGTTGACCTGGAGCTTTGTTCTTTGTCACTGCTACAATTTTGAGATATTTCTGAATTAGCTAAATCAACTGTATTCATAGTTACCAATTTCTATTACTTAACAATAAACTTCTGTGTGTATTAGCAGCCAGTGGTAATAGAATGTTCTTTGCTTTATTTAAAATGGTACAGACATATTGTAGTTGTGGGCACTTTAACCTAGGAAATTACAGAGAATACAATTTTCAGTGATTGGGTAGAAATGCTTTTAATTTCCATCTTCTTTTGGCAGTTATACTTTTTTAATAAAATTCTTTGCTGTACATTTCAGTTTTTACTAATATGATTATGTGGTCTAACATCAAAAGGGCTCATTGCTTAATGACCAAGAACCAAGCATGTGAGGATGCAGACATTGGAAATGGTTTTAAACAAATCAATTTCAAGTGAATTAATCTTTGAAAACAGTGCTTGAGCGTTTTCCATATGAAAGTCATTTCCATTATGACTTCATAGAGCTATTCAAAGTGTCTTTTTGATGTTTATTGTCTTTATGGTACGAAGAGTAGCTACATTGCGTTATAATAACATGGTTTATTTCTGTCTCTAAATTATCTACGGAGGAGAGTGGATTTATATAGTTGTGTATATTTGCTCAGCATCTCTTCAGTATCCTTCCAGAATCACTTATACATTGCCTTTGGTTGTATATGTATCTTTGTGAAAATGACAGCAAGCACTGAATCAGAGTGATGCACCATTTACTCTGTGGGGCTTTATGTATTGTCACTACAATTGCATGTTCACAGCCAGCTTGGTGTACTTAAGATTTACAAGTCATTTGTTTGCTTCCAAGGAGTCATCTGTGATGACATTGTATATTAAAGTCGCTAAACAAATTATATATTTTTGTGCCTAGAACTTCAATGATTCAAGATGAATCTGCAGCTTTCTTTTTTTTCCCTTCCTCCCTTCTTTCCCTTCCTCCCTTCTTTTCCTTCCTTCCTGCCTTCCTTCCTTCCTCTCTCTTTCTTTATTCAAAGAGCAGTATATATTTAGTAATTCATTGGGTAACTTCACTGAGAACCTGAAATCATTTTTCTTAGAAATCTCTCTTCTTCCAATTTTTGCCTTTGCATTTATATTGTCTCTGTGGCCCAACTTAATATTTAAGTCTCAAAGTAATTCACATTGTTCAAGCGTTCTCTTCATTGGTATTTTTAAACTTAGATTTTATCTTCTCCCATCCAGTCACTAGATTGATAAGATCAAAAGTGAAGTTATAGATGTGAGGTCTTTGTAAGCACTTAGTGTATACAAAAAAAGAAGCCTGGTCTGAGGGGGAAAAAATAAATGTTAGAAGAATCTAATATTCCCCCAATGTTTTATGAATATTCCTCATAAAATAATTCTTTTGATTTCTATTTTAAAAGGACACATGAAATTCTTATAAATATTTTAGGTAAACATTTACAGCAGTTCTTTATTAAAAGGTTACTTAAACCTTTTTTTTTTTTTAATCTTTTTGAGTAGCTAGTTGATTTTACTCAAGCCAGCTTCCTGGCATTGAACCTGAAACCATTAAGTATCCATGTTGTAATGTCAGATGGAGATATTTTAAATTTTTTGGCATTTACTTAGAGAGTTCCTTCTCTGTCTCCCCAGATGACAAAAATGTTGCTTATTATTTAATTCAAAGTAAAATTGTACCATGATGACAGGGCTTTATAAAAAGAATACAGTGGTAGCCCATGCCACAGACTGAATTATAGAAGCCTATATCATATTTGTAAGTTTGGCTCAGGAAATACTACTTCTAATTCTAATTCTACATGGTTTCAAGTAGGTAAATACAGAAAACATAATAAATATTCTTCTATTTCTCTTTCCTTTGTTCCTTCCTGCTCCTTACTTCATCCCACCACAAATAGAGTTTTGAGTTAGAAATGAAAACACAGAAGTGATGAACACCAGTACTCCAGGATTGCTTTAGACGTAGACTTCTGGTGTCTATGAAGAACTCTGTCACACAATTCAAAGTCCTTTTGAAATTGTATAGGCTTTGAATCATCAAATTTGAAGGAATTTGGCAGTTATTCAGTCCTCCATCTGCCTCCAATAAAAGCTGCTTTATTAAGTCACCCAGTGAGATGGGAATCTGTGCTTTCTTTTAGGCTTTGAGAGAAAATGATTCAGTAATCTCTTTTATAACTTATTTCAGTGTTTAATAACTCAAACTGTCAAAAAAGATTTTTTCATCATTAGCCTAAATTCTTTTTGTTGTCATTTAAACCCAAGAATCAGATGAACGGCCTCACAGAATTAATCTATGAATGCAACATCAAAGGACACAATAATTACAACCCAAGCTGTTTTGCCTCACTCCAGACATCCTAATTCTAAAAGTCCAGAACTGGGACTCTTATTAACAGTGCTTAAATTTTAGTATTTAATACTCCTAATATTTATAAAGACAAAATCTGTTGCATATACCTCTGAATGCCAAAAACTCTAAAAAGAATGATATTTCTTAATAATGTGTGTTTTGTTACCCTTTCCGTTTACTGTGGTTGAAATGATGTGTCTTCATCTACACCTGCTTCCTCCGTTCAGCTTCCTGAGCCTTCTTGTTTTGGGCTCTAATTCTTCTTATTGTCTGCCTCAATTCCAGCCTAGTTCTATAGCTTCAAACATGTAAGTTTTTCTTCCTTCCTATGCCCAGCTACAGGTATCGCCCCTTCCAACTTCTGTCTTTATTGTTACTATACCATAGCTGACCCACTGCCAGTTCTAGAGAACCTGTAGCTAATGCTCTCATTCCTTTGCTACTTCTATTGCTGCTGCTACATTTATGCCACCTGGTCAATAGGCCCCAGAAGCATGAACATGCTGATCCTGGGAAAAGAACCAGCACTAGAAATCAATGTAGTCTCTAGATGTTTTGCTTATATGTATTATCCAAAATGGATTTGGTAACATTTAAAGAAAAACTAATACCCTTCAGATTTCGCCCAAGAAAAGATGAGGGAAGGTGTATTTACCTGATTTTTAAAATTCATCCCAGAGTATGACACATTGATTGGAGTGGTTGAGATTCGATGCAAGTGAGAGAAGCCCAATTTAGAATAGCTCAGGAAGAAAAAAAGAGTGGATTAGTCTACGTAATCAAATGATGTGAGGGAAGAGGTGCATCTGGCATCAGGAACGTTGGGGATGAAGATACTAAAGTGATACCAGAATTCTCTCCATCTCCCCATCCCCTGCTCTTTGACTTGGGGGTCTCTTGTCTCTTAAGACACGCTTCTACAGAGGACGGTTCTTGGTGCTTCACAACCCATAGCTTTGCCACTGGGTGGGTATTAGAGTTCTTTCTTTAGCTCCAGTATAGAAAATTCTGATTTTGATGAGATGATTATTGATGATGTTAAGCAGGAGTTTGTCTTAACCTATTGGACATCTTAAAAGGCTTGCCTTGGTGGCCCTGTTTGATTGTGGGGAAAGTGGGTTGGAAAGAAAGGGAAACCAATTAGAAGGTCATTGCAGTAAGTTGGGTTGAGAAATAATGGTGGTTTGGGGTAGAATTGTCAGAGTAAAGAGACTGAAAATAGTTCAATTGGAAGGTATTTTGGAGGCCAATGAACAGGCCAGAATAATGAATTGGGAGTGAGATGTGAAGAATCAAAGAAGAAACAGGGTAACTCTTATGTTTTTGGTCTAAGCAATTAGATGGTGATACCATTTAATGAGAAAGAAAATGCCCCAATATAAAATATGTAATATATATATTCCAGCAAGTATTTATACATTTATTTTGTAGATTTAAACAAATAGAGAAATACTATGTCTTTATATCCCAAGACAGACTATTACATTCTACAAGATTTCAATTGCTACTATCCAATTTTGCCTTTTAGCAGAACTAGAATGAGTCAGAGAAATGGGTAGGAAGAGCCATATAAAAAACACACCCCTCTGTGCCCACAGATGGTTAGACTGGTGGTGAACCCATATACAACCAGTACTGTGTTTGGTATGCCAACTGGATATTTAGTGTGCGCTTTGAATAAATAACATAGAAACTATACCAGTTAAGTAGAAGGAGAAGACACTTGGTCATAATATGAGGGTTGAAATGGTACAAAGAGGCTGAATCACTTGAAAATTGAATTTTAGGGGAACAAGAATTACAAGGAAGCAAAAAAAGTGGCTCTGCAAGGAAAACCACGACCACACAACAGACTAGATGCACCAAACAGAAATAAGATACCAACCACTCCATGCTCTGAGAGAATGAGAATTTGTCTTGACATCTGAGTTTCCCCTTCAGACCGTGTATCGACAGCCAAAAGTGTGTTTCCTGTCTTTGGATATAAGTATTTCCTGTATTAGATACAGACTTGGAATATTACCCTTTAGGCAGAGTTGGAAATTATGATTCAGATAAGAAAATTATCAGAGATGCAGAAAAATATTTATGTACAAAGATGTGTGTAGCCAAATTTTTGAACAGGCAAATAACTTAAGTCCCCCCAAAAGGGAAATGATTATAGTATTCAAACAGAGGAATATTATGCAACCAATATATTATATATTGACAATTCAGTTATATATAGATGCTCATATTATAGTATTAAGTTAAAAGCAAAAACAATACAAAACTGAAAGTAGTCTGGGACCCTAAAATATGATTCTATGTTATTTCTATACATCAACCAACCTGTGAGAAAGCAGGGCCCTAAGGGTCCCTCAGTTATCTCTGAATGTTTCTCAGGGATCTGTCAATGCTTTGTAACATTTCCTTCTCTAGCCTTTGTTCTGGCCTTCAGGTCTTGACCTTGCTGCGGATGGATCCTGTGAGATCACCATGTCATAGGGACTGACTGCCATCTTTTGGTTATTGTGGCCAACATTTGCCTCAGTCTTGGAGTGGGGAGTTTTCTCCTCTTAGTACCCCACAGCAGAATTATTCTAGACTTTACTAAAGGTACTGGAGTAAGAGAAGTAGAGTATGGATTTGCTTCTGTCAGTGGTGACTCATAGAATTTCCAGATAGGTCCGTATCTTTAGAGTCTCAGTCTTAATGCACTGCAGCCATGGACAGAAGAGGAATACTTTTCCGTCTCAAGTCCAGTTTCCCCTGAATATCTGAGAATGATTGGTAATGAAACATAAAGTTACAAATTAAAAATACAATCTTGCCAGTAGAACCAATTTATAAGTGCACAGAACCCTCAGTGCCTCCATATGAAGCAGGTATCCTAACAACAACAGAAAGGTACCAACCAAACTCCTCATTAGCTAAAAGCCTTGCAGAGTGGCCCCTTTGCAGAAGGAAAATTCCCCTAAGGGAAAATTCACTTTTCTACCCTAGAATTCAGAAACTGCTTATAACCCCCAAAATAATATTATTGAAAATGAAATTATTTACGTCATATTCTTCAGTGGACATTTGTGAACAGTGATTATTTCTGGGAAATGAGAGTGTACTCTTTAATAATTTTCTATAATTTTCCAAATTTCCTGTATTGAACATGTATTATTAAAAATGAAATAATTTTAAAAAGCTTATGTTGGGGTTTACCTTCATTTACTGTAAATAAGTAATAGTTGTTTGCCTAGCTGGCTTATTAATGGCTTGAACACCACTGACTTGATAGACTTTTACTTTAAATGAAAATTTCTTATTCTGAAAAAAACTAGCAGCTTCTGTTAGTACAATGACAATTGCATCTGTGAGAATTTCAGTCATAATTTCTTACAGGAAAAGAGGTCAAGACTCCTAAAAAGTACCAAAAAGGTAAAATCTCACTTCCCCCCAGTTAAATCAGAACATTATTAACTCTGTTTTTTTGTTTTGTTTTGTTTTTAACTGTGTGTGGGGGGGGGGGGGGAGGGAGGGGGTGGGTGTTTCTGTGTTGGGGGGAAGAAGCTCTTTCCAAATGAGGTTAATTGTTGAACTTCCAAATGAACTGTTTTTAAAGTACAAAACCAGGGCTAATTCTATGGCATGGACTCTCTGAGATCATCAAAATTTTCAGCATTAATGAGATTATTATATCATTATGGTATCATTTGTGATAGTATTTCATATCTTGGGTTTAAGTAACCATCTCAGCACTAATTTTGAACCAATTAATTATATATGCCAACAGAATTCAGGTTGAGTTAGTTTCAAACTCCATTCCCTTTGACCGTGGTGGAAATAGACAAGAAACTTTAATTCAGTTTTAAGTGCAAAATAATTAAATGAATTGAGTTTGTTAATGGAATCTTCTGATTGGAAATGCCAGGAGGTCAATCAAGTAGTTTTATAGAATTTCTGTGAATTAAAATCATATCTCCAAGTAATGTAATAAATATTCACTCTATAGACTGAAAACATTGTTCATTTAATTGCCTTTCTTTTAAATTAGTCTAGAATAGGTAGTTTCATTAAATTTTATAGAAACCACTATACACTTTTAAAAGCACCATTTCTTAATATGTATTTGGTGGGGAAGCTTTTATCATCCCTTTTTCTTGATCAAAACAAAACTCTTTGGAGGAATTTTTCTTTCTCTCTTTTTCTTTTACTTTTCTGTTTCTTTCTTTTTTCTTTCTTTCTTTCTTTTCTTTCTTTCTTTCTTTTCTTTCTTTTTCTTTTTCTCTTTTTTTCTTTCTCTTTCTCTCTTTCTCTCTCTCTCTCTTTCTCTCTTTCTCTCTTTTCCTCTTTTCCTCTTTCTCTTTCTCTTTAAAACACTACTAATGTAGTGTGTCTTTGGTTTATATTGCAAAATATATACAAACTGTATAGCTTTTGATACTGAGATTCAATTCAAATGTGAATCCTCTATCTACAATGAAATATCTTTTCATAAATGCCCTGAAAACATTTAAGCAAGAATCTTGCTTAAAACAGTGTGATTTTTCTGATTTGTTTGAGGTATTTTAAAACAACTCACATAGCTCTGTTACCCTTGGACTCTTACTTCCTTCCATCAGTTGAAATGTCAATTTTTAAATCATTTCTCAATTTTACTTTCTCACTTTCTTTTTCAGTATGGAACTTATCCATCCTTTTACTGACCTTTGTAAATGGTTTTCTTTGTTATAAGAACAAAGTAACAGTGCCCTCTTACTTGATAATTATCAGGAAACTATGAGATCAAGGAAGGAATAATTAATTTTATGTCTTCTTCTTGTTCTAAATCCCCTGTGCTTTTTGATGTCAGTCCTTATGGACCAGAAGGGAAACAGAAAAACTACTGCAAGTAGTTTACTGCTTCTGAATTTAGGCAAAAAGGCCATCTCTTAAAGTAGGAATAGAGTTTTCCTTTAATTATTATTGAGTGGCTTAACTACATAGGTTTATTTTTTCTGTTAAGCAAATAGCAAACAGGTCAAATTGAAATTGTTTCCATTAAAATTCACATAATTTTTGTAATACAATATTGAACTTGCCTATGTTCATTAGCTGAAGACAAGTCCGTTTCTTACAGAATAAATATATTAGGCCAAAAACTATAATCCCTCTCTTCATTTTATAATTATCTATGCATAGAGAGAAAAAGGAGTGAATTCGTGGTCTTGTTTTTTGTTTTTTTTTTTTCTAGGTACATTCTTAAGCATCAGGTAGCTATCTGTTCTGCTGGATAATTTCTGTTAATTAAAATTGATAATCCCAGAAAATGAAGTTCGTTACATTCATCTCTTGAGTCATTTTCGCCTCCTCTAAGTTTTGGATAATGAGGTCATCTGCTTCTTTGAAATGCCTCATGACTCTTGGCTGTTCAGAGAGATTGTCCATCTAAAACAGATAGCATAAGGTAATGAGACTCCTTTCCCATCTCATGGTGAAAGAACATTTTCTTTCCTGCCTTTTTTTTTTGCTTAGAAACTCTATGCAGAAATGAAATTATATATCTAATATTTTATGATTAATAAGTTTTTCCTTCAGGGTTACTGTTTTTCCCCTGTTTTTACTCTAATATATCTTGTTAAACAATGAAGCAGGTGACACTACCATTTGGCTTTAATGGCTGGCTTCTGAAAAGCATAATCATTCATCAAATTTATTTTTTAATTATGGCTCCCCGGGCCATTCACAAATATTCTTTGAAACAGTTTGTTAGAGTAAAAGTTAATTGTGGTATTTTCATAGTCTAGAGACTAAAGAGACCTTCAAAAACTCCTTTTGATGAAATAAGTAATAAAATATGGAAACAACCAAATCTGGAGTACAGTATGTATGTGTATATGCTAGAATCTTTATGCAAATTTGAAAACTTCTTATAGTTTTTTTTTAGAGTGAAAATATGCCAGGACGTCAGACTTATAAACCCCTCTTGTCTTCAGTCTCATTGGCTATGTCCAATAAAGTTCGATATTTCCTAAAGGACCATTATGGTTTATTGGCTTAATGAAGCAAGTTGGAAAAAGTTTTGTGCAGCACCTTTTCTGTGCTCTGGGTGTTTTATAAAATTACAAAGTAGATTCCAACTTTAAACAATTCCTGTTGATGGGTTTACTTCCAGTGTGGCAAAACTGGACCTGAGGGAGTAACTACACAAGTGTCTCTTATACATATACACACTAGTTCTACCATGCTAACTGCTCCAAAGAGAGTATCCTTCAAGCAATGGTTAACATAGTGTTAATTTCCTCTTTTGGATATTTGCCAGGGTATCACGGTCAAAGTAATTGTATGGAGGATGGTTTGGGAGTCAGATGATTAACATTTTGTTATACAGGAGGAGATCTCTAAAAAATAGATTCATTCATTATCTTGAAAATTCTTTCTGAATATACGGATTTTCACAGCTAGACCGTTGGTACTGGACACGGAAGAATTCTGGTTTTCCTCACTAATATCAATGTCTAAAACCAAATTTTAAAATCTACTTCTTAATATAGAGAAGGGAAATAAGAAAACAATGAACAGGTCTGCTTAGTGTTTAAATAGATTAGTAGAGATGGATCTGGAAAATGCCCTTCCAGCAAACATACAAAGGAATGGAAGCTTTTCCTCTTTAATTTGTTGTTGTTGTGATCTTAAAACATTGATTCCTAGGCTGCCATTTGGAACTTAAAGGATAAACTTTAAAGCATACTTTATTCCATTATTTTATGTATTTGTTTTCTTAATATATATTAAACTATTCGGGTACAATTTAAGAGCTTCAGGTCAGAAAATGTATTCACTGTTCCCTGAAAAAGTGAATAAAGTCTCCAAGACAACCTATTAAGTTTTTTTTTGTTTGTTTGTTTGTTTTAAATTTTTTAACGTTTATTTATTTTTGAGACAGAGAGAGACAGAGCATGAATGGGGGAGGGTCAGAGAGAGAGGGAGACACAGAATCGGAAGCAGGCTCCAGGCTCTGAGCTGTCAGCACAGAGCCCGACGCGGGGCTCGAACTCATGGACCGTGAGATCATGACCTGAGCCGAAGTGGGATGCTTAACCGACCAAGCCACCCAGGCGCCCCGACAACCTATTAAGTTTATGGAAACACTTGATGTGCATGATCTGGCTAGAAAAAAAAAAAAAAAAAGAGACAGAAGTGTGCTATTGAAAGATAATTTACAAAACAGATAAAATCACAGCTCTCATACAAATATAAAATGAACATATATCAGAGATTTTATTCAACTCCTTAATTAATGAGAAAAGTAGTAAGATGTTACAACTAGCTGAAAGGAAAATTCAAAGAAACATCTATATGAGCAGTAAGAAAAGCTGAAATGAATGTACAAGTAAATGCAAAACTGCTCTGTCCACAAACCAATAATGAATCACATTTCATAGGACTCAATTCATTTGCATTTCTATAGATAGGGTTGATTTGCGTTATTTTTAGTTTTCTAAAATTTACAGGGTTGTACAATAGCTCCGAGACAATGAAAGGCAGAAGTAACCAAGAAGGATGCACTAAACAGGACATCCAGCAGCATTTTTGCCCTGTTCAAGCCTTTCCCAATTTTTCCTGATAGTAAAAAAGTTGTTCAAATGTTGTCTTCCTACAATCTTGCTCACTAGGTGAAAAACATGAGTTTTTCCCATTAATTTTAATAAGAAGCTATCTGGCAAAAATAATTGCAAATTAGATTCAAGTGAATAAGAACTATGATTCCAAGATGAATAGAATATACTTCCTGCCACCCAAGACCATTTAACCTTTTAAATGAGAGCAGCGAGGTCTGGAATGTGCTCTAAGTAAATTATGAACTGCTGGGTGAATGTTGTAGAAGTTTCGACTTGGGAGGATCAAAGAGGGGTTGGCTCTTAATGATATTAAGTTGACTTAACTGCTTGGAAAGGGGACTCTTTTCTGATTATCCACATCCAATCTTCCTCATGTCTAATTGTTGCAACTGGGGAGGGACTTCCCTCTCCATGAAGGCAAGCTAGAAGAGGCTAGTAGAGCGTGTTGTGTTGTGTCTCAAACATATATACAAACTTTGAGTGTAAAATGAAGCACCCTAAGTGGAGAATTTCTAGATCCCAGATATTATGTTCTGAAGATGTAAAAAAAAAAAAAAAAAAAAAAAATCTTTTTTTTTTTTTTAAATCAGAGGTGGAAGGTAAGGAGCCAAGTTGGAAGGATGCTGTGCCCAAAGCTGAGGTTAGACAAGTGTGAGCATGTCTGAAAATCAGTTGGTGAGGCTGCTGGTAAACCTAATTAATGTGAAAGAGCAGAAATTCTTTGAAATCAAAGACTACATGCTTTATTCTTATTCACAAAGAAGGAAGCCTTGGGTGCATTCTGAAAGAGTTTGGTATAATGTAAGAGTAACTTAAAATAGTTTTCAGAATGCTACTATAATCACGGAGTTCATTAAAATATATGCATATTTTTCTTGCTTTACAGAGTTTTGCCTTGCACGTTAATATCAATATTTATTATAGAAAATTTTACTCATGACCTTTTTTTTTTAACAAAGTTTCAAAGTTTCCTATGTTCATTTTATTGAGCTCAGGGATTTACATGGTAGCAGATATAAGAGATGAGTCCTGTCCTACTCATTAGTAGGGGCAGATGTTTCTCTAGGACTACTGAGAGATGTTCTTAGTAATCGTAATTATAATAAAAAATCTCTGCTTTATTAAGATGTGCTTCTGAGGGAAAGTCTTTCATTTTAAAAGATAAGGAGCTTCGAACATGTCCTATTCAGCAGAATCTAAAAAATCTAGTGAATGCTGGGAGAGTGTTCTAAATGCAGTGTGTGGGATCTCTTTGTCTTGACTGGCGTGTGATAAATTACCTAAATGAATAAAATAAAGGGAGTGGCTGATAAATTAATTTTGTCTTTTGCTAAACTCTTTGTGGTAGACTTTATAATAGTGAATTTTAGATGCTAATTAATTTATACTGTCGCTATTTATAAAATTCTGCAGTTGTTGCCTGAATGTTGTGGAGGCATTTGGGTCTAGTATAGAGATTGGATTTTTATTTGTCACATTGTCATTTCCTAACTTTTATAAACTTATACTTGATTGGAAAAGGGACAACAAGTGCTAGATGAGGGTTTTTTTTTGTTTTGGGTTAAAAAAAAAAACAAATTGCACTTTCTGGTAGAAAAGAGTAGGGCACAAGATTCAAGAAGAGAATTTTTGCAACTAGAGCTTTCTTAAAAACTTTAGTATGTTTGCACACTGTGGATATGGCCATAGAAATTATAGATACAATTAAAAATTGTCACCTGATAAAGATTAAGTTAATAAGAATAGATTCAAAACATCTGAGGTTTGCATCTGCAACTGGATTGCCACCTAAAAGGAGAGGTTGCATATAATTTGCTGATGGACTTGATAGAATGACTCAGGTATCTTCTAAATATCAGGAACAATTTTATAGTATCATTCAGATATTGTCTAAAATACCACTAATACAAGATTCTTCGTGAATTGTGAGGTAGTGTTACAATAAGTGTTTTTGTTGCTAGTAAATATAAGATTTTTCTTGCATTGTGAGGTAATGTTATAATAAATGTTTTGGTTATAATAAATTATGCTGGTAATAAGGGATATAGAAAACTGAAAAGTTGTAAAGAAGCATTTTACCTTCAGGTTGGGGACACACCCCTCTCTAATGGATAGAAGTATATGGCAAATAGAAAAGTGTACTCTGTGGTATAAAATTCATTTGATACTAGATTTTAGAATAAGAAGACATATGCTGGGTGCCATCTTGCCACTTGTTACCCATCTTTCCTTAGAGATACTGCTAAATTGCGTCCTCTTTCCTCATTTTGAAATGAGTTTAATGCTATCACCATAGGATTGTAGTGAGGAATTAATGAAATAAAATTACCTGGCCTAGTGCCTGGCACATAATGAGTGTTCAGTTAAGTATTTATTGGCCTTGCCTCTTTCTAGAATCTGGTTGGAATGACCCATGAAATAATTCAGTTTCTTTTCCATGATGCTGTGATCGTCTTCCTTGTCTGTCTCACTACAGCAGAGGGACACCGATTCCTGTCACATCAGTAACAGAGGCATGTGCCAGCAGTTTCTGGGTGCTACCAGGATGTCTAAGTGAAGTAGATGAGTAATTTGGGAAAAAAACCCTCTCAATTGATTCTGATAGGATTCTCTCTAATTGAAGAATTGTCATAATATAATTACATTTTTTTTTTTCTGAAGTGCGTTGACGAAAGAAGGAGGCCTATGAATGAAATGCATAATTTTTCTGGCTCTGGAAATATACAAAGTACAATTGTCAAATTATACTTGTGGGTTATAAATCAGTCACTGCTCATCTTCAGGTGAGCTCTTAAGACTCACATCTGTAGACCTGGGGACCCAGAGCACAAAGGTGCAGTGGCTGGGGAATTGATTTTTTTTTTCTACGTTGTTGTAAAAACACATTTCTGAGTGTAAACACATTTTTATCTATATTTCTGACCAAAAATGGACTGTATTTTTCTCTTACTAATCTGTGCCATCTGATCAACCAGCCATTTCAAACCAGGGTTAGTCTTAGGCCCAGTTTTAAAATAAGTAACATCCTATCAGTGGAACTAGAAACCTTTCTTGAAGGCTACTTACTGGTTTCAAGCAAGAGGGACAAAAATTCAGTAACACAGAACAGACTTCTAAGTAAGTTGTTTTTCTTGGGCACATTGGATATGCTGAAAAGTTAATGCTGTTTTTAAAGTTAATTCATGATAATTGAACTGAAGTGCTTAGAAAGTGCTGTTAGAGAGTCTATTTATGAACCCTGTGCCCTCTCTGTCCATTCAGTAAAAGCACCGTTCAGTAAAAGAAAGGAGAGTGAGCTGGCTGCATGGTGAGCACTTAGCCATATTTGCCTCCTTTCCTTCAAAAGTATCTGTTTTTCTAAGTGCTTTTTTTTCTTTTATTCCATCTACCTCATTGAGTCAGCACACCTGCAAGGCCCATTATCACTCCACTCTGAAGACTGGGAAGGGCTGATAAAATGTATTTTTGTGTGATTCACTGCAAATAACCTTTGCTGCTCGGAGGTGTAGGTTGGAGATGGCAGTATAGGTTGGGAGGAGGAGAACATGTGGCACAAGTGAGAGAATTAATCTACTGTTTGGACAATCACATTGATAGATACTTTAAATAAATAAAATGCCAAGTCTTTGTTAGAATGGAGGACATTCATTGTTTTCATGACTGCGGCTGGAAATGAGTCATTTATAGGAAGGGTTACGCTTTTACCCAGCAATTCCATTTTATAGTAGCAAAAAGTTGGTAACCACCTTTCTCTTCAACAATAGCAGGTTAATCAAATTATGCTCTATTTAAACAATGGAATACTAAGCAGGCCTTAAAATGATGATCTAAATTAATATTTAATTACATGGGAAACTACCCTGATAAATGTAGTGAAAAAGGCTATGAGACCATATTTTTTTGTTTTAAGAGAAGTATTTCTCTATGTGAAAGAAAAGAGGCTAGCAAAATACCCATATAATATTAACAGTAATATTCTTTTTGTGATGGAATTAAAATTTCTTATTCTCATTGCATTGAATAACTAGGAACTATAAGGCATTATAGTAAAGTTATGAGAAAATTGTAAATAAATAACTTTTGAAAAGAGTGTGGGCATGTCAAGAAAGTCATGCTTGTAAACAAAATTAGAAATTAGAAATTAGAAATTAGAAATTAGAAAGTGGGAAAGTCTTGTTTCAGCACATTTCTGATTAATTACCCAACTATATTACGTTGTTCAAGAATTGAGCCTTCCAGAAGTCTCTTTGCAAATAAGCCTAATATTAAGGAAGAAACCTATAAGAACCAAGAACATGCAGTTGTGAAAAAAATGTAGAAGCCTCATCAATATATCAAGGCTTAAGAAATAATTGAATCCACAATAGCTTCTTATCCTGAAAATGAAATCAGATTATTTAGAAGTAATATGTGAGAGTGTATTATTGTGTGTAAAACTAGATTTTAAAATATGTGTAATACAAAATATTTATAATATAAAATATTTCATGAACTAACAAAATTCTGCAAAGACATTTATCTTGTGGGGGGAATTGATCGGGATTCTTCACAGCACTATCTGTATAAAAGTGAATAGTCCGGGGGCATTAGACGGGTGGCAGTGGAAAAAACAGGGAGTTGGAATGGCTTTCTGCTCACCTCACTGGGCTGTGTGACCTCTTTGGACCTTGCTGTTCTAATCCGAAAATTGGAGAAAATAATAATAAATACCTATTAAAGTTGTTAAGTAAAAAGCATATTTAAAGTGCTTAGGAAAATGCTTGCCAAATAGCAGCGATTCAATGAATATTAGCTCTATGCTTGAATTTGGAGTCTCCCTTGGTGATTCAAATTTAATTATGGAAAAAGCTAATGGCTTCAAAAGTAGCCATTTTAGAGAGTGAATTCACAGTGGGGAGGAAAAACTCAAGCAGTTATTCTTTTACAGAACTCCGTGAACAGGTCTTGGGCTCATTTATTCAATATGATGCCAAATGGCCATGGAACAGTGGGTTTTCATATTTCTGTCATTTGTTTGGGTTCAGATTTGACTTTGATAAGTTCACAAGTGCAGAGATTCTTTTAGCTGGAGAGCGAGTTGGGTTCTCACCCTAGAAACTTCATGTTCAGTAGGTTAATTTGATTGACAGCCATTCTAATGGAGAGATTCAGAAGTAGAAGAACAAATCTGTGGCAATTAATGCCTGAATTATTGAGTAAGGAAATTAGGTTGGAATTTCGTCATCATGACATCTATTAACTTCCATAATCTTTACCTCAGGAAAAAGATTTAAAAATTCTGTTTTCGCAAGAATGACTATTGTAGGGGAAAGGAAGTGTTAAAACAGCTATATGAAATTACATTCTCTTAGGTGTTGTATGAAACAGTTTTCTCTGACATGTAATTTGCCTTTAAACAATCCAGAAGAGTTTGAATGGTGATTGTTAACTGAGTCTATCCAGATAGTTCAGTGACAGGGCAGCATGTGGACTTAGTGACGTCTCTGGATGTACGTCTACTTGACTAAGACACAGAGGTGAGCTCTTCTGGGGTGGCAGTGATCCAAAGATTTAAATCAAATTATAAAAGTAGAATCTTCCAGGCTTTCAACCTTACTTCTTTTAGTCCATTTTGTTTAAAATCATTGCAGGCTAGATTTTCTGCTTACCTGTTTTTGAGTTGCAGTAATGCTGGAATAATCATTTCAGGAACCACAACAAACATGTCCTCTAAGGCTCTCAGGCTACTGGATAAAGCAAAGAGATTCTATGATTATTAAGAGCTTTCAACATCTGAATTTGGTCTGGGAAAGCACGCTGTGCAATATTTTTCAGACTTGTAAAGCACATAGAAATGGATAGTATTGGACATATGGAGTTGTTCATTTTGCAGAACACTTGCTATCAGATGTTCTTAAATAACAGGATGAAGAACACATGCTTCATTAGCTCGATTGTCTGTGGATAACTGTGGTGATGCTCAACTTTTCTTTCACTTGCAAGTTTATGATGCTTTGGAAATTCTCTCTGAAATTTGCCACAGTGTGTAATGCTTGCACATTGCTTTAATCAAATTATTCACCCCTACTGAAATCCTGCTGGAGTCCATCAAGATATTTCTACTCAGCAATAATAATATCACATAAAGCTACATCCAGCCTTTAAACTACAATGCTAGGGGCTGTATTTTGAAGATCCAACATTCTAGAATTCCTATTCAACTGTCAACATATTTTCCCATTAACTTTTATGTAAACAACAACAAACAAAAACTACAACAATCTTCAGCCTTTAATATTAGACCTAATAATGCTAATATTACCTTTGGCCATCCAGTTATTGAATAGCTCTTTTAGGTGTCATGAAGTCAAATGTTTACTGTGCCTTTTTTAAGTTTGCTTATTTTTTGAGAGAGGCAGAGACAGCACCAGTGGGGGACGGGCAGAGAGACAGGGAGACAAAGAATCCCAAGCAGGCTCCGCACTGACAGTGGGGCTCAAACCCACGAAACCATGAGACCATGACCTGAGCGGAAACCAAGAGTCGGACACTTAACCACCTGTGCCGGCCAGGCATCCCCGAATGCTTATTATATTAACCGCAAGAAGAGATAGTAACTCTAGAGAACTGGGAAGTGGGCAGTTATCACTCACCACCTGGGGGTCGTTGCATTGTAGCAACAGAAACCTAATGGGTGCATGTGTATTAGTTTCCTATTGGTGTGACAAATTACTACAAACTTGGTGGACTTAAAACAAATATATTATCTTACAGTTCTAGAGGTGAGAAGTCGGAAGTGGGTCTCATTAAGCTAAAATCAGGGTGTTGGCAGGGTTGCCTTTCTTCTGAAGGCTCTAAGGGAGAATTCCATTTCCTTAACCTTTTCCATTTTCTAGATGCAGTCTGCACTCCTTGGCTGCTGGCCCCCTTCTATCTCCAAGCTCAGCAATAGCCGAATAGCCTGTGTCTCTCTGGCACTAATTCTTTTCCTTCCCTTTTCCACATTTAAAGGACTCTTATGATTATCTTGGACCCACCTGGATAACCCAGGATAATCTATTTTAACATCAGGTTATTAGGAACCTTAATCTCATCTGCAACCTTAATTCCTGCTTGCCCTGTAATATAATATATTCATGGGTTCTAAAGATTCGGGCATGGATTTTGGAGGGGGATTATTCCACCTATCTTAGAGTGTATTTCCACTTTTTCTCAAAGTTTACTTTTGAGAGAGAGAGAGAGAGAGAGAGAGAGAGAGAGAGAGAATGTGGAGGATGGCATGGAGAAGAGGAAGAGAGAGAGAATCCCAAGCAGGCTCTGAGCTGTCAGTGCAGAGCCTGACTTGGGGCTCTGTCTCATGAACTGCAAGATCCTGACCTGAGCTGAAATCGAGTCGGATGCTTAACTGACTGAGCCACCCAGGCATCCCTGCATTTCCATTCTTAAAAGAAGCTGGGAACCCATGATTTAGGTGAAATATCTGGATATTTAAATCTTTGAAACTACACATATACATATATTATATGGTCCACTTGAGCCAATAGGCTGCATATTTACAACCACTAATGTATTGCATGTCTGACTCAATGCAAAGTATCATGTCTCTTTTACTCAGGGCTTTTCAGTCTAATCAAGGAAGTAAACATTTAAGAATGTTTATAAAGCAATATGTCAACAACATAGTACAAGGAACACTAGTAGAGGCTTCGGAAATTATCATTATAGAGTGAAGCAAGATGGGTCTTAAAAAATTGTGATGGAGCTAGATTGGCAAAGGGGAATTTAAAACATATTATGAGTAGCTGGAGCAAGACCAGCAGTGGCGTGAATAGGAAAAAACCAGAGCGTGTAGTGACTCACCAAGAAGATGGTCTTGTTGGTGTAGGAGGAACCAGATTGAGGATAGGTTATATGGTACAGTGGTCCAGTTAACACACAGCATTCAAGTCTTTCTTTAGAATTTGGCTTTATTTTGAGATGCAATAAATTGTTTTAGTTTCATGTGCCAGAGAAACACATTGATATAATATAGGCTCAGGAAGTTATTTTGAGAGTTATCATAACAGAAAATGAAAGCATGACAATAAGAAGAATGACTGTTCTAGTTATCCAGGTGTGCTGTAATGAGAAACCTATACTAGCGTGCTCGGTGTGGGTTGAAAAAATCTAAAGACATTGCAAAGAAAGGATCAGCAGGGCTTGGTGAATGACTGGCAGTGAGGAGCTAATGAGATAAAGGTAATGACAAGATTTGAAGCGTGGGGAGTAGGAGAACAATGGAATCACTGGCTGAGGTATATAGATTTGGGTAATTAAAGCCATGGAATTAGATGCATTTTTCTCAAAGGGAAAGAGCTGAAGTATGAGGGGATAGAAGAAGAAGGAAGAGCAGGACCATTGTAACACAGTGTCTCAACAGCCAGGTAGGAAGGAGTTTTAGGATAGACACATAAGGAATCCTGTGATAACAGATACAGTTTGTTTGCAGTGTGAGAATTGCTGGATGGATACAGAAGTTGAGAAGGCAAGATAAAGAAGACTTGTTCAAAAGAGTTTGCAGTGGAGTTTGAGGGAGAAATGAAATGCTTGGTAAGGGCGAGGAGATGAATTTCTAGGTTTGTTAGTCTTGAAGTGGTTACAAGACAGAAAAAGTCCAAGAGAAGAGTGGAGAGTAATGTTCCTGAAGAGACAGGTGTGGTGGACACCTTTGAAGTGCCTATGACACCAACTTCTTTTGTGAGATGCGCTCATTCTATCTTCAGGGTGAGCCCAGGAGAACCTTCTCTACTTCATGAGCTCACCCTATTGGCTACAATATATTTTCAGAGAGGAAATGAGCACCGGATACACGATAGACTAATCAGAATCTGTTCTCTAAGACATGTGTGGTTGAGCCTAAGAAGTGGATGTTATGAAATGAGGACATGTAAACTCAGGCTCTGAAGGTGCTATTTAGCTGTGTACATGTGCCTCACAACAGTGAGAATCAGTCAAGAGATAGGAGAGAGAGAGGAAGCAAGAGAGGTGGAAAGAAAGTGCGAGCAAAGAATGAGGGAGGGGCAGAAAGAGGAAGGCTCTGCCTACATTTCTGCTGTTTTCCTGTTCCTGCTTTGAGCTCCTTCCGGTTTTCCCTCTTTCTTTAGATTTCAGTGATTATCCCATATCTTTTCCAGGCATTCTCTTCTTTGCTTAAACTAGGTTGAAGTTATTCTGTTACTTTTACCCAAAAGAGTGAGGAATAAGACATAAGGCAAAGTTAAATACAGAACACTGGCTGACATTTTGAGAGCGCTTCCTAAGGTAAGAGGCAAGTGGAGAGATTTGGTACCATGAATATCTGGGAAACCAGATAACCAAAAGAGGTACTTTGGAAGCCTCATGTTCTTTATCCTATGATTAATTTAAGCCTCAGTTAGAAGATACATCTTCTGAGAAGTCTTCCTTCAACTGCTACTCTAGGTAAGGGGCCACTTTAATATGTTCCCTCCTGTATATTGTAGGATTTATTTTACTGTATTTAAATTGTGGGTGTACTTATCTACAAGAGGCTCTAGGCATTAAGCTCTAAAGAGTCAGGGACTATCTGTATTTATTAGAGAACAGTTCATATCTTCCCAGTAGAGACCAATAATTTTCCATTTTGCACGGTGTAAGTAAAGCTTTATACAGTTGAAACAGCTCTTCCTTGAAATGTTTAAAGTAGAAACTTAGTTGATCCATGCAACATCATGAGAACATGCCTAAAGATTTTAAATATATTGTTTGATTTGCTATTTCAATTATGCAGTGCTTAAAATTATTTGGGGGAAGTTGTTGATTTCTTTAAGTATTAATGGTAGTTACTTTCACAGCAATCTCAAAGTTGTATTACCTGATAATTTTAGGGGTCTAGATGTTCTAAATACAAATATAGAGGGAAAGAAAAAGGCAGAATATTCCTAATGATATGTGACTTGTTTTAGCAAAAATGTTTTAAGTAGTAAAGTGTGCAGTTAGGAGACATGTAATAATAAAATCAAGTACAGGCATCTCATAAAATGAGTTGGGCACTTGACTAGTCAAGCTTCTCCAAAGGGCGTCCAAGTGACTCAGCCTGTTAAGCGTCTGACTTTTGATTTTGCCTTAGGTCATGATCTCACGATTCGTGGGTTTGAACCCCAAATGGGGCTCTGTGCTGACAGTGTGGAGCCTGTTTGGAATTCTCTCTCCCCCTTTCTCTGCCCCTCCCGCACTTGCGAGCTCTCTCTCTCTTTCTCAAAATAAATAAACTTAAATTTAAAAAAATTAAAAAAAGAAGCCTCTCCAAGCAGGTCTTCAAGCACACTGCTGCAACAAGTGACACTCACCCCTCTACTAACCTCAAAATAAAGAAATCGTGTTGTATCTCTTCTTTTCAATAAGGCCGGATTCCTCTGGTAGTAAGAAAAACGTGTAGAAGTGATGTTATTATGGACATAGTTCAGGTCCAGCACAGATATTTTGGATTTTTAAACTGTAAAAGAGATGGCATGTTTAACCATCATTTGCAGGACTTGATGATCGTAGACTCACACTATAGGAATTAGACAAATCTGCCATCACATGAGAACCAATTTTAGCAGAATTGACTCATGTTTGAAGTTCTGAAGATTTCAAGTCTTTGGTTCTGAAAATAACACACTTATTCATTCATACTCACACCCTGCTTTACCCTGTACTGGAAAGCAGCCAATGTATAAGGGAAAGACCCCCCTCTTGTCTCCCATGTCATTCACATCAGTGTTGGCAGGTGTCAGGTTATCAGTCCTTCTTGGTCTTCCTTCACACACTTGAGCTATCTGAATCATTTTTTTCCCCTCATTGAAACCCATTCCATCATCTTCTGAACATATTGATCTTCAGTCATGCACATACTCATCATACTCTTCATGGTGTTTCTGCCTTCAGGCCTCCCCTTCTCATTATTTCTATATTGGTCACTCTGTCCTCACAGCTGATGCCAATCACGCTTCTCACAAGTGCATTTCAAAGGCATTGAGCCTCTGGTGTTTCACTCACGGGAAAATAATACTGAATCTCTCGTTTGTGCCTGCAGTATAGATTCACTTAGCTGATTTAATTTGACTACTAGTCAAAAATTTTAAGAACTTTTATAAAAGTACATGCATTTTAAATCCTTCCCCAATACTCCCTTTTCACCCTATACACAAGTGAAAAGAGAAGAATTTCCTGTAACGAGCACAGAGAACAGTTGTACCACACACAAAAGAAAGGATCAATATTAATCATGACCTGCAGTCATACTACCTTTGGCTATGATCATCTCAGATCTCCCATTTGAGAGGGGCCCAGCTGGCTGCAGTTTTTTAAATAAAGAACCCTGTGGGAGGGCCAAGAAGTGGTCAGAAGCATTTCTGGTGATTCTGTTTGTGGCACTGCGTTCTGGCAAGTCTGCAACTCTGCCTTTGTCACGATCATGTATGCTCACTGGATTTCCTGTAGAAATTTTCATAAGATTATTACTAGTCTACTGTGGTCAATGTGTACTGATCCTACCTCGCACGTTGGATAGATTTTTTAAAGATATTTGGTTCAAGTAGATTCAAGAAAAACAACAACAATAGTGAGACCTGATTGGAATGTTAGGAAATGTCAGCTGCTGTGCAGCCTACTTCATCTAATTAAATTCTCAGCAATGTAAATTAACTTCTGGCCACATAATACAGGTGAGATGCTGTGGCGTAGAGGCATTGAGAATCATGTTCCATCAGTTTTGAGATGCATGTGTCTTAGTCCATTCGGGCTGCTATCACAAAATACCACAGACTAGGTGGTTTATAAACACCAGACACTTATTTCTCACAGTTCTGGGGCTGGAAGTCCAAGGTCAGGGTCCCGGTACAGTCAGGTTCTGGTGAAGGCCCTCTTTTGGCTTGCAGAATTCCACCTTCTCACCATGTCCTCACGTGATAGAAGGGTCGATAGAGCTTTGCCAGGCCTCTTTTAATAAAGACACCGATCCCATTCATGACGACCCTGCCTTCATGACCTAACTACCTCCCAAGTGTCCCCCCCCCCCCCCCGCCCTATTAATACCAGCACCTCGGGCATTAGCTTTTCAACATAAGAATTTTGGGAAAGACACAAGCATTCAGACCATAGCACGCAGTTTTCACATTTTAACACCTCCCAAATTGAGTCACGTCTTACTATCGATGGGTTACAAAGGTAACCGGCAGTTTTATTTTTCTGAGTGGCCCATGAGATACTAGTATATATCTTCCAGTCCCTGGTGGTTTTGATTTCACAAAATGTGAGACTTTGTCTAACCCCATCCAGTTACTATGTGGTAAAGCAGACTGGAAATCCCAGGCTACGTTCTCCAACGTTACATTTCCAAGAAAGGAAAGCTGGGAATGAGGTGGAAGCACTCCAACTGATTCGAAGTAGCCTATTCTCTGTGAAGATGTGACATTCTTTCCACGGCTAGAGTTGACATTGACAAAAAGATTGGTAAAAACTTTGTTATTCTCGCCCCAGTTTTTATCGAGAGCAATTATGCAGGTCAGAGGGTGTGATCTCAGTGGCACTGGATGGAGAGGATAATAAGCTTGGAAACTCCTTTCGGTTTTCTGTCTGATTATGATATTTGCTGTGCAGATAAGGAAAGGACCTTTGAGTCTCTTTGTTTTTAGAATCTTATTTCTCTGGACTTTTTCTATATTCTCTTCTGCAGTCCTGAGCAGTCCTTGAATATACAGGTTATCCTCTCTGGACTCATAACCTAATTAATCAAAGACAAGGGCAGCCATCTCTTTGCTTAGGGACTGATAGTTTTCTGTTACACATTAGGAAATGTGTCTCAGAAGGCATTTATCTTTCTTTACTTGCTGTTCACATTGAAGAGAGAGAGTGAGAAGAGCAATAAATGGTTTCTCCTCTTCTCAGTGTTTCAGCATTTTCTGTGTGGCTTCTCATGTTCCTCTGCCTCCTGTTTTACTAGCACTTCAGAATGTCTGACAGTCTGTTTTAGAGACAGTTTATTGGCTGTGATGCTGAGAAACATGCAACTTATGTTTCTTAATTTTTTTCTGCTCTGTTTTCCTTTCCAAATTAATACCAGAAATGGCAACCATTTTATAAGTGGGAACTTGTCAAGAGAACTGGAAAAAAAAAAATCCAATCCCAGACTCCTGTGATGTGATGTTAATGAAATATTTTGGTGTGCTAAAACCTTAATTTAACACTGGCCTGGTGAGTGAAGCTGTCTTGTAATGAGTATCTTCGAGTCACAAAAACGCTTGAAACATTTCCAAAGATAATCAGAGTTCTGTAACACCAAACTTCATCTCGGGGGTAAATCACATAAAGAATTCCAAATATTTAACACACTCTCTTAGCAAAGATCAATCTCATGTGAGTTGTTGGATCAGACTTTTTATTGACCTTTGATAAAGGTAAATGCTGATGTTGGGAATCATGTAACTGCATCATTTGTGACAAGATGGACCCTTCTTAAAACCAGGAATTAGATGCTCAATTCAAATACTCTAATAACAGCTCTTTAAATCACTGAGCCCTTTTTTTTATGACTTGTGGGTTATTTTAAGATATTTTAAAACCACTACTCCAGCTGTTCCACCTATCCTTTGCCTGGGGATTATTTATTTATTTATTTATTTATCCAGTTACAAACAATAAAGTTCAAATTTCCACTTGAAAAAGTCAGGAAGTTTCCAATGCCAAATAGGAGAAATTATTTTTTGATCCATGTTCCTCCTGCCTGACTTGTACTTTCTCATCACTTGTCTGCCATCCAATTAATGCATATCAGTTTTGTTTTGTCACCTCTGTTGAGAAATGTGATTGAATGATTAGTCCAATTTCATGCTATTACCTAACACATCACACATACGTAATTGAACAAAATGCTGTAGGTAGACTTCCCTGAGTTTGTGCTTCAGTAATTTCTCACAGAGTTAATGTAAGCATCACTTCCTCAGAAACAAAGATAACTAGGGCCAGCTATGTAATTTGTGGAGCTAAGTGCAGAAAAATAAAAAAACAAAAAACAAAAAACAAAAAAAAAGAAAAGAAAAAGGCAAGGCCCCACCTAGAAGTGAGGAAATCAATAGTCAGTGTCCTTTTCCCACAGTTTTGTGGACAAGTGACTCCTAAGGGACTACATCCTCTAGCACTAGACACCTGGACTGGGGGTTGACAAGAGGTTCCCATCAGGTGGACCACGGAGTGCATTGTGGGGCTGGCAGTCCCCTCAAATGCTAATGCATGCCTGTGCCTACCTACACATAGGCTCCCAATAAGGAACCAAGCCCTCACCCCTGCCCTAGGCAGAGAGCAGAGAATCCCAGAGTAGGGGGGGAGCTGATTTGGGAGGAAGAGGTAAGAACCTGTCCGGGGGGTTGCAGGACGCTATGTGAGTTAGGGTTCCAAGCTTGGTCCATGTGCCACTGGCCCATTGAATGTCACTTAAAAAACACAAACTCAAAGATAAAATGATTCAGAATTTCAAGATGGCAACCACAGAGTATTAAAGCCATTTGAAATTGCCCTGGTTGTATGCCCTTGAAGCCTTCCTTGAATGATAACTACTCCTTCTTTTGTGAACTACTTACTTCAATTACTCTATGTTTGCTTCATGTTTTGAAAATTTATTCATAAGCATTTCTCTTTACTAGATCATGCACTAATGAGCAGTCTGGTAGAATAAGTAGTATCTTTCTTGGAATTCCTACTTATTATATTTATAGCTGCAGTACTGCACATAGTAGGTTTATTAATTAGAAAAAGAAAACACAAAAATACATGATTCAAAGAATATTAGCTAAACCCTAACTTTTAATTTATTTAATATAGTAATGAGGCACTTGTGTATATAATTTTCTAATATCTACTTGAGTATTATATTAGTTTTCAGGTTTGTAGGGATAGAGAGTATAAAGGAGATTGGTTATTTCCATCTGAGTGTTGTGAGTGTTGTTCATGCTACAAGTCAGTTGTTTCTGACCCTGGCTGCGGATTTCAATCACCCAGAAATTATTTTATAAACCCTGATGCTTGGGCTCTTCACTCAGTTTCTGACTGAAGTGAATAATACTCATTTACACTGAGTAAATGACTAAGTGAGAGACTGGTCATTATAGCCTTTCAACGCTCAGAGGGTGAAAGGGGACTGTGGGGGGTGGGGGTGGGGTTAAAACTAGTTGTGGGCTGGGGCTGTCAACCTGAGCCCCTACACAAGCCTCTCCATTTGGCTTTGCCCTCTTAGAGCCTGGTAGCTGGGTTCTGAGGAATAGAGCAAGCGTTAGGATGCTCAGGTAGAACTCACAAGGCTGGCTGTGACCTAGCCTCAGAAATCCCAATGCATTGCTTCTGACACATTATGTTTGTCAAGCGAGCCACTAAGGCCAATCTAGATAAAAGAAAGGAAAAATTAGACTCCACTTCTTGTTGGTGGAGTGTCAAGATTACCTTTGAGAAGAGCATATAGGATGTAAAATATTGTTACATTTATCTTTGGAAATGCAACCTGCTGCAGAGGTCATGAACCCTTTAAAATCATTTTAGGCAGAACTGCAATATTAGAAAACCAAGGAAGTAGCCCAAGGTGTAGTTTGTTCCCCATTGTTTTTTTGAGTTCACAAGCTAGGCTTTTAAGATTTACCATGCTATGATTTCTAACTCTGGTGGTAAAAATTCTATTCATTTTTAAAAATGTTTGTAATGATAAAAGTGTATTGCTGAATTTTTAAAAATGAAAACAATGATAAATGGCAATCTTTTTATTTTGCTGCACTTTCCTTCCTAGCCCCAATTAAATAAAAGCAATGTATAAAATCTAGGATTTGGAAGGCCAGTCAATCCAACTCTCTAGTTTTATATCCACATGTCCAAAGAAACAAAACACTGAAAAGCCTAGATTTTATGAAACCTTACCTTGGCACACTACCTCTTCGTATCTATCACTTCAATAAAGAGACCTCATTAATTCTTTATCCAACCTGATTCAACTCAGTCCCTAGGTTTAGATGGTAACAGGTGTTCATCCACACCTGCCTGGCTCTAGGTCTTTCCTGGGCATGGCAAAGTCCTGGAACTTTGTGGGTTCAGTTTAGGTTCAGTTTGTAGAACCAGAGTGGTATTTTTTTGATGTTATGAACGTTCAACAAAAGTTAGAAAACAGTAACATAAAGTTTTCTCATTCAGCATATTTATAATATCCGTTGAGCAACCTAAACCCATTTAGGCAACCCAAACTGAGTTTATGGTACACATGATATATAGATATTTTACGAGGCTCTAAGGAGTGTTTATCTTTGGTGAGAACACACTCAGCAGCAGTAAATGCAGGCTATGGAAACATCTGTGCATTTGTTTTATCCTAGGTAAATTTATACTTATGTCATTTTTTTCTTTCTAAGAACTATGATTAGTAGCAGAATTTTTGGAATAGATTACTAGGCCAGTCTCGAAGTATTAAGTTGGTACGTTTTTTGCATGGGAAAGAGTCATGAAATTATCTGCACTACGAGCATCAGAGTTACAGATACATTTCAGTTACTGACCCAGTCTCTTCTTTTTTTTTTTTTTTAATTTTTTTTTGACGTTTATTTATTTTTGAGACAGAGAGAGACAGAGCATGAACGGGGGAGGGTCAGAGAGAGAGGGAGACAGAATCTGAAACAGGCTCCAGGCTCTGAGCAGTCAGCACAGAGCCCGACACGAGGCTCGAACTCACATACCGCGAGATCATGACCTGAGCTGAAGTCGGCCGCTCAACCGACTGAGCCACCCAGGCGCCCCTGACCCAGTCTCTTCTTATTAGCATTTTGAACACTTTTTTTTTTTTCTAATTGAAGCCTCCCTTGTACGCTTCCATGTGGTCCTTTTCTTACCTTTGTTGTTGTTGCTGCTGCTCTTGTTTTTAAATAATTAATCAATATTTGTCACCCTTCTCTCATCTTGACATCCTTTGGCTTTTTACAATGCGAGAATGGACACCTCCTGACTGTCTAGTTTTCAGTTTGTCCCTAAGTGAAGGACCACCTCTTTCAATACCACTTGGAGTATTCAAAAAACATGTGGTTCTTGGACCTACTCCAGATCTTATGGGATCAGTAAAATGCCCCACAAATCTGCATTTCAGCAGGTTTCCCCGGTGATTCTTAGTCATGAGAAATTTTGAGACCTACGTCTTACTGCTCAGTGGGCCATCCTCGGACTGGCAGGTTAGATATCCCTGGGGAGCTTGTTAGGAATGCAGAATCTCAGGTCCCCACCCCACACGTACTGAATTAGAAGCTGCATTTTAGCAGCATGTACCAATAATTGGTATTCACTTAAATTCTGAGAAGCAGTGATAGAGAAGGCTTAGTCCAAATTCCTAATGACTAACATAATTGTTACTACCCATGTCTCCAGCTCCTTTTCCTGCCCCTTTCCATCATGTGTACATTCCACTTGAGTCACTCCCAACTAGGAAAACGAGCCTGAAAAGTGCAGGTATTCTAGTATTTTTGAGCTGCAAAATAAAAATTTTCTGTGGTTCAACCTAAATACTTGTGGTTCCTTGTATAAGAGTTTCTGTTCCATGATTCCTTGCCTTTGCTTTCTGCTGCAGTGACCCCTTTGCAAACTTGGTGAATTGTTATTCATTCTAGAGGATGTTCTTTTATAAAGTTTGACTAACATCTGTACATCTGAGATCCTGGCAGTTTTAATCTGCCCATCACCCATTGCAATGACTAGAATATATAAGGAATTCAGTTAATACTTAATGAATGTTAAATGAATGAGTATTTCAAATGTTTTCTGTCTTCTTCACCACAAATCCACTACTGGCGATGGAAGCTTTTATTATAGTTTCCCTTATAACAGCTAGTATCAAAAGAAAACAAAGTAGAAATGTATTTTCCAGTTCTTAATATGAAATATATAATATAATATGTTTTGCATGGTGCAAAATATATGTCCCTAAAAATTGTCACTAATTATGGTATTGGTCAAAAAATTAATGCCTTTCAGGGAAATACCCCTCTCTCTATTTGAACCCTATGCTTTATAGAAAGTTTCGACTCTTCTTAAGATAGTAATAGTCACCTCTAAATTTACCAGTTTTTAACTGGGTTTGTTGCTACCTCTACTGATATGGGATAGGGTTAGCAGGGCACTTCTGGTTTTATTCTAGGAAAAAAAAAAGGAAACCAGATAACATCTTTACATCTTGAGTTTTTCTGCTGTGATATGAAAATAACAAAGAACACAGCTTGGATAAGTTCCAGCTTGGCTAGAGAATATATACTTCACATATGCTCTTTGACTTTAGCAATATTATCTTGTGATTTAAGGATTTCCCTTTTTGGAAGGTTTTTCTTCAGATAAATGCATCCTTGATGAAAATGAGATCTTAATAAAATTTTAACCCAGACACTATGAAATTAAACACATACTCTATTTTAAAAAAAGTAATTTTCACTTTATACCAAATAGTAACAGATCCCCCAGATTGCTTGCCAAGAGATTACCCGGACAGTTCTGATTGTCCATTTTAATGAACAATTTCCTTTATTATTTTTCCCTGCTTGTAAAACTAATGTTAGTTCATTGTAAAAAATATATAAATTCTTTGAAGATATATAGAAGGGTCAAGTCTGTGGTAATAATCACTATTAACATTTTAGGATATATTCTCCCAGATTTGTTTCTCTGTAGGCACTACAATATATATGTTGTATGTTATGATTCATAGAAAACATGGGCCACTGAATCTGAAATGCACTAAAGGAAACCTATGTGTTTCTAGTCCACAGCTGTAAAGAATTTTTGATCCATTGGTTCATGCTATATATGGGCCATACTCCTTGAGAGTAAGGAATATATTTTTTGTGTTTTACATGCATATGAACTTTGTAAATATGTTATTAATATACACTTTCCATTGTAACATATTATAAATTAATACAGTGTTAAATGATCACTAAAGTTTTATTTAACTGTTTATATCTTTTTCCTAAATGTTGTAAGTTTTAATATTGATTCTTTTTCATGGACAAATGATTAGTGCGATTTTGTGAAAATTTATTGTTAAATCATTAGTTTTTCTTGCCAACTGGGGAACATATCTAAACCGAGACCACTAATTTGTATACGATTCTTTGAACTCTTTGTTTCTAATGAAAAAAAATGGAAACTACTCGTCCTTTTCTAATGTGTTTTGTTAAGCAAGAAATGATGTTGGGCTTTTTTCATTCTCATGTTATGAATTTCATCTTTTTTTTTTTATTTTGAGAATAGCTTGTCTGTTCAATCATTGGTGTTCTCTAATGTTATGAGTTTGTTTTCTGATTGCTTAAATTTTCATCATTATTTAGAAGTTACCATAAGCAAAACTTTCTTTCTCCATTTTCTTTTTCAAGATATGTGTGACTTATAGAAAATCTGCTAAACCCACTTACACACACACACACACACACACACACACACACACACATTCACTTACAAATATTGGAAGCATATTTTGAGTTCAGGGTCAAGGCCTAAAAATTTCAATTGATTAAACTTAATGAGGATAAGGCATTTGAGACACTTGAATAGAGGATGCTATTCATAGTTCCAGTGATTATATGATAATTATAAAAAGTGGACCCAATGACCTTCACTCTGTGGAATTCTCTAAAGAAGGGGAAAATCAAGTTATTATCCTAGCATGATATTGTTTTTTAAGATGACTCTTAAAATAGACTTTTCATAATAATTACCTTGGAAAACTTTTGATATATGATTCATCAGTAGCTTTGGGCTAGATTTAAGCTTGAATCAAGGTCAGAATAAAATCACTTTGCTCAGCAAGAGTATAACCTTTGTGATCAAAATCTGAAAGGACATATGCTAAGTATTTTTACTTGATTTCTCTCATAGGTAGATTTTTTTGTGTTTTTATTTTTTCTGCATTTTTAAGGGACTGAAATTTAACTATTTTGTCCTCTCAAAGAGGACTGGTCTATATTCTGAAGTGTGGAGATGCCAAATTGACCTCAAGCTTTTGATACCTTGATAAACTTGATATCAAGTTTTGATACCTCAAGTTGTGAAGAAATTCAATTTTAAAGAATCAAATATTCTCCTTTATTGGAAGGCACTTTCATATGTACCTTTAAGTCTTTAATTTTCTTAAATATTTGTGAAAATAGGAAATATCTGTAATAAGTTGATTACTTTGTGACAGTGAAGCTGGACTTGGTAGTGTTCTGTTTGGGTTTAGATTGTTAAAGCTTTGATGACTCTCAGTTCTATAGTAGCAATGATCCTTCAGCATCTTTGAGTAGTGTGGAGATCTGAGACCAGTTCAACACAGGATGTTTTATTGATGTCTTGATAGCTACCATGGAAAAAGGATGTGTTTTTTAAACTCAATAACCACATATACCAAGCACTGTAATAGAAATGTTTCTTGCCCTTATGGGGCTTTCAGTCTGCAGAGTTAAAAATTTGTATTAAAGTTTATGAAGGAAAAGAACAGGATACTATGGGAGAAAATAATGGCATGTAGTGGCATAGTGGGGATGAGGGTTTTTTAACTTTGGTTACAGATGTTAGGAAAGAACTTTTTAAATAGGTGTTGTCATAGATTGGGTTCCCAGGAAACACACTCTAAGACTTGAGAGCCAGAGATTGATTGGTGGTAGGCAGGGCAGGGAGTGGGGTGGAGGGGAGACGGTGCTTGTGAGAATGACAAGAATAACTTGAAGAAAGGTGAAAGAAGCAAAATTGGGCAGAGGTCGAAGCTGCAACAGTCTTAGACAATCCTATGGAAAGTGCTGGAGCTGAGATATACCTTCAGAGTTGTCTCTTCCTTGAAGCAAAAGGGCCTGGCTTGGCCTGTATACAATATCCCCCCTCCACTCAGCGCAGAGATATCTTACCAGGCATTGGGTAGGAGCTGCTCCTCAAGAGCGTGATCTCAGACAATGTTGCTGAAATAGGGATAATGCCCGGTTGGGAATTCAGCTGAGAGCCCTCAGTCACTGACTGAGGATCTTAGGAACATCATAGGATGTTCCAGAATCATAGGAACAAGCACATCAGTTTGAAGGAGGAATCTAGGCAGCACACCAGAGCATCCACTAGAATGAGAAAGCCACAGCCAAATGAAAATGGAGGGGCAGGGCTTTCTAGACAGAGAAAGCATCATGGGTAAAGGCCCTAGATTGGCAGTAGGTTTGAGTTATTGAAGTAACTGAGTGTTAGTAGGACTGCTGTAATCACTGTATAGAGAATGGGTTTAGTAGGAATGTGATAAAGGTTAGGACATTGTAACGATCCAAGGAAAATGGAATTGTGGCTTAGATATGATGGTAACAATAAATATGAAGAAAACTTATTTGCAGAATGTATTTCAAAGTAGAATCAACAGATCTTGGTGATGGGTTGGGTGATGGTGGAATGAATGAGAAGGTCTAGAATATCTTCCATATTTCTGGCTTGAGCAGCTAAGTGATAGGCGGTACAGTTTACTAAGATAGGGAGTATTCAGAAAGGAGTAGGTTTCTGAAGACTACTACAAAAAAAGGTATTTTGATTGAGTTAATAGAAACCATAATACCCATTAATCACACTTACACTGGAACATTTGACAACCTTTATGGTTGTCCTTTCCATCACTAAAATATTTCCTGAAAAACAGGGGAGTCATTACTGGGTACTACAAGAAAAGCAACATGACAATGTCAATTTTGTATCAATTTAGAAATGTTTATCCTCTGAGGTTTCATTGTATTCTATAGCACCTGTATAGGGTAACAACAACCACAACCACAACAACATTCCAGATGGTTCTGGCTATTCTGTATGGATGTCTTGGTACAGAGAATATCTCTTTGGGCATCCATATCCTGCAAAACATCCATATTCAATCACTTACTCAACTGTGTGTGTGTATGTGTGTGTGTATACCTACAAGTTTCCAGAGAGTGTCCTAAAGTGTTGGAAGACACAGTTCTGAAGATGGCAGAAAAGGTCCCTGAGCTACTCATAAAGGTTACAGCCTTGTTAAGGGAAAAAGGCAAGAAACTAGTTAGTAACTAACAAAATAAGATCATTTCGGGTATGATTAATATATATATAAAAAAAGGGCAATGTAGTAAGTGATGAGTGAGGTGTGATGGGGCGTGCAACATAACATAGGACAGATACAGGAGGCCCCTCTGGGGAGGTGGCAGGCAGGCTGAGAACTGAACAGTAAGAAGGCTCGATTATGTGAGGTCTGGGATAAGATCTTCCAGAGAAAAGAAAACTCAACTACCCAATGTCGGAACAAGTTTGGCATATCCAAGAAGCAGAAGGAAGCAGGGTAAGTGGCAATGGGAATGCCAGGAAATGAAGTCAGACAAGTAGACTGGAAGTACCTTGGAACCCATGGAAAGAACTTCGTCATTCAAAGAGCACTGGAGAACCTCTGAAGAACCTAAGCAGCTGAGTAAACCTGGTCTGATTTCTGTTTTCAAAAGAAAACTGGTGCGAAGAATGGATTCCAAAGAGGAAATGGGTAAAGCAGGAGGTAGCTGTTTAGGAGGACCTGGCAGTTGGCAGAAACATGATTGTGACTTGGACCAAATTGGTAGCAGGGGGGATTGAGAGGAATGATTTGAAATACATTTTGGAGATGAATCCAATGAGTATTGCTGATAGCTAGGCTCTGGAGGTGAGGGAAAAGATCATTCCCCAGTTTTTAACCTGAGCAGCAGAGCATAGAGTACAATAAGAAATGGAAGACTGCGGAAAAAACACTTTGCAAAAAAAACCCAAATGTTCTCTTATGGAGATATCGAGGATGCTCTTGGACTGTGTCTGGAGATGCAAGACAGAAGTTCAAGTGGAAGTTGTAAATATAGGAGTCTTCAATGGCTACATCTTAATTAATGCAATCGTAGTATATGACCTCCGATAAATAAAAGAAGAAGTAGACATCTAGAGGTCTGGAAGAGAGCAGAAGTCCAGCAAAGACCATATGTACTTTCTTCACCTTTGGTGTAGGTATATCTAAGGATAACTTTTCATTAGGCAGTAAGCTAGGAGGGAAATCAGAACAGTGCACTGTCACAGAAACCAACAGGGAAAAAAAAAGTTTGAATAAAGGAAGAGTGACAAAAGTATTGGCTCCTACTGAATGAGGCAGGCTGGTAATATGTAAGTCACCGGTAAGATTGGTAAAATCAGGTTCAGTGGAGGAGAGGAAATTGAAACCTGATTACAGAAGAGTGAAAATGAGGCAATGAAATGCATTTGCCAGGAGACCACTCTTTTGATAGCTTTTCTGAGAAAGCAAAGAAGGGCAGTGGTCAATAAAGGATGAGAAGACTGGAAATAGACTTTCTGAAGGAGAGACCTTAGAGTAGTTTGCACTCTAGTGGAAATACTCCAGCTGAAAGAGAAGAAATGTTAATGCAGGATCCATGGGGATAACTGCTGGAATGATGACCCCTAGAGGTAAATTGGGGAGAGAATGGAGCCCAAGTGAGGGGCACAGCCTTCCATCTGAGTAGGGACAGAATGTGTCTTCTGTACAAGGAAGGCAGAAAGTGAGTAGAGATTCAGAGAGACTGGCAGGTTTTCTGATGAAAAGATGAAAATGTTCTGTTGCATCCATTTTTTCCCCCGTGAACTGCACGGTACTAATGGGGCAGGGGTGCCTGAAAAGGCAGATATGATGGAAGTGCAGATCGGGGGATACTGAAACTTTTCACATTGTGTATCTTCTTGGAGAAGATTGAAGGGAAATATTCTCAGGTTATTCCCAATTAACCATGTTTAATAGGTAAGAAAATATGGGATGGTAGCAACTTATGAGTGCCTAACCCTTATTATAAAGAGCAAACAATGACCCCTATAACAGTGTACTTCCTTCAAGTCTGACTGATGGATTTCTATTGTTCCTCAGCAGAAGTAACTATTTCTTCTTTTTTTTCGCCAGAAGTAACTATTTCTAATCACTGAAAATTATAGACATGTCCACTTAAGTTTAGTATGACTCTCTTTTAAGAGAAGTTTCTAAATTTAGTGGGGTATTTTCACTATTAGTTTTATTGGGACCTTACTGAAACCAAGAAAATATTTCTTCTTTAGGAAAGAGGGTTTTCAACTTGCCTTCTTCTCCCCCATAAATAAGGAAAGAGAGCCCCTTTCAGAGCCCCTGTAAGGTAGGTTATAAAGTATCTATTTTTAGGGCAATAAAACTCACATAGAATCATCTTCTACCTCTGCATCCTCCACTCATTTTCCCCTTTCAGCTTTGTGTGAAGATTACAAGGGGGACACAACCTGTCCATAGAAGTGCCTTTACGAGCAAATTTTATCATGCTTGACGAAATTCCTGTTCTAGAACATACTCTATCATCATGAGAGCAGATCATCCTGATGCCACAGTTTCTCAGGCATGGGTGTTGCACCTTTCTGGATAACTGAAAGGGTAGGAAGGAAGATCAGCTCTGGCTGGAAATAATCATCTGTTCTGTTTTTATTGTTGTTGCTTGTTTACTTAATAACTGACGGCAGGACCCAGCAAATCTGGGTTTTGTGCCCCAAATTTCTGTGTGTGTGTGTGTGTGTGTGTGTGTGTGTGTGTATGTATGTGTCTATGTGTGAATGTGTTCATGTATTTCCCTTTCCCCTTGATGTGAGTCTTCTAAGGATGACTTTTTACTATGCAGTGTGATGGCTTTTCTCAAGATTATGAGCATTTAGTGGTTCTGTTTATTTGTATTTTTAATATTCTTAAATTACAGAAAATAACTTGAGGATTTAAAATATCACTTTATCCAATGCAAAAAAGAAAATGGGTGATGGGGCCTCATTGAAATTGATATCATGGAAGTACAGATTTAAAACAACTTAGTACTTTTTACTTAAGTTTTAATACATTTTTTGAGAGCTGAGTTATGATTTACAAGGTGATAGTAATGGAAGTTTAGCTATAAGCCAGTCTAACTTCGCAGAAATCTGAAATCCGTTTCCTCTGGAGAAAAACAGGCAAACACCTAAAAAGTTGAAATGATACCTGGGTACATAGGGTAAAGCAAATATGAGCATAAATTTTAAAGATTTGTGGACCAGAGCCAACTTGCAAAACATTTCTGAGTCTTCAGTGATCTTATTAAAATGCAGACTCACAGTGTTCTGTAATGATATGCATTTAACATTAACTTTGCCTCCAAGTTTGTTATTCTCATCTGAGAAAGGGTTTAAAGTATAAAATTCTGTTTTTGAATTTAATTATTATTTTATGCCTGAGTATCAGAATGTTTGTTATTGGTTAACACTTACACTCATCATATGTACACATATTGTATTTATACTCTTTGGAGGCATGATATTTTATAAGTCGAAGAAATAAATATGTATCTATTATTAATGTACAGCCGCCATTGTATATTTATGATACATGATATTTTTCTTTGCTCTTTTAGAATGATTGATTTTTGTCTCTGTGCAGCTTTTATAGTTAGATTGAGTGATGATTTTCTCTCTCAGAGGTGTCAGTGGAAACATTTCTAACTGCCCGAGGCAGTCATATGCCACAGCTGCCACCATATTTAAACTACTTCCTCACGTAAGTGCATAATTTTGTCACCTGGTGGTAAAGAGCAAAGAGCTACAAAAAGGAAATTTTGCAAAAGGTAGTTTTATTTCTCCTGAGCTAATGCTGCAACTCTGTCAATTAGGCCTTTCAAGGTAGATGAAAACATTTGTTTGCAAATGAAATAACTCAGCGAATTTCAGCAAGACTCAGCAAAACTCAGAATGCCATTTCCTGAAGATGCAGCCACATTCTTGTTAATCATAGATGATCAGATACCATCTAGGACACTTAGTGGCTCTCCAGATATTGAAAACATTTTTAGTTAGAGACAAAACAACACTCACCTAAGGAAAGCCAAAGAAAAATAATAAATGAAACAAAAATATTAAAAACATGAAGAATTTTACAAAAAGATAGAAAAAAGGAAGGTGGGAGAAATAATTTGAATCAGTAGATCTTTTCATTTTATATTGCAAGGTGTAGCTCTGGTTTTCTTGTTGCTAAATGATAAGACGTCTTAATGAAATAACAGAAATATTTGCTATCTAGGTTAACATGGTGTCAATGGTTTAAACCTAGGATGATGATTTAGTTAAAAAAAAAATAGACCTCTGCTTAAAATGACATTTGGGAAATTACCTAAAATCTATCTTTAAAGTTTTGTGCTTTTGAGATTACTGCCTATTTCTTAACAACCCCCTCAAAGTATGTTTCTGTTTCAAAGAGAAAAAAAAATATGAAAATATTTATAGTCACACCATGCCAAACCACCATGTAGTGTGATTTGTTTCCTTGCTTTCCCAGGGCTGTCTCCACTAGGGTATCCAAGGCCTGCTTCCATACCATTCCTAAGCTTTTCTCCCTATCAGTCTTTCCAATTTGGGTCCCATTCCTTAGACACCCTGCTTTCTGCTTTTTAGTTTTTGCTTTTAATGCAAAGTAATACCCTCATTCAATGGGTATTTGTTTCAATGAAAAAAAAATCTCAGCAGCCATGTTTATCCCTGTAGAAGCTGGTAGAATGATTTGCAGCTCTGTTTCCCCTCTGTCCTCACCAAATTATGCTGGGTTGGAATCTGCTACTTTTGTTCATGCATCTTGACCCTACATCTCTCTACAGAGAATTGAACTGTCAGCCTTTGAAATAACAGAATAATTTAGGTGATGAGGTTTTATTTTTTTTTCCTCAGAGGATCATGCTGAAAAACATACTACTTTATATAGAGATAAACCCCAAATCTAAAAGAACAGTAAGAACAATGCCTCTTTTAAAATAGCATTTATGAATGAAGTAAATAGTTCATATAATAAATATGAGATAGAATTCCTTTCAGAAAATTAATGGACAATAAGATAATAATGGACTTTTCAGGGAGCAGAAGATTGAAAGAAAAAGAACAATTTCTGATTCTAGGTAGATAAAAAAAATACTCATAAAAATTATGATGATTTCCAGTATGGAAATAAAATAAAATACTGGATTGGAGGTCACTGAGTAGCATTACTTTTAGGAAATGTTAGTTTTTACTCTGCGTTCTGGAAAAAGATCCAGAAGTGGTAGTCAGATTGCTACAAATGTCCCCCAAATTCTCACAGGCTACCACTGGAGGTGCATATGTGCAAGTATGGGATAGCCAGGTTAGCTCTCAGTCAGTGGTTGACATAGTTTGTCCGGCTTGGCCAGCTGTTTGGCAGGCTAAAAATAAAAAGGCTAGAAAAGAGAACTTTAAAAGACAAAAGACTCAATAAGAGTTAAGAGGAATTCAAGGTAATGTCAACTCTTCAAATATTCAGGGAGGACCAGGAAGTAGCACAATCAATGCCAAGTTTGAATAATAGATTCAATCCAGGCACAAGCTAAGCATTTGGGGCTCTTTGCTGGTTGTTTATTTCAAGGGAAATTGAACAAAATTTCAGGAATTTGGGTTTCATGGAGCCTGAAAGTAGTCCAATACAGGAAACCATATTTAATAAAAATAATCCAAAATTATGAATATGGAATTAGTTTTAGGGTCATGGAAGGGGCTCATGGAAGTGAGGGGGCTGCAAGCTTACATTTGAGAAACTTCATGTTAAATCCACTTCTGAGTAGAGAGATGTTGTCCCTGTCGGTTTTAAAGGCAGGCCATTCCAGAGGTAGTAAGAGGTGTTGTAGAAACAAGTTGACTCAAGATGGAACAGCCGTTCTCACCTAGAAGAAGTGAATGTTAAAGCCACCTGGCAGGCTTTAAAATAAAACCTGCCTGGGCTCCATCTCTACAGATTTCAATCGAAACAGTCTGGAGTGGTGCTAGGTCTTTGGTATTATACAGCCCTTCTCTTCCATGTAGACCTATAAAATGCAGCCAAGATGGAAAGCTACTGATAGCTAATAATAATAGGGGTGATGATGATTTTGTTGCTGCCATGTATGAAACATCTACTTTGTAGAAGAAGATACTCTATCAGACACTTGACAAGCATTATGTTCTTAGTATTCATGACTCTCAGAGGTAAACTCCTCTGAGGTAAGACCTTGAGAGGTATTATCACCATCTCAAGAAGGCGGATTCTGAGGCTCAAGGAGGTGCCTTGGATTACACAGCAAATGCAAGATCTAAATGCAGATGCCAGGATCTAAGTAACTCTAGTCTGGCCATTTCTCTGCCTCTTTTTATTCCACCTCCTTAGACAACAGCATCTTTTAGGGGGGCAGAGAAAGTTCGAGACTTCACAGAAGGAGCTAACTGGGGGGAATTTATAAGAACTGCATACCAAATCAGTTCTTGGAAGTCCAGGAACATCCACATCCACATCCACATCCATGGAAGCAGAGAGAACTAGTTCTGGATCTCAAAAGAGTTCTTATGGAGGCCGAAGTTATGTTTGTCTGTCTTTCTTTCTTTCTTTCTTTCTTTCTTTCTTTCTTTCTTTCTTTCTTTCTTTCTTTCTCTTTCTTCCGTCTTTTTACCCCCTTGATCCCAACACTGAGGGTTAAAGTCACCATCAGGAACAGTGACACAAGCCTTCCTCACTTCTCTTTTCCTCATTCATTGGGTCTCCTTTGCTGCTCACAGAGTGTTCCTGGCTTCCTGGGTAGATGCCACTGCTTCTGTCTATAGATTCTTTTTTCTATTTCCTGTACAAATGCTATCCATGGCCCTCCTCTTCTCTCTCTGCAACAACTGTAAGCTAATGGATTGTGTTTATATATACCTTTTGTATACATGGATCTAAGTCCAACTTCCCTTCTAATTTCTAGCTGACACTATTGAACTCTATTCAGCTATCAAAAAGTAGGTTATGCAGCTGCTCTAGATTTCTTATACCACTTCTTTTTTTAAAAAAAAATTAAGTTTATTTATTTTTTAAAGAGAGAGAGAGAGCTGTCAGCACTAGAGCTCAACACAGAGCTCAAACTCACAACCTGCGAGATCATGACCTGAGCCAAAGTTGGATGCTTAACTGACTGAGCTGCCCAGGTGCCCCTTATAGCACTTAATTCTAAATTACTTGCTTATGTTTTTAGTAACTCCCTTTTCCCTGATGACTGGACCATTTCATGTCCTAGGAACTAGGTGATTCCATGGGCAGTTTGAAAGGCATCATACCATATTGCAGTCACCCGTGGCTACCTACCACCAATCCATGTCCCGTGGTGTTTATGCGCCATGTTTTTTTTTCCATTTGGCTGGCTAATTGCTTTCAAATTAGCCAATAGGATTCTTATTGGCCAGTAGAATTTAGGATGTCCATCCAAGCTTGCTTGGATGTGACTTGATGACATGCTCTGGTTGTCTTACTCCATAGATGAATAGGCAGGAGAGATGCAGAGGGAAGGGCATGAGAGGTAGAGTCAGCATCCTGGATGAAAGTTTGCCTCTCGTGCTTCCCAGTTACAGGATCTTGGGCAAGTTAGTTGCTCTGTCATCTCCTAGAAAAATAGAATGACTATCTACTGTAATGTTTTAAATGTGGGAATGTGAAACATTATTGAAATAGGGAGATATCTAATGTATTTTCAAGTATTGCTTTTTTTTTTTAATTTTTAACGTTTATTTATTTTTGAGACAGAGAGAGACAGAGCATGAATGGGGGAGGGGCAGAGAGAGGGAGACACAGAATCTGAAACAGGCTTCAGGCTCTGAGCTGTCAGCACAGAGCCGGACGCGGGGCTCGAACTCACGGACCGTGAGATCATGACCTGAGCTGAAGTCGGCCGCTTAACCGACTGAGCCACCCAGGCGCCCCTCAAGTATTGCTTTTATTTTTTTTTTTATTTTTTTTTAATTTTTTTTATTTTTTAATATATGAAATTTACTGTCAAATTGGTTTCCATACAACACCCAGTGCTCATCCCAAAAGGTGCCCTCCTCAATACCCATCACCCACCCTGCCCTCCCTCCCACCCTGCCCTCCCTCCCACCCCCCATCAACCCTCAGTTTGTTCTCAGTTTTTAACAGTCTCTTATGCTTTGGCTCTCTCCCACTCTAACCTCTTTTTTTTTTTTTTTTTTCCTTCCCCTCCCCCATGGGTTTCTGTTATGTTTCTCAGGATCCACATAAGAGTGACACCATATGGTATCTGTCTTTCTCTGTATGGCTTATTTCACTTAGCATCACACTCTCCAGTTCCATCCATGTTGCTACAAAAGGCCATATTTCATTTTTTCTCATTGCCACGTAGTATTCCATTGTGTATATAAACCACAATTTCTTTATCCATTCATCAGTTGATGGACATTTAGGCTCTTTCCATAATTTGGCTATTGTTGAGAGTGCCGCTATAAACATTGGGGTACAGGTGCCCCTATGCATCAGTACTCCTGTATCCCTTGGATAAATTCCTAGCAGTGCTATTGCTGGGTCATAGGGTAGGTCTATAAGTATTGCTTTTAAATGCAGACGCTTTCCTTTCTCAGGAAAGGAAATTCAATTCTAATTCTTTCACAAAGTCCCTTTTTCTTGGAAATGCTTTTTAAAAAAAGTTTAGTGACCATGGTTCTGTTTCTCTTGTGCAACTCCAATAAGCCGTCAAAAAAATCAGTATGTGTTTTGAGGGATGAGGTGTAGATTCAGAGATTCCAGATATTACTAGGTTTTGTCCCTCCCTGCCTGCTGATTTGAGGTCCACAGTCAACTCTAATACATAAATCAAGAGAAATCACTAGAAATATCTCAAACTCTCCTTTCTTGTTAGTGTAACAGCATAACACGTGTTCAGTCAGTACTGATTTATGCACAGTATTGTATTTCTCCTTTCTATTCTAAAAATGTGGTCTTTTATTGCTTTCAGGTGATTGATTAAATTAAGCAGCATTTATGTTTTATTCTGTTTAGGGAACAGAAATAAAAATATATACTTTCGTATCAGGTATACATATTTTAGGGAAAAACAGAAAGGAAAGTAATATACATATTACATATTCGTTCACTTATTGGATCAGCAAAGTTACTGAGTTCCTACTCTGTGCCAGGTGCTAGAGATATAGCAATGGAAAACCCAGAGAGAAATCCCTGCCCTCATCTAACATAAATTCTACAATTAAAAGGATAAAACATGAAGATGATTTTTTTCTGTTTATGTTGCATACATATTATAACCAGCTAACATGTATTTTTTCTGGCATTTTACAACATGCTTTTATGTGATAATTTATCTAATTAAATATTCCTAGTAAATTTGTGAGGGAATGATTATACTTAATCCATTCTATATATGAGAAAAGGCCAGCTCTGTATAGCCTAAGTTCTCCATCAAAGTCAGTGGTAGAGTTGACCACGGACTTACATTTTCTGCTGTGTTTACAACCTCTATTTTAGTATTCTTTCTTCTCCTTATGATGTAACACTATATACCAGTCCCAGGGAAAAGAATGACAGAAATCTATTTTCTTCTTGCTTTGTCACAATACAAGCACAGGAAGTGTAATTATATTCATCCCAATTGATGGATGTAGCTAAATCTAAGCATTTTAGGAGAGGAATAAAAACAGAATTAGTTGTATTAACAAAGTAATCTTACATGTCTGGGAGTATCTTATATCTGACGTGATTTTTTTTTTAAGTGTTCTGGCTTTTAGTGGACTAGAGACCACAAGAATGTTATGTTATGTTGCCACCCAGGCAATTCAAGCTAGGTTTCAACCTAGGTATTTATTTTTATGCTCTTATTAGTTTTATTGTGAGTATAATGCAACCATAGGCTTTTCCTTATAATGTAGCTTCAGTGGCCTCCTTCATTGTTGGTTAACACTGAATAAATATTTATAGACAGGTATAGATATTCTGTCAAGGAGATGATGATGATGAAAATGATTTTACAGGATTTTGGGAACAAGAACCACCTTCTAACATTTGTTTTTACCTTAAAACATTTTTTAAAACCTAATAATCTTTTTATGGACTATTTCATAAATGCAAAAATTTCAACAGAGATTCTGTAGGCTCAGGGGAGACACACTTTTCTCTCATCTGTAGGACAGTAGTGACTTTAGTTCTTATCGGGAGAAATGGCTGAGCAGCTAAAACAGATTCTTTCGCATTGGTTATGCATAACTAAATGCTGATAACATAATATAGTGTTCTTGGAACCTTGCAACCATAAATAAATGTACCATATGTTTACTTTCTAAGAAACATCCTTTAAGAAGGAATGGGAAAATGTCAGTTTGAGGAAGCCAGAAATAAATATTCATAATTGACAGCTAAGGAAAATGACTTAGGTCTCACATATTCACACTCATATTACCACACTGACCTTCTTCATGTTACCTGCTTAGTACCCTAAAAGCCACAAAATGTATGGAATGGAGTAGAAAAGTCAAGGATGCTCAGATCTTGATTCCATTCCTTTCTGAGCAATGGCACTCAATATGAAGGAAGCAACAAGTCAAGTTACAGTGAAGTGAATGCGTGGGAAGTTGCTTCAGGGAAAAAAACCCAAAAAACATTATATAGGTTTGTTTTAATTTGTTGTAAAAGCTTCTAGAAATGACATATGATATGATAGTTAATTTTTTGAAAGAAAAGTTATGAACATAATTCCACCATACTAATGCTTTACATGATTTTATCTATTGGCCTCACTAGCTCCAAGCAAAGTTAGTGGGGAGATATCGTTCACTTCTACAGTTTTCTTATCATATTCTTTAAATTATATTTGTTATCTAGTCGACATTACTTTTTTTTTTTTTAATTTCAGAGTCTCTCCAACAAGACCAAAGTTCTGTAATAATTGGTTCCTCTCAGTGTCTCCTATGATTATCAAGATGCCTGGTACATAGTTTGTACCCAATAAATGTTTGTGGATTAACTGAGTGAAAACATAGCCTTATGCTTGAACTATTTTCCTTTCTAAGATTCATTTCCTATTCCCATACTACCCTCCCAAACTATGCTTGCTTTCTTTCCTAAGATACAATTTACATATCATAAAATTCACCATTTTATAGTATACAAATCTGTGATTTTTAGTATATTCAAAGAATTGTGGAACTATTACCACCATCTAATTCCAGAATATTTCCATTGCCTAAAAAGAAGCTCCGTTCATAGTCACTCCCCAATCTCCCCTCCCTTCAGGAACTTGCAACCACCAAAACTTCTACTTTTTGTCTCTGTAGATTTGCCTATCTGGACATTTCATTTAAATGGAATCATATACTATGTGGCCTTTTTCTCTGTTCCTTCTTTCATTTAGCATGTTTTCAGTATTTATATTTTGTTTCAGTACTCCATTCTTTGCCTTAGCCTTTGTATGGCTGAATAATATTCTTTTGTGTGAGTATACCACATTTTGTTTATTGATTCATTCGTTAATGCAAATTTTATTCACTATCAGTTGATAGTCATTTGAGTTGTTTCCACTTTTGGGCTATTATGAATAATGCTGCCACGAACATTTGTGTACAAGATTTTTTTGGGAACATATGTTTTTATTTCTCTTGGGAAGACACCTAGTTGTGGAAATCCTAGGTCATATAACTGAACTTTTTAAGGAGCTGATTTTCCACAGAAGTTGCACCATTTTGCATTCCCATCAGCAATGTAGGGAAATACCCAAATCTCCACATTCTCATCAAAACCTTTTCCCATTAAAAAAAAAAATGTTTAGACATCACAATGAGTATGAGGTGATATCTCTTTGTAGTTTTTTGACTTACATTTCCTTAATGACTAATTATGTTGAGCATATTCTCATGTGCTTATTGGCCATTTGTATAACTTATTTGAAGAAATATCTGTTCAGATTTTTTTGCCAGTTTTTCAGTTGGGTTATTTGTCTTTTTATTGTTGATTTTTAAGTATTCTTTACATATTCTGGATATTAGACCCTTACCAGATTTGTGATTTGCAAATATTCTCTGCTATTCTAAAGGTTGTCTTTTAACTTTCTTTGTAGTATCCTTTGATACACAAAAGTTTTTACTTGTGATGAGGTCCAATTTTTCTATTTTTTTTTCTTTAGTGGCTTGTGCTTTTGGTGGTAGGTTGAAAGAACCACTGCCTAGTCCAAGGTCACAAAAATTTATGTCTAGAATTTTCTCAAAGAGTTTTATAGTTTGAGTTATATTTAGGTCTTTAATCACTTTGAGTTAATTTTTGTATATGGTATGAGGCAGGGGTCCACATTTATTCTGTTGCATGTGTTATGTCTCATTATCCTGAGACATAATGAGAACACTGGCTTTTGAGTTTAAATTCTGAGATATTCCACTAATTATTAAATCTTTCTGAACTTTTGTGTTTCTCATAAAATGGAAGCTGTAAAATCTACTTCATAGGATTGTTCAGAAAATTAAATGAGATATATTTATAGTGCCTAGTCATATAGAGGATTACCCAAAGAAATGCAGCTATCATTAGTTTTGTTGTATATCATATTATTTTATCAGCATCGTTATTATTAAACCAAATATTTTGGCAAAAAATAAAGTGCTTAAAAATCCAAACATGATGAGAAATATTGGTTGTTCTGTTGATTGTTAACTGGCTCCCTCTACAGATAATTTAAGAGTCTTGGTTGTAATGGAAACCAATAACTAGTGTTAAGAATGTACAGATATTGGAAGTATGCTTGTGGTTCTCCAAAGATGCTATGTTGTCCTTTTCATGTCGAGTATGATCTTAATTAAATCTGTTGGCAACACTGATTTATATTTTTAATAACCAGAGATATATTAGCTAGGATCAAAATAGTCATCTTTCTTGACTAATCTATTTCTCAAAATACCCTGCTGGGTTTTGCACATTTTCTTTGGATTAAGTAACATAAACTATGCAGGAAGTATAGTTATGTTTCTATAGAAGAAGTCCAAAACACCTTGCAAAAGCATGATTTCTCTGAGCATAGAGAGATAAGTTGGAGGTATTTTTTGTCACTTTTTGGCCTACTACACAGCAAATGATACATTTTATATTGCTAGCAAACACACAATTTTAATTACAAAAAAAACTTTGTGATGTGCAGTGCCCTCCTTTATTTTCAGATTGGGTCTGCTCTATCCTATTTCATTAACCAATGTCACTAAATTGGTTTCACAACCCAATAAAATGTTGCAACCTGTAATTGAAAAAACTCTTCATTTCAAGAAGTAACCACTTCCCTTGTGGCTTTTTTTCCAGAATCATACCAAGCAATTATTTGGAACACTTAGAAAAATCTTAAGAACTTAAGATTTTTAGTATTTTGGTTTTATAAATTTTGGTATTCACATTTTTGTGCCAGACCATTTTCTTTGGTAATATATCCCTCCTTCTTTCACTTTGTTTAAAGGCACTCTGTATACTTTTGTTTAAAATAAGAGTACAAAAGCATTCAAATGCGCTGTAGAATTGTGTTCACTTTAACTACAAAAAAATAATTCCACTGAATCCATATTATGCTCTTTCATTTTTTTCCACCATGATTTCTATTTACTTTCCTACATTTGATAAGGTTTGCATTTCGTACAAAGTTCTTCTTAACGAGTGATTTGTATTGAATGTCATGTTTTAAATGTAAAAAAGAGTATATTATTACAATGAAAAGGAAGCATGTCGAATAAAAGAGCAGACGGACAGGGCTTGATTGATGTTCGGAAGTTATTTTTGCTGTGAACTCCCGTCAGCCTAGAAATCATAAAACAGAAAGGAGGCTTGGTTCAGCTCACACGCCCTTAGGGGATGTATGGAAAAGGATTTAAAATTCTGATAGAGTAACTTCAAAAATGTAGCAGCTGAAATAATTTATTTCACTACAGAGCAACCAACTGAACTTTTACATTGAAATTATTCTTTTTGAACTTGCACATGGTAGCAGGGAGGCTCAGTGGTCTCTGTACCTCAGTGCGAAGGATGCCTAGCTGCATAGCTCTGCCTTTCTGCCCCAAACCAAACACTGGCTGTTCTGATCCTTCCTGCACATTCTAACTGGCCATTTCCTGAATAATAGGGAAAAACAGCCAAAAGCTCACAATTTCAAAAAAAAAAAGGTTGAAGAAGGAGGCTGAGGGTAGTGAACAGAAGAAATATTGGCCTACTCACTACTTGGGCATTTTTACCCATAATGACACCTACATTCGATCCTAATTGTGGTATATGATCTAGACGGGACCTTGAGGTTATTTTAGAAGAGGAAAGACAAAAGTAGTGAATGGGCCAAGGGCGGGTGCTAGTTGTTGATACGTTACATTCTTTCTCACTCTCTTTCCTCTCTACCAAGCTATGCTTGGGCAGCTCCATGTATTTCTTTCGTATCTGAGTGATACTGAGATGACCATCACCAAGGAAAAAGCTATTGCCACCTCTGACAATGTTTCTCAATGTGATCCCATCTATGATAGCTGTATGTTTAATCCTGGTTAACTACGAACATACAGGGTAATAATGATGAGGCCAATAAATTGTCAAATGAATTTTCATTGTATTAGTCAAAAGCAACAGTATTGACATTTGATAAACAGTAAGTATTTATGTATATGCATGTGAGTGTATGACATATCATTAATCCAACATACAAAAATCCAATCTTATTTATGTGTAAGAGTTTTCAGACTCTGTAAATTTCCAGTTATCACCAGTGCTGTGTAACTCACAAATTGAAAAACATTGCTCTAAAATTTTAAAAATCACTATTCTAACAGATGAGGAAGATGAAGTTTAGAGGTATCCCTGGGTTAATCATTTAAATGGTCAGAAACTAAAACAGTAAAAAATAAAGGGATTATGAATAAAGAAAAATGTATTATCTAATTTGCCTTTATTGATACCCATACCTTGAAACATGGAAAAAGCCCAAAAGAATGGAAATATATATGTTTATTTTTAAATGAACATTTTCCTGGAATCTAGTTTGTGTGTTTTATTTTTCAGATGAAATTCTTCTTGCTTTAATGTAAAGAAACACCAGAAAATATGCTGCTATGAATAATATTTTTAACTTTAGTAAGTGTCTATGCTAATCACTTAAATATGTGATTTATCAAAAATTACTGAGGTACATAATTAGGACAAAAAAAAGACCCCATCACAACAATAACAACAAAAATAAATTTTCACACACACCTCTAGCAAAAGTGAAAGAATTAGAATTATTGAGTACATTTTTAATTTATGTTATTGAGATTTTAGTCACAATACTTTAAATTTTTATTTATGGAAGAAATATTTCCATTCTGAAAAAAGAAGAAAAGTTTCATTATCTGGTATAGAACTTGAAACCTGGAAAATTCTGCTTTGGGGTGGAAGTTAGTATTGAATCATTTCATGGTTCATAGTTAATTAGCTTTTATCTAATGTTGAATAGAGATATTCCAACTGGAAAGCGATCTCTAGTTAACAAGCTTTTACAATTGAGGGTAATTTTTGTCCCCCACCAAGGAACAGCTAGATTGCATTCTATGCTAATGAAACTGTTTTTCAGCGGAGCATACAGTGATTTTCATAATTCTAGTCCTGGCTGGGATGTTGGGAAAATGGTGCATGGCCAGAATAATTAAAATGGGATTTAAGGCCATACGTTGGAGGGCTTTTATTTTCCAACATGGTTGTTTGTGACTGCAGTTACTCTGAAACCTCAAAAATTGGGACTTCACAACTTTCCTTGGAAGTTGTGATCTTTGATTCAAATCCCAGCTCTGCTGCTACCAGCTCTATAACCTTGACCAATTTTCTTAACTTCTCTGAGACTCAACTTTGTAAGTATCAAATAATGTGGTGCTTATTTAGCAGTATTGTTAAGAAGGTTTTATATTATATCTAAAGTACCTGTCATGCTATATTCAAAAATCAAAATTGCTATTATTATTATCATGACCAGTATTATTACCAGTATAATTCACATAGTGATGATGATTATTCCTACGTTATTTAGCAAGTCCTCCTTTAAAAATATACTGAAAATAAACACTTTTCTAATGAAAGTGTCAGGCTAAATACATCCAACATAAAATAAATGAGTGTGTCTTTGAATGCATTGGTATGATGAACTCATGATTATGAAATTTAGAAATGCTGAATCTAATAAGCTGCCTCAGTTTCTTTACTATGACAGAGCAGATGAGATTCTAGAGAGATCCATACTGTCACACACATAGTTATTTGGTCACCATTATGGCCCGCCCTTATTCAAATGAATATTACCCCTTTGGTAATTGCATACAAGGTAGGAAAACATCTATACATTCTTCAGAATGTTCCAGAATCCCACTAAGACTTCTTTATTAACATTGTCCAGACTACAGCATTGATTTTTCCACATATATTCTAGCCTACAATATCCTCTCCGTTGGAAAAATAATGTATTTCCTTTACATTAAGAAAAGAGCAAGGTACATGAAGGCAAAAGGAAGTCCTTTACAGATTTTGTATGAAAAAGAAAAACAAAAGGAAAAACAGGTTGCTTCTATGTGGCAGGTCTCTCCACAAGATGGCACTCATTTTTCCTCCTCTTTTTAAATTGACAAATATCAATTTGTCATTGTTTTATTACACATTCATAGAACAAACATATTGATGGATTATGTATCAAATATAGCTGATTTCAAGTATTTTTAAAGCATTTAATTATATACCTCATTCTTAGTAGTAATGAGTGTAATTTTACCTCTAAGACTTTGTTTGGATGTGAGCATATTATTAAGTCTTAGGAGGACATACGTACCCCCACTCCCACTCCCACTCCCAAATGTGACAAAACTCATATTAACCTAAAAGATTTCTATTGAAACCTCCATGGAGTATAAACTTAAAATCATAACTGAAGGCTAAAAAGAACCAGAATGTTCCTCCATTCTTTAAGTGTATTTATTTATTTTGAGAAAGGGGCAGAGAGAGTGAGTGAGTAGAGAAGGGGCATAGAAGGAGGGAGAGACAATCCCAAGAAGGCTCTGCACTGTCAGCACAAAGCCCGACATGGGGCTCAAACTCACAAAACAATGAGATCATGACCTGAAATCAAGAGTTGGAAGCTTAACGTACTGAACCACCCAGGCGCCTCCCCCCCATTTTGTTTTTATCATCACTTTAAATTTTAAGCAATGTACCTTTCCACTTAAAGAAAATATCTGTGATAATTTTATTTGGAAATGAGTCAGAAGCGTATTTACCCTCAAAGAATAAGGGTCTCCATACTCATTTTAATGATGTGAAATGTCACAAATTTATTCTTGTCACCTTAAGTTAACTTCAGTTGGAGTCTGTATAATCATAGAATTTTAAAACAGGAAAAAAGCTGATTCATTAACTGATTTTTTAAGATCAGATGCAGAGAAATATATGTCAGCTATTAAAACAATAGAGAAAAATGTTAGATTGTCTCATGAAAAACAGACTTTGAGTATGAACTAGTAAGTAAATAATAAATAGAATTTAATTGACAACTTCACAGTTAAATCTTTAGAATTTGTCTCAGATTATATTTCCTATCTACTGGTTTTCTTTCAAAAAACTTAGAAGATATGGAGCATATGAGGGCAAAATTAGAGCTTACTCGATTTGTTGATGTGGTGATAATGATCCCCTACTAAGAAACACTGAATCTAATATAGTTTCCAGTGTCTAGATTTTCTTTTGGTGGACTTTAGAGTAGTTTAAGGTTTCTATAAGACAGGTTGCTGAGGGCTATAGTAAAATTTGCAATGCCATGATCATAACAACTATTATTATGGAGTCTTCTCATGTTCTAGGATACCAGTGCTGCATTGGAAGCTAATATTGCAGAATGCTTGCCACTCCATAGCAAAAGTCACACTTGGAAAGAAGGAGGCAGAACAATTCTGAGAGAATTCTGAGAAGTGAAAAATATTACTACAGAGAGATAACTAGGATTTATATCAGACTGCTCATATGAAAACAAAACTAATGCTCAAATTATTTTCATAAGAATAATCACTACTGCTATAATAACTTGTCATGGACTTGACACTAAAATAAGCACTTCATATTTCATTTTTCTTAGATCATTTTACACTCCCAAAATTCCCAATGAGACCAAAATCATTATCCCCTTTTTAATAGATAGAATGAGTAATAACCAGAAAGGTTAAGTGGCTTGGATTTGGAGGTAGGATTGAAACCCAGTTGTACCTTGTTTCAAAGCCCATGCCTTTAACCATTACACATCCCTGCCTCATGGTCTTGAAAGGGCATAGAATATTAGAATTTGACCACAGGCTTTAGAGATAAGTGATTATTTTTATATGAGTGTCAGTTCCATTCTTTCAAATTTTTAGGTTATTGAAAAAATACATTTTCAATGAATGCAGGAGAGATTTCAGTTTGATATACAGAAGAAATGCTTGGTCCTCAGGATGTGGACACAGTGAACAATCTACAAAAGGGCTGTGTGGACTCTGAATGAGAAGTCTGTAAAAAGCAAGTTGTCGGGACACCTGTTGGCTCAGTCGGTTAAGTGTCCGATTCTTGATCTTGGCTCAGGTCATGGTTTCATGGTTCCTGAGTTTGAACCTTGGGTCAGGGTTAGAATTCTCTCTCCTTCTCTCTCTTCCCCTACTCCCCTCATTCTCTCTGTCTGTCTCTCTCTCTCTCCCCCAAAATAAATAAACTTAAAAAAAAAAAAAAGAAGCAGCAAGTTGTCACAACCACCTGTCCTAGTTGTGTGGTTCAATCCTCTAAAGGACTTAAGAACTGCACAGGTGTCTCCTTTTAGAGCGTTTATTATGACTGCAAACACCTTTACATGAAAGATATCTCATACATATTGAACTCAATCAGCATCTTTCCGCATTCACTTCTTGTCTCTATCAGTATAAAGCCCTAGACCTTTAACTAGCTGGTGTTACCTGATATGATAATTTTTCTCATTAATCACATTTTCACATTTTCATCAAACTAGTCGACTTTCATTTGTAATAGTTACCTGAAAGTTTCTCCAGTTCCTATGCCTTAGTTTATCTAGCTATTCATATACTGTTGGATATTTAGAATTTTCCATTTTGTGCTACCATGAGTGAGCATTTGCTGTTTCTTTTAGGGGAAGGCAGGGAGGGGTATTTGAGAGATACATGCTGGTTTCTTTGAAATCAAGTCCCTGTGGTAAAATTATTATATCAAAGGATATTAATAGATTTTAAACTCTTGTTTAAAATTTCAAGACAGCTTTTTAGAAAGAACAACTTTTTAATGACTTGGGCAATGTATAAATCATAAATCTCAAGCTCAGATTCTGAGTAAGTGATCTGGAAAAGCCCCCACCACCCTGGCCAAGTGATAGAAAAGTGACAGCAGCTGCCCAGGTGTTTGACAGCAGAGAGGAATAGGGGTAGATCACCTGGGTGGTCACCATCTACCATCTGGCAGGAACAGCGCCCTCTGCTCAGCTCTGTCTAGATGTTGCCTTGTGAGCATACAGTTCCGGTGCTGGCGTAGAACTTCCAATTTTTATGGAGACTGTGGAAATCCAGGTTTTATGTGAAATCTCTTTGGCAAGAACCTTAAAGTGTTCTTGAATACGGTGTGGGGAGAAAAGGTGCTGGCTTGATCCTGCCCATGGACAAGGCATCCAGTTGGTGGCCTCTGTGGGATATATTCTATTTCTCCAAAGACTCACACTGAGCTTTACCATTTTCTATTTTATTTGCCGCATCGGTGGGTGTGCAATGATACCTTAGTGTTATTTTAGTTATCATTTTTAGTTGTTTGTAAAGCTGTGTTTGCCCACCTCCCCACTCCCCAGTTAGATAGTTCTCTCTTTATTCAAGTGAAATTTTGTTTGTCTCCTTTATTTGTGAGAGGAAGTCTGGGTAATGTGATGTGAAAGGCACATTAATTCTTTATACACTCGCAAACGTGTGTGTATACATATGTGTGGGTCTACACACATATATGATAGTATGTTTTAATTAGATATATTTCATGCATGATCTCATTGTGTTGCTTTCTTCTTCTATATGGTATAGTTCAGATGCTTTAGTTATACATATCTGTGCTCATCCATCTTGCCTCTGATGAGATCCTAATGTACTACATTTCTTTATTATCAGGGATTTATCTCTTCTCCCATGGCTAGAAGGAGACTTTTTTTTTTACCTCTAGTTTTCAATGAAATATTTAATTCTGACTCATCTGGAAATTAATACATTGTGTGATATGAGAAAAGTAATTTTTCTATACTGATATCATATCAGCTCAATATTATTTATTAAATAGTAATTTATTTCTTTATTGTTGAGGATTCTTATAATCTTTTGAATTGATTTTACCAATCTCAATTGTATTTCATCTGTCTTTCATGGGTTTTGAACTATTTCTTACTATGTAGTTATTGCTTTGTGATTTTAATCTCTGATAGAATAAATCATACAGAGATATGTCAGACTTCTTTATTATTTAGACAAGGTGATCCCTTCATGACCTCTAGTGTTTCCTTTTGCAAAACAAAAAAACAAAAACACAAACAAACAAAAACAAGAAAAATGTTAACTTCTAAAATGAACTAATATGGTCAAGGGGAATTAAGTGTTATCAGCTGAGAATGAATGACAGATTCCTTGTATAACATATTTTTGCCAAGTAAGCAGTATCATCTGATGCAATGATGTGATTAACAGTTTTCATTGAATCGTTTTAGGAATCCATGAAATTAAGAAATGAAATAGATGGTCTCTAAGTTTTCTCAAAATACTGGAGTTCTTTGACTTTTTTTTTCCTTGAAATAACTATACATCATGTAGATGACCCCAGTGTCTGACAATGTATTTCCTTTGTGATGTGACAACAATCTCAGACATCTGGGTGACCTTCCCTAAGTGCTACCACAACCTCCTATGCCCTACTCTCCTGCAGCCTCTCCTGCTTCTCCTCTTTGCCTGCCTGGCACCCTGTACGTATTCCCGCACAGGTCCTGGTACAACACTGTAGGAGGGAAGAATAACTTACTCGGTGACTTCAGTCCATGTGAATGAACCCTGTGGAGTGACCCTCAATGTTGTGGTATTTCCCCCTAGAGGGTGAAAGCAAGAAGTTTCCAAACCTGGAAAGTTTGAGATTCTGGCATCACAGCAGTCTGCCAGGGCTCCTTCCAAGAGGCAGCTTCATCATGGCCATGGCTCAGGTGTTTGAGACTGGAGTGAAAGCTAAAAATAGAATGGAAGTGCCTGATAATCATCGTGGCCACACGAACGTGTGTGAGTTCTTTGAGTTCTCTTCTTAGTCCAAGAGGATTAGCAGGACTGCACATACATACAGAATTAGAAGCTTAGAATATTTTGGGTTCTCTTTGCAGACAACCATAGAGGATAGCCTAAAGTTTAAAACAAAGCCACTGCATCTTTGCAGGGTGGTTATTTATTGTTCATGGCCAGTGATAAACTGGCTATTCCTGTTACAAGAGAGTGCCGTGCTGAGACTCCGGGAACTATATTTATCTGGACAATGATAATATATAACCTAGTAAATAGAAATGAAATTTTCCCACCTAGCATGTTTTCTGATTGCATCTTAAAGAAGAACATTTTGGTAAATATATCTAAAATGAAGGTAGGGATATTTTACAACTGTAAACCATCCTTGCATAGCAGGGATGTAGTCCATTAATTCTCAGAGCTTGAGGCAAGGCTGACAATTCATAAGTGGTAAATCCAGAGAGTTATGAAGATATTAAATCTCACATCTGGTGAGAAAATGTGTTATTTCACTGGGTTGATTGATGGACACTTTTCCATTACAGTGCAATTTAGGAAATTGCACTGTTAATTGCTAGGGTTTTAGCAAAGCTCTGTAGTTCAATTCCAATTACTTTCATTTTGAAAAACAGAACAGCTGGATGGTAAAATTGCCTGGAGCTGTCACCAAGGGAGGGCACGAGCCAGCAACCCGACCTCTCCCATTCCTGACTTGGATTTTCTACAGAACTATTAGTGAAATCAAAGGCTCCAGGTATCTGAGGTCTCCTTACCATGTATTTTCCTCAGGGTCCAGAGCATGTCCGTTTGCTGACTTCTCAGGTGATGGCCACTCTGTCATAGGTGCATTCCTATTAATACTAATTCGCCTCTCTCATCACAGGGCAGAGATGAGAAAAGTAAATCTCATTACACCTTGATCCCTTCCCACAAGGTGGTCACTTCCTTGCTTTGGAGCCAAGCAGAGCTTTGAATTTTTCCTGCAGAGATTTCTTTTGCTGTCACATTGACCTTTGGGGCCTCTGTCTGTGGGGCAAATTGCATGTCTCCACACACAATGTCTTTGTCTCTGGCTAACTTTAGAAAGAACAACTCCAGTCATGGTTTGGAAATGACCTGGTACCAGCAGCTCACTGGTTAAGTTAGCCCCCCGGGTTCTCAGATGATTCTGCCCCAGATCACTGACTGTTTGAGCCAGATATGGATCCGATTTTTTTTTCTTTTGGTTAATGTAATATAGGCTCCAGGAGGCTCTGCCTTGCTCGGTGTAGCTGTGGATATGTAAGGGGGTTTCCTCAGTAGTTTCAGGATTTAGGGGGTATTATAAATGAGGGCATGGCAAGTCTGACAAAATCTTGATGAGGACAAAGTTGGGGAAGGATATCAAAGAAAAATATTTGTGAGGAGAAGGAAAGCTTACCTATGCAGATGGGAAATTTAGAGAAAATGGTGTCTCGCCTTTCCAGAATCTCTCCTTACTGTTCAGTACATTTTTGATGTTGTAAATTCAGATTAATACTTTTAAATGTCCTTTTAAATCACCCTTGAAATATGTGTTCAACATATTTTGACAGGACAGATTGAGGACAGGCGCTATGAGAGAAAGGGCCTTACCTCTCTGGTTGTTATCCTAAGCAATGCATTCTGGCCGAAGGCCTGTATAATACTCAGATAAACAGATACCTGCCCAAACTACTATTACTCTTGGGGGAAATGTTTTCTTGGAGTTAGACCCTCTCCCTACCTGAGAGGTTTTGAAGATATGACTATGTATGTATGTGGTCTGTGCCTTGTTCTAACACAATTATTAATAACCTCCCCCCCGGAACTCTCAAAAGAATCCCAAGGTGAATCATAAATTATATAATCACCCTACTTATCAAAGTCTTCTGAATTATATGTAGTGTGCAATCTGGTAAGTAAAATGTTCTCAGCCTCCCTAGATTTCCTGCCATGTTCTTAGCCTTTGTAGAACAGATGTCCCCAGGGAGTGGCACATCCCTCTCAATCAAGCTACGGTTAAAATCTCAGAGTCATAGAAATTTATGTCTGATGGGACCCTTAAAACCAAATCCAAAAAACCTCTTGGCAAGTTAAAAGGCTTGACTTACTTTCAAAAACTAAGACATAATGTTGTACACGAACTGGTTATTTTCATTTGTCATTATCTCTTCCTTTGCCTTTTGTGTTAATGGCAAGTGTATCTTCTGAAATATTTGAAATACCACCGTTCTGAGCTGTTGTCTCCTGTAACTCTTTCCTTCCTTACATTTAACAGCCCCATTACTTTCATTCTTCTCTCGTAGGTCCTCTTTTCTGTCTTTTTATTCCTGTGGGTCTGTCGTGTTACCCATCCGTGAGCCTCCACCGCATCCATCTGAAGACTGAGCAGAGCCCTTTGGACATGGTGATCTGGGGTTGGCAGAGGTAAGATTATTTATGTACGTGCACCTTTTTACTGAAACTGAATACGGCCAACTGCATCAATGAACACTGCATGAGTGCTTAATTGATGAGGACCCTGACTCTTCTTTACTTCGTTATATCCTTCCAAAGACATTTGTTGTGGGATTTTATTATTCTTGTTTAAGTGTATGCACTAGGTATATTTCTTCACTGAATCATTTAATCCTACTCCTAATAACAGGGGCCATTTATTTAGATTTTAGTTCATGCTCAATCTTGATCTTCCTCCAGAAAGTGTGTGAGATTTAGTTCTCTTCCATTATTTCCCTTTCTAGAAATGCTATTCCACAGAAAATTGGGCCTTTTTTTTTCTTAGTAACTTAGTTATTCATAGTTCTGTAACCATTTCCCATGTGTGATTTCTGTTTCCCTATGTATATTTAAAGCTTACTGGCTTATTTAAAGCCATGTGTTTGTACACTTTTTAGATCTCTACAGAACTGAGCTTCTCGTCAAGTACACAGAAAAATTTCCTTGATTATCTTGACCAAAGCTGTCTGCACCATGGCTGTTTATCATTTTTGGATACAGAGAGGCTGTTCACCTCTTTTGGTTAGGCTCTTTGATTGAACGTGTCAGAAAGCACTTCTAACTTAGACAAAGTGAGAGTTTTGCTGAGATCTGTTATGGGGGTTGCCCAGAAAATTCAAGGAAAAATTGAAAACTAGTCTTAGAAACAGCAGAACCTAGGGCAGCCCTAGGGTTCCACATAATTGTTATTAATGGGCTTTTTTTTTTTAATCTTTGTTGTTTAACTCAAGATTCAAATTCCAGAGCTAAGCTCAGCTCTTCTGTTCATTTTTGAACAAGAAAGGGTGGACTTTCTGGATTAGTGTTGCCTTTATGATGGGACCAATGATGGATAAAACCTTCAAAAAGCTCTTCCTTAGCTTTTTGTGTGCTACTTCAGACTCCACACATCTAAAGGTGCAATGATACATTACTAGCCCATTGAGTGCCCTTCATTCCATGCTACTGTTGTTTCTTTTGTATTTCTTACCCAGGCAAACACACATGTCCTCTCTATGACTCCACCATGCTTATATTTATAGATCATCCTATGGTTTCTCTACATTTAGAAATATTCTTGTAAGCTTTTATATTCCTGTGGCACCTAATGGATTTCTATGCAGGTTAAGGGAATGAATGAACATACAAAGTTGCTAGCTTTAATAGAATGCTATTAACCAGAGAAAAAAAGGCTTCTCCGCATGATTTGAAAACTTGAAGTTATAACATTTTTATATTCCCTTTAGGTACATTTTCAAAGTAATAGGCTATCCTATTATTCTTCCGAGCTAAATTTTTAAATTTTTTCAAAATGTATGAAGGTGGTTAAAAAAGAAATTTCTCCCTGTTTTCTATATCACCTCTTTTCAAGTAATATCAGCCGCATCCCTACAAATTAGCAGTTTCCAGAGTGCTAATGCACAGGCTATATATAGCCAAAGGTAGCCTTTTAGTGAGCGTTAAAGAGAGTGGGTGATAGACTCTGAATTCATTATGTCCTATATAGTAACATTGTTGCTTTATCTTTGGACATTCAAGATATTGTACAAGATAAAAAATAGCTCTTATTACTTCATGTAATTTTGTGATGCATTTCATTGAAATTTTATTAATATTTAACATAATAATTTATTGTAAGCTGTGAATTTGCCATAAATAATGGATTTAAAAATTATGAATATTGAAGCATGATTTAATTATGTTATAGCATGGTGTTTTTTAAAATTTTTCGGTAGGACTTATCTGACTTAAAAAAAAACTATGGGGAGAAAAGCTAATAGTAACTTTTATTTGTAGTGCAACTATGATCTTTTGAAGTACTTTTATATCTATTGCTTCATTGTTTGGTCATAACTAGGATACAAGAAAAACAGGTGATATAGGATGGGGGCTTTGAATCACATGGTACCAGTCAGCCTGGTGATAGAAACCCACCATGTGGGCAATCAACCAATCATACTATATAATTGATCCCCAATAAACACTCTGAACACTGAGTCCCAGGTGATTTTCCCTTGCTGGCAATATTCTGTGTGTATTGTCACACAGTGCCAGGAAAGTAGTACCTCCTGACTCCATGGGGAGAGGATAATGGAAGCTCCATGATTGCTACTTTCCTGGACTCAGCCCTTTGTGCCTCATTCTTTGACTGGTACTCCTCTGTACCCTTTCACTGTAATGAGCTATAACCATGAAACTGCTTTCAGTGAGTTCTGTGAGTCCTTCTAGAGAGTCATCTAGACTGAGGGTAGTTATGGGATATCCCAAACTTGCAATTAGTGTCAGAAGTGAGGGCAGTCTAAGGACTATATGGCCTCTAACTTTGCAGTTGTCTGAACCTCCCAGAAGTGACATAAACTCTGACAATAAGGTACTGATCCATTGGATTTTGAATCAATATAATATTGAAATCCTGAAGTTATTAATTTTCCTATCCTATCATGTAAGTTTTTTTGTAAAATAAGCCAATTATGGATTATGCCTTCTTTCTCTGATGGAAGATTTTAAGTTTCTTAAAACAGGAATTACCTTTTTTTTTTTTTTGCCTCTTCTAGTTTTTACATTTATGGTTTTGCTAATGTTAAAGGATCACTTTTAGATTGATTGAAGTCCTCAAGGTTCTATTGTTTGTGTGTGTAATTTCAAGCCACAGATTCACTCACAATTTCTCAGTATTCTTTCCATTTCCTTATCAGTAATTAGCAGGCCCCACTTCATTTTGTTTCTAATCTCTATTTACATTGCTTCTTTATTACCCTTTTTTTCATGCCTGCAAGCTACCATTTCTTTTGCCTTTTTGATTTGGTCCCTCTTCTAAAAATAGTTGTCTCTTCCTTACCATATCAGTTCAACTACTTGGTTATTGAATGTCAACTGTGTGTGAAACATCATTTCATATTTTGAGAGTCACATCTGGGAAAAATCCAAGGCCTAGGTAATGAGTCTTTTTACTATGCTTTCCATTCTGATACTAGATTTGGGGTGTGTGCGTGTGTGTGTGCGTGCGTGCATGTGTGTGTGTGTGTGTGTGTGTGTGTGTGTGTGTTGCCAGTCTTAGGAATGAATTATACCATCATCTCAGCAAATGTTGTCATGTGCGGCTATAGGAACAGAGCAAATAAAATGATAGCCGGTTTAAGGCAAAGGAGGAACAAGGGTGCAGGTCTCTGGACTTCAGTTTACTGCATTTTAGTTGCATTTGTTTTTCTTTCTACATGTTACTAGCTCAGAACATTCCCAAACTCAAAAATTTCAAACTGGAGGCATACAGGACATCATATAAATTACCACTCCCCCTGAAATTTCTAATACACAGCTATATAACCAGGAAACAAAGGGATCTATGGCTCTACATGTTTAGGTTCCTGAGCAGCTCACTTCTTTTTAACGTTGTTTCTAGTTGATCTCCAACCTGCTCTACGCAAGTTCTTAGCTGACAGAATTGAATACTTAGCCTAAAACAGATGTAATAGATTCATACCCGAACTTGTTTAAATCTGAGTAAGACTACAATTTTCATTCACAATGACAGAAAAATATGTAGCTCTGTGGAAGATACACCAGGCAAACAAGCTTTCTCCAACAGTGTGTTACGTTAGGCTTCTTTTTCTCTTGGTCTCCTTTGTTTTATTTCTTACTGATGAATCCAAACCTGATTAGGTGTTGAAGTTGCTTTGGATATTAGGCATGCCAATACCCTCTAGGTTTTAGGTCCTGTTCCTTCTCAAGCATTTCCTCTGAAGTCATCTTCATGGCACTCTTACTCCTAGGTGTCTGGCTGGGGGATAGAGCAGCCTACCATCAGCAAAAGTGCTTTGGAGCAATAGCCTTCTACTTGTTTTAATTAATTAATTAAATTTTTTTTTTTACGTTTATTTTTGAGACAGAGAGAGACAGAGCAGAGAGAGACAGAGAGGGGCAGACAGAGAGGGAGACACAGAATCGGAAGCAGGCTCCAGGCTCTGAGCCATCAGCACAGAGCCGGACGCAGGGCTCGAACTCACGGTCTGTGAGATCATGACCTGAGCTGAAGTCGGAAGCTTAACCGACCGAGCCACCCAGGCGCCCCTACTTGTTTTAATTTAAAAATAATTTTTTAGGGACATGGGTGGCTCAGTCAGTGAAGCGGCTGATGCTTGGTTTTGGCTCAGGTCATGATCTCACAGTTCGTGGGTTCAAGCCCCATGTCAGGCTCTGTGCTGGCAGTATGGTGCCTGCTTGAGATTCTCTCTCTCTCCCTCTGTCTTTGCCCCTCGCTTGCTCTCTTTCTCAAAAATAAACGTTAAAACAACAATATATATCTATATATATTATTCATTAGTATAATAATAATTAAAACTGTCACTCCAGGAGTATATACCATACTTATTTTGTAGTTCTTGGTATTTCTGTCACATGATAGTCTATCCTTGACTCAGATGAATGTATACCCTCGTTTGAGAATCACAGAGGTAAAATATATGAATTTTGGAGATCATTAGACAAACAGGTTTCTGGTTTCAGATCTTCTCAGAGGTTTTTGTGTGTTAATATAGACTGAGAGTCAAGCTTTTTTTTTTTAATGTTTATTTATTTTTGACAGAGACAGAGACAGAGCATGAGCAGGGGAGGGACAGAGAGGGGGAGACACAGAATCTGAAGCAGGCTCCGGGCTCTGAACTGTCTCCAGCCTGACGCGGGGCTCGAACTCACAGACCACAAGATCATGACCTGAGCCAAAGTCAGACGCTCAACCGACTGAACCACCCAGGCACCCCAATATAGACTGAGAGTCAAAAAGAAGAGACCTACTAACCCACGTTTCCCAAATATATTTTACCTTAAAATGTTTTTCACACAGATTACTGGAATCTTATGAAATGAGCATTCCAAGGGATACAGTTTGAGAAAGGCTTGTCTAATTCATTGTTACCTCTCCATTTTATTATGTAAATGCATGTTTTCTTAAAATAATTTTTTAACTTACTAATTAAATACAGTAAATATTAATTCTACTGTGATATAAAAGGAAATCAGGTTTTTTTCAGTTTCATAGCTTGTCACAAAACTTTTTCTGTTATTTGGGTAAAGATGTTCAAAAAATCTACTCAGTGTTTGGCAAATAGGTCATTAGGTACCTAGTCTAGAAATTAGAAGAATCCAGATTCTGACACCTATCAGTTCTGGGATTCCAACCTTTCTAGTCATATAACCTCTGTTTTATTTCAATTGCTTGTTTAAGAATTTTAAAAACACAAAACATCTGCCCCCCCCCAAAATAAAGATAGCACCTGTCTTATGTACTTCCCAGTATGTTGAGCATTAAATTAGATAGTTAAATTTACTGTGTAAACTAGAAAGTATAATAGGAATGTAAGGTCTTATCACTATTACTACCATTATTATATGACTAATCTCATGTCCATTTAATCTTGCAAGTGTGGGTAGAATTGGTGGGATTTACAGAGATGCTGAAAACCATTTGAAATAAAGAAAGAATGGTTACTTGAATCAAATGTGAGTTTCTTCTACTAGTTTCCTCCATCATCTTTTTGAAAGAACTCTCTCTATATGTTTATATGAGTTAGTTTTAATTTGTTTCTTCTTATTTGCTCTCAGCCATCACAGCTACCATTCCCATGAGAGGCTTTCTTTGTCTTATAATTTATTTTTAAGTGAGACGGCAAAACTGTTTTAGTTTAATGCATTGTTTCTTCAAGTTTCCTGTAAGTAGCATTTATGAGCAATTTCAGATTTATTCTGTTATAATGGGCATTTTAAAAAGATTATCCTAAGGCATTATGATGGCTTTAGAATAAATCTAGCTAAAAAAATCTATCTTGGTGGTGGAAAAAAAGAAAGTGTCCTAAATGTCTTTAAACAACAGTCTGTCTTTTGGAGACCTGTTTGGAGACAGGTTTGTCTCCTGAGTGTATTGAACAACAGTTATTCATGGCATTTCTTTAGCATTGTGTATTTCCAAAGCCATTTGCAATCATCAATTCATTTAACCACCCAGCAATTCCAGCACTGAGAAGTGAATGTAACCTGACCACCACCTGAGCTGTAGTATTAGTGCCCCAAATTGCCTCTGTGCTCACATCATCGAAGACTTGGCTTTGATTAAAAATCACCCTGGGAACAAATGGAAGGCTAAATATAAGCTACTCCTCTCTATTTCTTTGTCTCTTATTTGCTTATAAGTGGAATAATGTATCACCACTTCAGAGAGAGCTCTGTGTGTCCCCAAACTCCTTAGAGACGGTTTGCCCTTAGAAATCAGAAGGCAAGCTGTTGTGGTAGGATCCTTTTAGGGAACTTTTTGTACTCACCTTTAAGGTCCAGCTCAGACATTATTTTATAATTGAAAATTTCCGTACAACTTCTCCTTCTGTCTTCCCATAATTTAATTCATGTACTTCTGTGTTCTCACAGAATTTTATACATATTTCACTTACAGCTTTTGCCACAATTTTGGTGTAGCTCTAAGTCTAGACTGGGAGCATTTCTCTGGCCTGTAATCATATCTCATGTATTCATCTATCCTCATGCCTTATCACAGTGTGTGGATCATATGGAAACATGAGCATCTTTATATCTCATCTTAGAACTCCCCTTCTCCAAGTGGCTTTCACTGAGCTCAGGTTGATGTAAAGAGTAGAAGAGGGGCATCCAAATCAGCTGGGCTCAGTGCAATCTCCCCGGAGCCACTGATGCTTTGGCTAATTTCTCAGCATGATGAGGTTGTATTTTGGTGACGCAGATATGAAGGAAAAAATGGGGTGTGTGAAAGCTCCAGGGCAAGAAACAGCATGAGACACTGGATGGATTATGAATAGTCTTCATAATAGTGGCCATCACCTGCCAGCATCCTTTTTATGATCATCTCCACCATTGCCATCTAATAGTTACCATTTATTGAGCATTTTCTAGATGCCTAGCACTGTCTTTGGTGTCTTACGGACTTTACCTCACGTGATAATCACAATAGCCATGCAATGTAGGAATTATTATCATCATACTTTTTCAGGTGAAAAAAGTCAGATTCAGAGAGACTAAAGACTTTCTCAGGTTCCACGGTTAGTAAGCAAGGTAGCCAGGATTTGAACCTCATGGCATGAGGATTGTGTCTTTTTGTGTTGCACTGTGCCACTTGGATAACCATCTCAGGCCTGCTTCCTTCTTGGAATACCTGCTGATGTGTCGCTTCTTTTTTCTCCTTTGTCTATGAACCTGCAAGTGGTGAGCAGCCCACAGGCTACGTTCAGTGACACTTTTCAGTTCTGTGATTCTGTTCAGAATCCACACATCCTCTAAAAGGCCTCCTATAGAAGGAGTCGCCATTAACTGCAAATGGAGCTCTGATCACAGGAGGAATGGGGACAGGAGCTGAGACCATTATTCTCTATTCTAAGATGTCTAAAGCAGACCATAACACCTTTTATGTTTTCATTCCTTGCTTTGAGGCCTACACCTTGAAGGCTACCTTTCTTCTCAGGTCCCCCAAATGGTTTTTATTCTCAAAATTATAAAAGGCAATGCTATTAGTTCATGCTCTTGCAGTTTAAGGAAGCAAAAACTTTTCAAATCTTGAGCACAATTACTTAGAGTGTTTAATTTAAAACAAGGCAGATTGAGCTCTATTGCTTGTGGTTAAATACGTGATGTGCTCCTTACGGGGCTTTGGACCATGTAGTAACTCATTGCAGAGTCAGCAGGAACCATTTGAGAGTTGCCTGACACAGTACAGAGTCATTTGCAATTTACATCAATCAAAGAAATCAACGAAATTTGCAAAACTTTGTGGCTCTCAGAAGACTTAAGTGTTACTTAAAATTCCAGCAAAGAGTGGCTTACCATATTTAAGTGTTCCATTCCATCTTCCATCTCAAACATACTATACCACAAAATTAATTCAAGGGGCATTTAACTAATATGATAAGGATATAGAAGTGTGTAATCTGGGATGTGTGTGTGTGTGTGTGTGTGTGTGTGTGTGTGTGTGTGTATTCCTGCCATTTTTCAGTGTGGTACATACTTTACATTGGGAGATTTAGAAAACATGGTGATTATTATTTTTTTCCTTTTCCTTTCCTTTTCTTTCATTTATACTTTAATTCCCATCAGTTGCTTACATATCCTTAAATAAATCTTCATTATTTGGCACTGAAAATATTTATGTGTAAATTAATCTTACATCATCCATCTTATATATAGTTTGTTAAAAACTTATCATTAAATATTGCTTGTTTCCTTGACCTCGCCCTACATACTCTTTTTTTAGATTGTAAAAGTCTAGGTTAGAGGTCATGAATAGTGGTAAGGCACCAACCTTTGGAAGTATTGAAACTCACAAGACCCTTTACAAGTGATTTCACTCTTGCTCTTATAAGATTTTGTAAGATACCATGTATTATAAGCTGATATTGAGCTAAAAACAGAAAAGGGAGAAAATAATACAAAGCATTGAATTTGTGGCCTTCTCACATTAGTGGATAGAAAACTATTAATTGGTATTAAAATGTAATGTTGAGTGCTATAAACTTTGTGGTAGTAGCTTGGACATTGTCAATATCTTCATCCATTGTTTTAATAAAATGCTTTTAAATGTGCTATGCTTTGTTTTAGTTATGAAGTTATGGGTCTTCCAGCCACCATCCCCAAATTTAATGCATTCTGAGAGAATCACTCAGAGTCGGTGATCCTTTGTTCCAGGCTCTAAGGGTGTATTGTCTCTCTGTCTGTCTCCCTCTCTCTCTCTCTCTCTCTGGCTGTCTCTCTCTTTCTTGATTTCTGGGAAATATACATATTTTGCAAGACTTCATGGGGGGGTGAGGGAGTCAGAGAAGAAATCCTCTTACTCTGCCTTTCCTCATTTGTTAAAATGAAGGTTCATTGCTCTCATTCTAATTATCCCCAACTGTAAAGTCAACTAGGCATATTTGAACCATTTTTTCATAGTTACTGACCAAATAATTGTGTACATTTATGTATACAGTACTTGAATTTAGAATAAAGAACTGGTTGGCAACAGATTTAGTACAGTACTAGTGGACTGATAAAAATAAACTTAAGCTCTTAAAGATGATAGTTTTAGAAAAATTTTCATTGTACTAGGCACAGGATGTTATATATTTTTCAATATGTTGGAATAACCTTCAAAGGAAGAACTAATGGCTTGAAAATATTTTTTAAAATGTGTCACTGATAATAAAATTAGTCACTTACCCCTATAATTTATTCCATCTTGAGAGTTCCCTAATTCTGACTTTCTTGCTTTCCCTCTTGCTACTACCATCTCTTTCCATACTTTTACTTGTTTCTGGAGCATCAAACAGATATGGAGCCTCATGGCCAAGGTGTGACCACCAGATGCTAAGACTCCTCTGAGAAAACATTTCTAAAGGGGTCTCAGAATTGATGCACCAAGAGCCCCTAGCTTCAACTGAAACTGGTAATTTTGTGTTTCCAAAGAGTCCATTTCAGTGCTTAGGTTTTAGTTTACAGATCTAGGGAGCTCAAGGTTGATGAGGGCCTTTTTAAACCTTTAAAAAATGAATTCACATGTGTAAGGGAAGCAAGATTGTACCTCTACCCAACCGAGGTTCAGGACTCTTGAACAAAAAGTCAAATTAACAAAAGAAAAACAGCTTACAATGCCTGCAGCACACATCACACAGGAGAAGGAAGACTTTGTGAAAAGTAATTCAAAGTGGTGATTTAGAACTCTGGTTTAGGGGCGCCTGGGTGGCTCAGTCGGTTAAGCGTCCGACTTCAGCTCAGGTCACGATCTCATGGTCCGTGAGTTCAAGCCCCGCGTCGGGCTCTGGGCTGATGATGGCCCAGAGCCTGGAGCCTGCTTCCGATTCTGTGTCTCCCTCTCTCTCTGACCCTCCCCTGTTCATGCTCTGCCTCTCTCTGTCTCAAAAATAAATAAACGTTAGAACTCTGGTTTATACAGCATGTTCAGCAAGGAACAACAAATTTGTGTAGAAATCACAGGACAAAGGAGGGATTTTAGCCTTGTAAGGGTGGCAAACTGTGGGAAGGCAAATATATGAGAAGGAACTAATGGAGGTAGATTTGTTTACAGATTCCTCTGGTGCCATCTCTGGGCTGCTATGAGTCTGTCTGCAGTAAAAGGAGAATTTATATTTTATATACTGCCTTTAGGCTTCACAGGGGGAGGGTAAGGAGAGCTTTCCTGCATTTCCCTCTTCTTAATTGCCTTCAGCTCAAAATAATTTTTATGTCAAAGAAGTATATCTTAAGTGAAATATATTGATTTCCTTCATGTGCATAAGTGGAACCTCTACTTCAGCATACTTTAGAATAATGCACATCTGCTCATTTTAATTATTACTTAAATTATTAAGGATTAAGACTCTAAGAACAGGTGATATCAGCAGGAATTGAAATTCATAGAGAAAAGATGGCCATTCCTGAGTCTTTTTCACACTTTGAGTTTTCACAGCATTGATGTCTGCATAGTTTGTATGGTAACATCCACTCCCTGGAGTTTTTCTCTCCTTTCATATTTAGGATGAGCAATGGCTGAGAGTCAGTCTTCTGGAGTCTAGTCCCAGGAGAACATTAGTTAGCTTTGTGGTGTGTGCAAAAGCACTTAAACTCTCTGGGCTTTAGTTCCTACACATTTAAAATGACTCTTTTTCAAGATCTTTGAGAGCATTCACAGCTTAAAAGGTCTGTGAATTCCTTGCATTTTTGATCTTTAGATATATATTACTATCTCCATGAGGGCATGGCTTCTATATCAGACATATCTAGAACAGTGCTGGTGATAATTTAGGCACTCAAGAAGTTGAATTCATTCAAAGGAAATAAAGTATTAAAGAATGCATTCCTATAAGAATGCGTTCCTATAAGAATTCTGATAACTATCTGTCATATTTCCTTGTTCTCAGTGATGCATGTATTGTTGGCATATGGAATAGGGTTAACTCTGAAACTGTTTATGTTGAAATCAGCCTTCTTCAGACTTCAAATTAAGATTGTCAGAAGTGGATGTTTTGAGCCTGTGGGCTATATGTCTACACAGATAAAGGCTAGAGAGGAGCAGTAGAATCAGAATGAATTTGTACCATTTCCTACTAAGGCAGCAGAGAAAATCTAAACTCTTCCTCTCACCACCACCGCCCCCCCAACAAATCCTCCTAAAAATGACAAATTTAATTATAACTCATTGATAATCTAGGAGGATCCATTATTCGCCAGAGAATTGCCAACACTTTATTTCACTTAATTTGGGATGATGTAATGAAGAATCATTTTCTGGTGAAATGGCAGATGGAACTTGGTTTCTGGTTAGAGAGTTTTCATTGATAGTTATTTTTCCTTCTTTTTTTAATCAAGGGCTCCCAAACTTCATTAGTTGAAACCACACCTCCCACAGCTACAGTTAGGTGTGTGGGAATATTATTAAAAGTACATTTTCAGTAGAGGAAGTCTCCAGAATGTGTTACTGCTAATCTTCTGAGCCATTAGTGGTATTCATATGATAAAATGTTAATGTGTCTCTTCTAATTTAAGTGCATTTCTGAACATACCTCAAAGCCAAGCCATGCTGGGTTGAAATGAGGAATGTGATTGGATTTGATTTTAATAGAACATAACATTGATGGAATTGAGATTGACCTCATTATGATTCTCAATTCCATACTAGATCTTTGCTTTAGGCATTAAAGAGCATATGGTAATAACTTTTTTTTAAGCTTTGCTGTAAAGATTTAGTGGAAAGATTATCTGAAATACTCTTTATCAAATATCTTATTTAAATAAGAGGGATTCTTTAAAGCATTAGCATTAAAAATTCACAGAACGCATGAAATTAAAGACAGAAAAATCTATTAGGTTATCTTTCCTCTCCCAGAAAAGGATTACTTCAGAGGAAAGAAGCTATGAAAGTGAAAAATAATAACTGAAACAATTATAATATTAACATTACAGATGAAAGAGGAAAGAATGTATTGGATTGGTTAGAGAAATCAGCTGAAGTAAATATTTTATTCTTTAAAAAGTCTTTTACTCCATTTTTACGTATTAAGTTTTCACGTTTGAAACATTTACACTTAAATCATCGGTCCTTTTTGTTGTTTTTACACCTGAGTGATTTTGAGGTGTTTTTATTACAAATAAACTTCTGGAATTAAAATTTGATTGAAAATTATTAATGCAAATCATCTGCTTAAAGTACCTTGTGAATCTGCCTTTTTTGTTTTTGGATTCTCAACACAAAATTCTCTTTAAGCACACATATATGACATTTTAGTTTTGTTATATAATATACACACAGACTGAAATGACTTGAAGTATTACTTATGTGCTATAAAGAAATTATTAGCAGACTTGTAAATAAAATCATTTCTGATTTTATTTTTAAGAGCTAATGAGCTCTCATCTTTCTAAACATAAGGTAAATGAGTATAAGGGAGGAAAACTTGACGTTTTTCCCCCCTCTATCCATGTTAATTCATTGGCTTGAGCCCTGAAAATTAGACTGACAAAAGATATTAAAAGAAAGATGGAGTTCATTAACGCATACATGTGCATACACAGAATTCAGTGATGAGTAACTCAAAGGGGTGGTTAAAACTTGGGCTTATTTAGCATCTTAACAAAAGAACAATAAAATTGTAGAGAAGTGTCAAGACAAAGGAAACGGTCTTTGAGTTTTTAGGGTGGCAAATTGTGGGAAAGTAAATATATGGAGAAACTAATTGTAGGTATGGGCCAGTTAGCAAGATTTGTTTGTGTAGAATCTCTTGGTGTCATCTTGTTTCCAGTAATAAGGTTGTTATCTCTTTCTTGCTAGGAGAAGTGGGTAGGGAGGGAGCACCTTCATGAGTAGAATTCACGTATTTATGTTCTGCTTTTAGGCAAATAAGGGAGAGGGTGGAGCAGGCAGAGATCTTATCCTGCGTCTATATTTTTTAAATTGCCTTCAGCACAAAATAATCCTTATGACAGAGTGGAATACTTTGGGGTGACATACTCTGAACCCCTTCACGGCTAGGCAAAAAAACTTTAAATTTGCCAACTTAGAGCATCACTGATGCTTTCAATTTAATGATTTATTTTGGATGACTCAGCACCTTTTAGGAAAATGTTCACTCTTTTAGATACTTTCTACCCCCATCCTTTTCATCTCCAGCTAGACATGTATAGTTCTATTTCTTGTGGTGGGTGTAGATCTTATCTAGCAACAGTGTGGCAGGTCTGGTCTGCTCATAAGGCTGGCAACTGTGAGGTATGACTGATCCCATATAGACATTTGGATGGAATGCTGGCACCCATGTTTGGAATCTATAGCCCAGTGAAGTGTCACTCATCTTGATTTTCAGTGAGATCCCATAGTATCTCAAACAGGTCTGTATTCACCCAGCAATACTACCTGACATAAGTCATAATAAAGACTAACTTTAAATTTTTTTTAATGTTTATTTATTTTTGACAGAGAGACAGGGCATGAGTGAGGGGGGCAGAGAGAGGGAGACACAGAATCCAAAGCAGGCTCCAGGCTCTGAGCTGTCAGCACAGAGCCCGATGCGGGGCTTGAACCAATGAGCTGTGAGATCATGACCTGAGCCGAAGTCGGACGCTCAACCGACTGAGACACCCAGGTGCCCCTCCCCTTTTTAAAAAAACTTTTTTAAGATTAACTTAATGAAAGTTGAATAAATAGAGTGATATCATTTGGCCTTTATAATAACTTGTTAAAGTGTGCATTGTTACCCCAGTTCACGATGGGAAAACTAAGTCTCGGGGCAGTTAAGTGACTTGTCTAAATTTACCATACTAGTTAGTGTGAGGCAGAAATGGAATTCTAACTGAAGTCTGTATAAAGGCAAAGCCCATCTTTGGACTCTAAGCCATACTGTCTCCTTCTGTAGTGCAGATTTTGTCACTTATTTCTAATAGCTTGGTTTATATGCTAATAGACTAATGTATTAATTTTTTCTCTATGTGTTACCCAGCATAAACATAGGTTGTATATAATTTGGGGTAGATTCCCCTACCTACATCTTATGTGAGAGCACAACCACATCTGCATATTCATTTTTCATAAAGCCTCATAGAAGGGGATGTTGAACTGTGCTCTTAACAGTAAAGCTGCAAATGTCATATCCACTCAGGTATGGAAATAATTTTCATAAATAATTCAAAGAAATGGAAACATTTTTAGGTGGTAACAACTTTCTGCAACTCTCAAAAATTTGAAGTTTTTTTTTTTTTTAATGATTTTTGGCTTTCATGTTCAACTCCAATTGGAAAATGCCATCATGGTATAATATTTCACTAAAGGAAAAGTTCATGTAGAACAATATAGAGTTATTGAGAAATAACCAAAGACTTTGCTGATAAATTAACATGAGTTTATTTGGTTTTGGACAGATTTCCAGGTCCTGTTCCTGACCATGATTGTATATACACAGCTCCTTGCTCTCTTGGCCACTGACACATCTGCAGGATAGATGATGGATAACTCCATCAAAAATACTTTATCATTCTCTTCATAATGAGGCATATTTTTTGTGCCTGTACTTGATGTAGTTATTTGGAGTACTTCTGGCTGAATACCTGTTCTCTCTCCCTCTCTCTTTCTCCCTCGCTTTCTTTTATGGATGAGAGAAGGAAAAATATAGTTTTTTTTTCCCACCAAATTTCCCACCTCTTACATGCTTTGCTTCAACAACTTGTGCAATGGCAGATAGAAAGAAGAGCTGAGCAGTTGCTAGGTAGCACGTTTCTGTAGATCGATCCACAAAGGACAGAATAGAGTGCATTCTGAAGGGGTAAGGACTAGAAAACGAAGCCAAATCAGCAAAACAAAGTAATACAAAAAGTCTGAAGCAAATTAATCATGACAGAACCTATATAAAATCTGGAGAACAAGTTGCTGTACCTTAACCTTCAATAAACAGATTCATTTTGAATTTTTCTAGGGTGGAAGATTTAAATGCAGACAGATTCCCATAGTATCTTAAACATAGAGATCGATTTTGAGAGAAATTGATGGCAATAGTTGAATTCTGTTAACTATTTTCCAGTTTAAGGAGGGCATTTACTAAAACATTATTATTGTAAGATCATAAAAGTGACAGACTTTTCGCTTCCTTATAAAACAACTTTGTTATCCTATATTTAAATGAATATAAGTCCACTAAAATGAAATGCTCATGTTTAGTAAGATCATATTTTGGATTTAATTTTTGACACAGAAATTTTGACAATTTTAAATGCAAAACTGTTATGTTGATAAAGGGAAATTCTATTAAAATCAATCAAATTCTTGCTTGTTACTACCATCCATTTCAGTTTGTTAGAATGTTTTCCATTAGTAGAACCAACTTTATTAGTAATCACTTACCCTGGTAACCATCTGTATTGATTGCGTGGTAAAGAACACCAGATTTGCTTGTTTGTTTGCTTTTACATCTCTTGGTGAAAAACCGACAGCTAAATTATTAGTGACATGTTCCAGGATTCGAAAACGTGTCTTTGTGACATCTTGTTTCTTCTCCTCAAACTAGTAACTGGTTGTGATTAGAATTTCTCTTTTGAGTGAGAGACATAGATGCAACCGGTTTTAGAACAAAAACTGGCTCATGATAATTACATGCATGAGAAAATAAATAAAGTTATGAGGTAGAATTTGCTGAAATGCATATTTAAGAAGTGGGGCCAATGGCACTTAATAATATATAAAAACTCTAAGAAGATATCTTTGGTATTTCTAAAGATGTGGCCAGGAAACTGAAGATTTGGGGAGTATGACTTGAGGTCTCATTGCTTCTTTCAGTAAATGGCTGGGATAGTGGAAGAGAGAGGCAGGGTCAGAAAATAAATGGCTGACTTTGAATTTCAGAGGCTTGCCTTAAGAAAAAGTGGTGTCTGGATCAAAAGAATAGGGAGACAAACCTGTCCTCTCACAATGATTCTGTAATAGTTTTTCTAAAAATGGAATGGAGTTGCATCAGAAGGTAAAATTCCTTATTTCTGGGAAATGTTGAAACCAATGAACAACTTCTTGGTGAGAGAATTATAAAGAGAGTTTGATCATAGGTGATAGGAATAGATGATTTCTAAATGTCCCTATAGTCTTAGATCTTATGATATTGTTAATTTCTCTGCATTTAACTTTTTTAGAAGAGTGTAATTTTATAAAATGCCAGACCAGTTAACCTAGGTTACAGAATATAAATATAAATTTCTCTCTTTCAAAAAGAGTAAAGTTGTATCTCCTATGTTCCAATCCAATACAAAGAATTTAGTATTTACAGAATTGAAATGAAGCCCATATTTTATATAACTCATCATTTCAAACTTAAGAATACTTAGAGAGTACTATTTCATGTGACCCCACACTGGAAAGTTGTCATATTACAGGTTAGCTCTACTAGTCAAGCCTTGGGAAGACAAAAGTAGAAAGCAAACTCTGGAACATGGAGTAGCATGGGGAAAGGACTGGATCTCCCAGAAGATAGGAATGACTGATGAGGAAGGGGAATTTTCAGATGCTGATAAACCATATGCAGAAAGTGAAGTGAACTGTTAGACCAGTGTTCCAGCTCTTGTGAGGCCAAACATATTCTTCTGTGACAATTGTCATAATACAAATTCAACTCACAATTTACATGTTTTTAAGCTAGTCTATTATGAATTTTCTATGTGGGACAATGCCTTTGATTTTATAATGAAACTTGATGGAAAATGAGAATTATAACAGTTTTCTGAGATATAATCCATAAAATTGAAGGATCTTTGTTTTATGTTGAAGGACTAGATTGTGACATTCCTTAAATATAGTTAATAAGAGTTATCTGAGTCAACATATTCTAATTGAATTAAACATAATTGAGTAAGACTCAAAGAAAGTAAAATATGAGCTATCTGCCATAATTTATTTTTAAATTTTCATTTCAAATGATTTCAAGGAATACTAAGTTGTCCCATGGAATATACTGTAGATTGAAGACCTCTTCTCATGGGGGCAGAAATTAAAGACTTTGACTTAATAGGTAAAGTTTTGAGATCACATATTTTCTATTGCCACCAGAAAATAATTACTGTATGAACACTTAGAACTGTGTTCTCTTTTTCCTCTTCAGCTCTGGGTATTCTCTTGATGAATTAAATAGGTCAAATGGCAAATAAAGATGGTTCCAATCTGATGTTCTAATATTCAATTCTATTTCATGTTCCTTTTCTTGATGATATTCATCATTTTTTGGTTAATAGAATGTACTTTTTTCTACATTAATAGTTAGCTCAATGGTTTAGAAAATAGTTTTCAAAAGGGTGAGATCTTATGTGAAATCCTTAAATTTGTTCAGTGTGTGTGTGTGTGTGTGTGTGTGTGTGTGTGTGTGTTTATTTGTCTCTGTCTTTGCTAAGCATAGCCAGCCACTTTGGAAGTGCACATTATCAATTAGTTTTGCTGAAAACAGCTGGGGACATTTGGTGAAAGAATGTGACTAAAACAGCATATCCATCACCACTCCAAGGGAATCTGTTATAAGCATGTCCCCTTGGGGCTCAAGTGACTTCTGCAAACAGAGGAAGCTCTCTTATTCAGTAAGATCAGGACCAGGAGTTGGCTGGTTAATGGACACATTGATTAGTATGGAAAGTCAAATAATACATACAATGAAAGCTAATGATATATACAACTTTAAGCATTTTTTTTTAATTAAGACATATGAATAAACTCTTAGCGATTCATCTTTTGATTAAGAATTAAGACTTTTTCTTTGAATGCAGGCCCTCTCTGGGATGTTTTGTGTTGTATTTTTAGTATAAGCCATATCCATTTTGTGCCCTCTCCATATCAGTTTCATTTTCATGAAAAAGAAGTGAGAGTACGGATGTTGATATAGTTATGTGACAAATCTTCCTAGGTATTTATGATTTTTTCCCATACCTAACTCAATAGTATTTTTTCAACTTTTCACCTTTAGCAAGACTCCCCAAAACTTTTAATCAAATAGTCTCTGAAGTTTAATACTCAAATTTCACTGCTTTTTGATAATATGTAATCAAATGTATGTAAGTATAAATATGTTCTAAAAGAAGAACATAATTCTCATTGTAAAGATGTCCCCTCCTCTATTTCCCATACTAAGAAGTAGAAAACCATTTACTGGTGGAATAAAATGGCACTGAGAAAGAGCCTACACAAACAAACCTTCCTTTACCTACCATTAATTTTCCCATCTACTTATCTTCCTACAATCGGTCCCCTTAAAGCTTAAGCCCCTTTTCCTTCATCTTGTCACTTCTCTATGAAATTATTATTCTTTGTTAAGATGCTGTGTGTGCACAAGTTCTAACTGCTTCCTTCAGTTACTCATCTCTGAGTTCTCCCATGTGTACACTCATTGTGCACATTAATAAATTCTGTTTGTTTTTTCTCTTGTTGCTCTGTCTGTTGTGAGTTTATTTGGCAGGCCCAGCTACCAAACCTAGAAGGGTAGAAGAGCAATTGTTTTCCTCCTCTACATAGGCATACAATTCAACTGGTGGGTTAAGAAGCTAATGGTGAAAGAGCAGTCACTAGATTGAGTGTTTAGTACGTCATGGACAGCAATCATTGTGTTTAAGGGAGGAAATGGCTAGTGAGGGTTAGTCAGACGAATCACATAAATAAAGGTCAGTTAAGAGAACTTCTAGTGTTTTAATGTTCTTGATTTTAAAGTTCTTGAATGAAGTGACTGCATCTTATACATCCTTATATGTCCTATTTACCTAGCACAGCGTCTAGCACATAACAGACATATGCATTTGTTTCTCCATTTGAATTAATACACTTTGACAACTTAATTATCCCAACAGGAAACTGTTCCTTCTAAGGAGATTAGTGGTAGTTGCATTTCGTTTTGTTTTCTCCCATGCTCACTGAGCCATAAGGCAATATTAACATCCTGTTTGTGTTTCATTTTGATTGCCATTTGGTCAGCTTGAGCCTGAGAAAATTTATGCACAGTGTTTAAGAGGGCCAATTTATGCTGAAAGCTTTGGAATTATCTTAGAGCCATCTTGAAGCTCCTGCAAATTACAATTGCAGTCATAGAAATGCTAGAAATCAAATGACTTTTGGTATATACAGTGTCAGACCATGTTTAGATTACTCCCTTCAATCCAAGCATTGAAAAGAGCTGGCCATTAGTGGATTATAGGATTTTTACTAGATGCTAGCTTTCTATAAAAATGTATTTGTATTTTACGAAAGTTGTGCCTGTTCACCGTTTTAAAAGTCAGAGTAATACAGGCCTATTATTACTGTTTTAACAAGCTTTCTGCTGAACCACCACTCCACTACCATTCCTTGGTCTCTGCCCCTTCTACTGGACCTAATCTCAACTCTTCCACAGCTGTTTCTTCTCACACGTGTTTCCATATTTCTAAAGTGGCCAAATGGCCACTTTGCCGTTTTCTGATATTTCTTTTCCGGTTATGGTCCATCTTCCTATTACAGAAAATGAAGTTTGGGCTCTCTCACTTCAGGTCTGTCTCCATCCTACATTACATACATTTTCTCTTTCCTCAGTCCTCCCAAATCTATGTCACATGTTATTAAATGAATATTCAGTATTTACATAACTATATAAATATTGATCATAGAAAAGCCACTTGGTTACTATGATTACATTTTTCCCTTTTCTGACTTTTTTTGTGGAGCCAGCAATTGCTCCATTTTTCTCTTTTTTTTTTTTTTCATTTTCCTCTGTAATTAATTCAGTGCAAACACTCAGAAAACTTATAGGCCCTCTTCAGTATGGTCAAACTCAGCAAGGGATCTAATGGTCCTATTTTCTCTTTAGAGACAGCTCTTCTGGGGCCTCCAACTCCTGCCCCGGTGGGGATGGTTTCCCTCAGGTTTGTAGCACAGTTGTTGCTTGGGACCTTTTTTTCATCACTGCTATGGAAACTGCTTCTGTCTTCCCCTTGTATTGGGTGCCCTGCTTTCTGAATCTCCTAATTATTTCTTATGAGAACACTTTAGTAACTATCCAGAAAAACTGATTGAGGGGTACATTCCTTAAAATCTTCACTTTCTCAAAAAAGCTTTCTTGTACCCCCACATGTAATTGATCATGTGGCTAGTTATCGAATTCTAGGGTGAAAACAATTGCCCCTCAGAATTTTAAAGGCAATGCAGCGTTCTATTCTCGTCTACCTTCCAGCTTCAGAAGTCTAATGCCTTTATTATATCTGATTGGTTATTTTTAAAAGCTTTTCCCATTATTTTCTTTCCTACCTGGTGTCTTGAAATTTTACAATGTTATATCCTGATGTGGACCTTTTTTCATTAATTTGTGCTCTGCACTTGGCTGACTCTTTTAATCCAGAAATGCATGCCTGCAATACTGGAAAATTGTATTCTATTTTCTTGGATCATTCTGACCCTCTGTTTTCTCTTTTCTCCTCCTGGAACTCCCGTCAATCAGATGTTGATCTCCTGGATTCATTCTCTACTGTATGTAAGTTTTTGGTGTCCTATTTTCTTTTTTTTTTAATTGTTTAATGTTTATTTATTTTTGAGAGAGAGAGAGAGAAACAGAGTGTGAGTGAAGGAGGGTCAGAGAGAGAGGGAGACACAGAATCTGAAGCAGGCTCCAGGCTCTGAGCTGTCAGCACAGAGCCTTGACGTGGGGCTCAAACTCACGAGCCTTGAGATCATGACCTGAGCCAAAGTTGGACACCCAACTGACTGAGTCATCCAGGCGTCCCTGTTGTCCTATTTTCTATCATTTGTTTTATTTATATAGTTTCTGAGAAATTTCTTCAACCTTTATATTGGACTTTTTATTGGATAATCATTTTAATTTCTAAGAGTCCTTTCCTATTTCTGAATGCTTTTGTTTATGGTGTCCTGATAAAATTGCATAGGTGCAAGATCTACTCGTCTTTCCTTTTATGTCAGAGAATACACATATGCAAATATGCACACACACACACATACACACACACACACACACACACACACACACACACAGAGTTTAGTTTCTTCTTCTTGCATTGTCTGTTTCCATCAATGTCTTTTGTTATTTTTAGTGCTGACCTAAGTACCAAACAGTACAGAAAAGACTGATGAGAAATCCCATATGGGTGTGGGTATAAAGGGCACCATCTTTGGGTAAATGCACAGGAACAGGGCTCAGCATTTTTTTTTTTTTTTTTTTTTTTGAGGACATACAAATGCCAGTCCAAATCTCTAGGTCCTTTTTCTTGGACCATTTAGTTTCCCCAGAAAAGAATTTTCTGCTCTCGTTCCATATGGACAAGTGTATTTAACTCCTGTTTTCAGTGTAGTATTTCACCCCTCCCCTAGCTGGTGTCCTTGAGTCTTTTCAGTAAGTTAACTTCCTATCTTCAGTGAGGATGGGGAAAGGGCAGTTAATTAGCTGGCTAAGTGGAAAATGGGATCTGAGAGTCTGATTTTTCTCCTGTGGACTTAAAAATAATCTTCCTGCCTTTAGTTCCATCCTGCACCCTGGACTTCCCAGGTCCCTGGTAACTAATTCCAAAGCCTAGCAGGGCTTCTACATCTGCATGTGGTTTTCATCGGACTGGTAAATACCGTTTCTCTCCCCAGGCAGTGAAATTTCTCAGGCTATCTCAGTACCCCACTTCCTTCCACGTTCCTCTTGCCAGAATTGGCTGCCAAAACTTGTCTGCTGATGTCCCAGCTCCTATTTTCTCTGTGTTTATAGTTGAGCTCTTTATTTTGATTTTAGTGAAATTTGGGAAAGGAATAGGATAAAGATTATATTTCTTTTCTCACTAGTAAGAAGAAGCTAATATTTGCTTTTGTAAAATGCTAAATACATTCTATAGTAACTGCTATTAATTTACATTTATTAGTTCTGACCTTTGGTTAACGTTATTTTGACTTTGGGTGTTAACTTTCCTAAATCTGTATTCATAAAACCACTGAAGCCATTGACTATTTATTTCTATAACCTGAAAACTAAGCAGTCTGAGCGCTGCTTTAAAATTTGGACAGTTAATTTGCACACTGTTGCTTTTGAATGTTGTACTTTAGATTATGTTCTTAAGTTTATCTTATCTACTCTATAATAAGACGTTTTAATGCACATCTGATTCCCTATCATTCTCACAAGTATTTGCATTTAATGCTTTGTTTTCTTTATCTGATTCACCTTATGAAATATTCCCTTTAGCAGAGATTAGAAGTAGTTTATTACTTATTTTCTGAGTCAATGAGATTGCATACATGTAAATATTATAATCGTTATATGGTTAGAATACTTCTGCATACATGCTTGAATCATTCTCTCTGCTAACATAATTTTCAATGGAAATATATTACTTTCTTTTGCAGATAAAATGTATTAAAGATATCTTCTTTTTAAATAATGTATGAATTATAAATCTGTGCTTATAAGTTTATGATGCCTTCAAGTAGGCAACATTGTCAGTGGAAAAATTATTGTGTGAGTTTGTTTTTATGCTGCTAATAAAATGAAACTGTGTTAGGTAAGAATACATTAAAAAATGATAGTTAAAGTTAAACAGGAAACTACTGAATTGTGTTTGTTTTGAAATTGAAACAAAAAGCAATATTTACCCAGCATTCCCTGAAGCAACCGTTCCAGATGAAGCTTTCATTGAACTTGGCAAGCAAATGATGACAATCATATTCTTTTTTTTTTTTTTCTGACCATCATATTCTTAAGTAGAATAGATTGTTGGAAAAATGAACAGCTCTACCTCAATGATCAGTTATGCTTTTCTCTTCAACTAGTCTACATTTTGGCTTTAGCTAAGCTTCAGTGATGATTTCTTCAGTGATGATTTCTTCAGTGATGATTTCTTTGTCACTTGGTTTAAGTGGGAAGTTTAGTCTATTCTATGTAGGATGAGTAAACTAAGAGTTTTCATTACTTTTCCACAACTGAGCTAGCTCAATACAGAAATTACTTAAAGAATCCTGACACTGGTACCAAAGAATATGGAACTAAACAGTTTGATAGCCCAAGTCATGCCCACGACATCTACGTTCCAGTCCTCAGACTCCATGAATATGTTACCTTATATGGCAGAAGGGACTTAACAGAGGTAATTAAAAATCTGGAGATGGGAAGACTACATTGCGTTCTCCAGGTGAGCCCAAGGATGTAACCACAAGTATACTTATAAGAGAGAAACAGAAGGGGAGGAGACTGTAGAAGAGGAGCAGGTGATGTGATGATAAGAGCAAATAAAAATTACAGATGCTGCACTCCTTCTTTGAAGATGGAAGGTGCTATGAGCTAAGGAACAAGGAGTATAGCTCTAGAAGCTGGAAAGGGCCAGGAAAGGATTCTCCTGTAGTGTATTTTATTACAGCAGCAATAGGAAATGAATACAGCAAGTCACTCCCCCCAAATCACTGCAAACCAATACAAAATAAAAAAATAGGAAAAGAAAGCCACAAAACTTCCATTTCCCTTCAGCCATAACCTAGATCCATGCTGAAGGAAGATTGCAATAGAATATTTGCCAAATATTCCAGTTATCGCTACTTTTGTAGAAAGGTTCTTGAGGAGACTTTTCCGTTAGGTGAAATACTTAGTGAAATGGTTTGTAAAAGTTATCAGAGGTAGTCAAGCTTGGTATCCTTAGATTCAGCAACAGAACAATTTTATTTTAATCCCTCCTGGAATTTTTCTTTTTATACCATGTTCTCTAAGAGGAAATGAAGTGAATTTTATAATTAGTAATTACAGAGGAACTTCAGGCTAATTTGTTGACTAGCTTTTTTAGAGATGGCTATGGTAGCTATTTATTTATTTATTTTTCCTACAAGTAATCATGGCAGAAAAGGAGAAGCAAATGTATGGTTTTTGTGAAATTTAGTGGAGAGATATTGAAGTGCAAAACACTTTATAAAGATGTGTTTCAAAATGTGGCTTCAAAAATGCGTTACTTACAAATTGCATACAACAGATGTATATGAAAGCAAGCACAGTGATCATCAATTCTTTTGAATATTACATAAACTCCCATATCAGTTACCTTTTAGTACCTAACAAATCACCCCGGGACTTATTAGCTTAAAAGCACAACCATTTATTTGTTCTCAATTCTGCAGTTTGGATTTGGCTTGACCGGTGGGTTCCTTTGCACATCCTGCTAATGATCCTGCCTAGGCTCACTCATGCAGCTGTAGAAATTAGACAACTCAGTTGAGGCCGAATGACCCAAGAGAATCTTTCACAAGCCTGGAAGTTGATGATGGCTGTTGGCTGTGGCACCCTCCTCTGTATTGCTTGCCTCTTATTTGCTAATAGGCTAGACTAGGTTTCTTCAGATGGTAGTGAAAGCATTCCAAAGCAAAAACAGAAGCTGAAGTTCTCTTAGGCTTAGCATGAGAAATCACACAATGGTACTTCTATTGTATTCTCTTTGGTAAAAGCAAATCACAAGGCCAGCCCATTTTTGTGGTGATGGTAGTGGTGGTTCCAGCAGCCAGCCCATCCTGAAGGAGTGGAGAAAGAGTCCACATCTCAACGGGCAGAGTGTAAAGTCACATTACAAAGGATATAGATGTAGGGTAGCGCAGGTCTCATTAGGGGGTACTAGTGTAATTATCTACCCCACATCTCTAAAGCACATGATTTGCCTCATCTTTTATCTTTATCCAGGCGAGGTGGGTCTTTCTGTTTGTTTTTTATTTTTTCTTAATTAATGATGAATAATGGCGGGAGAGGAAATTATAGCAATTTGGTTTGGAAAAACAAATTACTTGAATACTTGAGGGTGTGTATAGTGGACATTTGTTTTTTTTTTTTAATTCTTTTTAATGTTTATTTATTTTTGAGACAGAGAGAGACAGAGCATGAACAGGGGAGGGGCAGAGAGAGAGGGAGACACAGAATCTGAAATGGGCTTCAGGCTCTGAGCTGTCAGCACAGAGCTCGACGCGGGGCTCGAACTCACAGACCGTGAGATCATGACCTGAGCTGAAGTCGGACGCTTAACCGACTGAGCCACCCAGGCGCCCCGGACATTTGTTTTTTGATGTTTTTTTTGTTTTTTCATTACTTACTTTTAAATAGGTTGCTTGAATATAGAAAATATATAAGTCCTATTTTATTTGTATAAAGAAAGTGCTGTGGGGTTGTTCAAATTACTTGATAGAAGTGTATTGGAAACCAGAGGACTTTGATCTTTCATGGTACGGGTTTGTGAAGGGAAAGTGGTTAGATGTATAGTTTGGGGAAATAGACAGTAGAAATGGATGATGGGGCTACTAGGTGGTTTCTTTGGGGCAGTGGATCTCTTAACCTGGCTGCACCTTAGATTATCTAGGGAGCTTATAAAAACATTGATGCTTAAGTCCTATCCCAGCCCAATTACATCAGAATTTCTAGGTATCCACACTTTGTAAAATCTTCCCAGGAGAGTCTAATGTGTGGCCAGGATTTAGGACCACTCACTGTTTTAAGGGTTAGAGATTTGAAGGAATGGTTTGAAATAATGAGGTTTGGGGATATAGTATAGAAAGGTTGGGTTTGGACAGGGCCTCCACCCAGAGCTGATAAATTGGCAGTGCCTCAAGGTGGAAAAATTATTAACCTTCCTGTTTGATTGGATAGCAGATGAAGTGTCCTAATTTTCTGATGGGGCTTCTAATTTTTTAATATATTTTTAGAAGGCAAAATAACATCAGTGAGAGGACGTTATTTTGAGCTAATAAAAGTAATTGAAAGTCTGATAATAGAATGACTAGAGATAAAATAATGGCAAAAGGATTTTCATATACCAATTGCATTTTTATGTTCTCTGTTTAAAAGAACAAAATTCATAAGTAGAGATTTGTAATTTGTACTCTCTTCCCCCAGTGGGATTATTCTTAACTCACTCATAGCTAGAGTTGAAAGTATATTGTTTAAAAGTTGGTGAGGCTTTTCAAAGGAGCAAGGGATTATGCTACCTTCTTTTAATAATTCTTAAATATGTTACCCCCAGGAAATGGAAAAACATATTTGCAAATGGTATGCAAACCATTTGTCCAGTTGCACTATTTTATATAGGAGAGAATTCTTAGCTACCATAGTTGGGGAATTTACAAGGCTCTAGAGTAATCTAGGATGGATAGAAATGTAGCTTGTATTATGATACTACTATAATTTTGCTTGTTACTAGCAAAGCTCCTTTCTCACTAATATTTTCCAGAGCTAACAGAATAAGTGTTTGTATCTCAGCTACTCACAAAGGACTGAAATAACCAGACTATTCATTTGTTGACCTTCAAAAGTAGCTGATTAAAAGCAGTGTCTTGATGGCTCAACAGTGTCATCCCAAATCAAGACTTGATTGTGAATGGGGAGAGTAATCTAATACTGTACCTGAAGTGAAAGATTAATGTCTCAGACTGGGTGAAGCCATCAAATAGGTAATATTTCTTTTTTCCTTAAAAAGTAATTACTGGTGGGGTAAAGAATACATTCAGGCATTCAAAGATTTAAGATGACATGAAATCTTTGGAGTTAGAGTTATAAAAGTTGATTTATTCCAGAAGATCCAGAAAAAAACGGTTCAATGAAGCCATCTCTGTATGTTGAGACTGTTTGCTTCAACCCAAGTCACTAGGATAAAAAAAAAAAAAAAAATCAGCATTGAGATGAAAAATTCCATCAAAGGAAAAAACTCTAAGTTAAGGCCAAGGATTAAAAATAAAATAAAATAAAATTATCCCTTTGATCCTGAAGCTAAATCTAAAGTAATCTGCAGCAAAAGGCCTTTTTTTGTTTAAGGATTCCCAGTCCCTTGAGGTGAGGTGTGTGCCGTGTTTAATAAAGATGATGTGACTGATTACTTTTCACACACTGACAACTCCCTATGGTGTCTTTTATATGTATGTTTGTCCGGAGGGGTAGGTAGGGGGACGGATATTAAAGGTCTGTTTCTCTGTGTGGTGGTCACCTGTTCTTAAAAGGGATGTATCAAACTTACCTGGAAATAATGTTAGGGGTCCAAAACATAATGTGGAGACCAATGAGACTGATCTGCATGGAAGCTGTGCAGTACTGTGAATAGCAATGAAGTGGGGAGAATGGAGCCCCAGGCAAGGTGAGATATCTGCTCAATTGTTATATTTCTCAAGAATTATACTGAAGCTCAATTCTGATTATGGACAAAGTGTTATGTCCTGAAGTAAAGATGATGAGTAGACAAGAACGAGAATCTTCTTTTCTGTGATGTGTATGCATAAATGAGATGTACAAATTTATTTTATTTCCCTAATTGATTTCATGGAGGAATCTTATTGAGTGAATGCGGGAAAAGCAATTTTTACACCAGACCTTAGTGTAAAGTAAAGCAAATGATTACTAGAAATCCTCAAGGTAATTATAGTACAAGGAAATCAATATAAAGCCATACTGCAGTGTTTATTTCGGTTATGGACGTGTATGGGTATGGTTAGAAACTGTTTCTATCTTACAATAAACAAAGCTGAAGTTTGCTTTCAGAATAACACAAAGGTAGATATCTTCCATGTCAACATCAAAACCAGTTAAAAACTGAGATTCGATAACACAGTACAAAAAACTTTGTGTTAAAATATTTCTAGTATGACAACATGACTTACTATGGCCTGTGCAAAAGTTAACATGTTCTTTCTCTTGATTTTTTCCCCTTTACTTTCTCATTACATTTGGGGTACCTGCTTTTCTGTCATTCGGTCATTAATGTGTCTTTCCATGTCCTTGGATTGTCTCAACTATTATTTTGGTTTTAAAGCCAGGATTCTCAAACCTATTATTTCAAATTTACCATATTTTAAATCAAGCTCATTGTCTACCTTCTGTAAACATCTTTATGCTTTCTTTATTGCTCTTGATTGATGCCATCACAACCCCCGTGTTCAGATAAGCTGGAAACCCAAGTGTCATTGTGCATTCTCCCTCCATCCCAACACCCAGTATTCGGCCTTTGTTGATGTTCAGCGTTCTTTCTTTTCACTACTACACATCCGAATTCAGGCCCTCCTCATTTTCACCAGAATGTTTCAGCTGCTTTCCAACTCATTGCTGGTATCTTACCACTTCTGGTAAAGCATACACATTCTCTGGCATTGCGTTCATGGCCTGTCACAAAATGACCTTGCGATCCTGATCTTTCACCAATTCTCTGCATCTCTCCCCAGGCGCTCCCTCTTACTTGTTCTCTGGTGATAACAAACTTCTAGGAGCCCCTTAATCTTTCATGTCTCTTGCTTTGCAAACCCTTCTCCCTCTTCTGGGAAGGCCTGTTCTCTTTTAATTGCTCATTGGTTGGTCCCTTTCCCTCTTCTTGGGTAGGTAATTCCACTCTTTCACCCCACATCCCACATCATGTATTGGTGATGGTCCATGCAATGACCCTATTATATGGCTTATGTCCTTTGAGCAAATGCTACCTTGACATGAAACTTTCTACAAAGACATTAATGTTAGTGAAATGCCACTTGGGAATTAAAGCATAATGTTTTGAGGGGCGCCTGGGTGGCTCAGTCGGTTAAGCATCCGACTTTGGCTCAGGTAACAATCTCGCGGTCCGTGAGTTCGAGCCCTGCATCGGGCTCTGTGCTGACAGCTCAGAGCCTGGAGCCTGCTTCCGATTCTGTGTCTCCCTCTCTCTGACCCTCCCCCATTCATGCTCTGTCTCTCTCTGTCTCAAAAATAAATAAATGTTAAAAAAAATTAAAAAAAAAAAGCATAATGTTTTGAGAAGTGAAGTCCAATGACGTTGTAAAGAACTAGAAACTCTAGGGGCGCCTGGGTGGCTCGGTCGGTTAAGCATCTGACTTCGGCTCAGGTCATGATCTCACGGTCTGTGAGTTTGAGCCCCACGTCGGGCTCTGTGCTGACCGCTCAGAGCCTGGAGCCTGTTTCAGATTCTGTGTCTCCTTCTCTCTCTGCCCCTCCCCTGTTCATGCTCTCTCTCTCTCTCTCTCTCTCTGTCTCAAAAATAAATAAACATTAAAAAAATTAAAAAATAAAAATAAAAAAGAACTAGAAACTCTTAACAAGCGTGCTCTCTCTAGAGGCTGCTTCCTTGAGGGGCCATGGTCTAGAGTCTATATCAGGGTCTGAGTTCATGTGTATGGAGAGTTGAGAGGTGGCAGTCGTGGTAGTTATCGTGGAGGTGGGAGACCCAGACAAGATGGGTGTGTCTCAAGATGCCAGAAAGGTAAAAGCCAAAGAAGCTAGTACAAGACTGAGTTTTCAGAGGATGCTGAAGATCAAAGATAATATACAAAATGCAAACACCAGATTTAAAGGTTGGTGCAGGGTTGATGAGGAGCTGAAGCTAAGCAGGGAATCAGGTAGAAATGGAACTGAGCGGAGCAGGGAGGGAATGCAACAAGGCGGTTTCTGGGCTGCTGTCAGGATAGGCATGAAATGTTCATAGCTTGTCATTTTTTTTGGAAGGTACATAAAACATGAAGCTTGGGCACATTGGACTGACATAGACCACTGGTTTCAGCAATCTCTGGTGTCCCATTTTCAAATTCAGATTAAAATGAAGGCCAATAAATCCTGCTTTGCTGTCTCTAAATAATTGGGATTGGAATTGGACTATGGGGCTTATATCTAAGATATCTTTCGGCTCTACTGTGTTACACATCTATGATTTTATTTTTATTTGGTTATCTGATGTGGACCATAATTTCATTTTGCTGGTTTAGAAGTAAGTCATGTCAGCATGATTTTTCTCTGTAACTTAGTTTCTGTTTTCCTTTTAATAGTAAAACACAGTGATACATATGTGTAATATCCTAAATTAATAGAAGTTACTCAAGTCTTTAGAATTTCTTGAAATTACACAGTATGCTTCTTTGAAAGCTCTACATTTTCTAAAATCAAATTTGCCAGGTGAAACTTTAGGTATTGTGTAGATATTCAGTGGACTTATGTTTTGGCAATATACCTTAGATTATATTTTTATATCTTTTTCTTTTGGCAGTGCATACAAATATATGCCACCATTAGATGGACTATATGGAAGTGCATGCTTTGTAAATACAATTTGATGATGGAGAAAGTTAGACATTTAAGTCTGTAATGATTGGTATAAAGTACGTTGGATGAGACCGTGTAGTTGAATTTCCCAAATGATAGGAAATCGGCAGTAAAGAAATATATACAAAATAAATTTCAAGAGTTGTCGGATGTTTACCTGTCACTACAAATTATGTTGGAGACAGTACAGGTAATCTGAATGGAAAATTGTGCTAGGAATGTCTTCCTCTGAGCCATTTATACCCATTCTTCCATAAAATGTTATTTATCCAATGATTTTATTGTATCTTGTCTTGCTTTATTTTTTTACTATCTTCTTGTGCTTCTCCTGACTTCAGACCTCTGTAACATCTTCCAGATGTGCTCTCCTGGCCCATGAAATCAAGTGTGGGTGAGACCTGGTGCAGAGCAGGAAGGCGACCCATACTTGGTTTCAGAGGCTGTGAGAATATCGACGGTTTTGAGGGAATACCATTCATGTTTACACAGGCCTTTCAGAGAACCCTTCAGGGCAACCTTGTTTTATTAAAGACAGAAACAAATAAGAAAAAGGGGTATATTCATAATTGTTTTACATTTCTGGTCCAAAAGAATTTTTTAGAACTTTTAAAAAAATAGCCCGGTTGACATATAATTTGACACCTGTTAATGATTTTTAAAACATTGTACAAATATGAAGCTTCTTCCTCCTTAAGGACATACCTCTTCTCCCTCCACTACTTGAGCTCTGGTGTTCAGTTTGCCCACGCTCCAGAGCTAGCTCCTGGGAGAGAACAGAGGTGGACAGAGGTGCAAAGACAAGAGAACATTTGGCTGACGCCCTCATTTATGCTTTCGCATCTACCATAGTTTTTCTAAGTACATCTTTTCCACACACGCAGCCCCACCCACGGCTGATTGCCTATAAGGCCAAACATCCTGAGTTAGCAATCTGCTAGAATTCCACATTTTTTTCTGTGTAAGAGATTGGTATATGTATACATATAAATGCACATACATGCATATCTAATTAGATACTTGGCTGCATGCATTGTATTTTTGCTGGTAATTCATTTATAGACTATATTTGTTGAACTGATATTTGTTAATTTTTGTTTATCCTATATTTTTTAATTTAATTCAGTTTTTCTTGGGGTAGGGAGCATGGTAGTGTTGATATGGGTTGTCATCCCTTGAGCTATAGGAACCATTTCAAAATTGCTTTTTATATTTTCAACCAGAATTCTGAAGACCTAGATCCTTGGCATAAAAATTTAAGCTAGGAAAGCAAGTTCTGCCAAGTGTATATTACATACCTCCTGGCCATGGATTTCGGTGGGCTTACTTAGAGAAATATGAAAGTCATTTCCAGTGAAGACTTATTCTGTATTGCCTTACTTGACTTTCATATTTCTAACACATTTTCTATTCACAAATGGCAGTCCTTTGTTCCACTTACAATATTTTAATCTATAAATATGAAAAATTAATAAAGGACACATTTCCATTTTCTTGGGTTCTGACACAGCAAATTCTTTGCTCAGGATTTTCCTTTGTTGAGAAATGAGTTGGAGCAACTCAGTTCCCTTTAAACTGTCTTCTAAATTAAAGATCCCCTTTGGGCTGATCTAGAGAAGTGCTGTCCAGTAGGTTTTTCTGCAGTGATGGGAATGACCTATTATATTTTAGGTCTACTATGGTAGCCAATAGACATGGGACACTTGAAATATGGCTCATGCAATTGAGGAACTAATTTTTTAAATTTATACAGCTACATGTGCTTAGTAGGCACTATATTGGACAGCACAGTTCTAGAGTGCAGTAATCATTCTGACAATTTCTTCTAGATTAAAATTTCACCAAATGCATCTTTTTCAGTTCTCTTATGAATGTGGTAGGCGTCGATCAGTAGCTTAAGTTTATATATTTTGGAACAATTTTAATTTATCACCATGTACTTCTGTAATAAACTGTCTACAAAATAGTAAACTAAAATGATTGTCCAATTTTTAAACTATTTCTATGGGTGTAATTTTATTTTTAATAGAAACACTCATCAGATTTCTGCTGAATGCTAAAAGCTAGCCAATTACCAAGCAATGACCATATACAGTAATTGACTTTGGCCAGTATTGCATAAACTACTCCTTAAGTTGCAAAAAAGAATTTGATGTGATTCCTCTTTTCAACAATCTTCCGGTATTGCTAGAAAGACAAAACTAGCAGGCATGAAATAATTAAAAATCAATCAGTCTTAAACTCTATTATGCAAAATAGGAGTGTAAAAGTGGGTGAATCAGTGTGACCATAGTAGCCAATCTCTGCACTTTAAAGAATCCTTAGAAATCATGTATTCTGAATTTTAGACATGATAACATTGTAGTTCAGTGGGTTTACCCATTTAGGATTCCACAGTCAGGTAATGACATGTCCGGAATATGAATGAAGATTCTCCCAACCCTTACACCATTGGTCTTTCCTCATTAGTTTGCCTTTAAGGCTGCTGTCTAGAGAAGATTCTTTTTAACAATTCACTAAAAAGAAAGCTTGAGGTCAAGCAATTATAAAGCAAGTTCCATTTTAAATATCAGTTTCCTCTATCAGAGTGTTCCTCAAACTTTAGTTACTCACTTAATGCATTCATATGTTTTGTCATATGCTTTTATCAACTATACTGTTGTGTTATTTTAAATTTAAATCTACTATAAGGAAAATGGAAAGCCAAGATCATATATCATAAGTAAAGTTAACTGGGAAATAAATACCTGGAAAATAAAAACTAAGCTATGCTGTAAACTCCAGACAGATACTTTGCTTAAGCCAGAGGCCTGGTTTTTTTTTTCTTATAAAGGAGATTAGTAAATGTTGGAAAAGCATTAGTTGTAATAGTCCCACATTACTATAAAAAACAATCCTTTCCTTGACTTCTAGTTTTAAAAACTGTGAGATTTACGAGGTCTCATTGCTGAATCTAATACCTTTCATTCCAATCTCTCCCCCGCACCCCACCCAGAACCATGGTTGTTTTGTGACTGCTTCAGAAAAGAATTAACCAAGAACCCTTATGTCTGTACCAACACACATGCACGTCTGCATGAATCTGTATGTGTGTTGGCTGGTGGTGGGGCTAGGGGGTTTTTCAAATTGTGTAATAATTGTGTAAGTGTTCTGATTTGTTCTCTTAACTGAAGCAAAGCTTGTTTTATCTACTGGTTGTCATTTTATTGTGGTTATCTTCTATAGGGAAGGTATTATATAATTAAATTATTTTTTAAATGTTAAGTAAACGGAATTTATATGGACTGTCTTTCCATCTACAAACATGTAATTCTCACTATTCATTAAGTGAAAAAAATTTATGGTTGATGGTGTAGCAGTCAGGAACCCATAGATAACTCTGTGGCTTATAGAAGTGGTTTATTAGGGGAAAAGATGACAGGTGTGTCTCTTTTAAAGGTGGAAAGAGCTGTCAAAGAATAGTTAAAAATCTTAAAAACATGACTTTCATACAAGTATCAAGTAAGGATACATCATAGTTTATTTAACTCATTAATTAGAAAAGCTTTAGGATGTTAGAGCTGGTTTAAAGAGCTTTGTGAGGAAGAGATATATAGTTAGCTGGGAAAGATATGAAGGTGGTAAGTTAGAGAAAATACAAATAAATGTCCAATAGGGCAATAAAAATCATAACCTTTGATTATATCTTTTCTACCAGAAGAGAAATAATTTGTATCTCTACCAGATCAAAATCTACAAAAGTAATTTGACCAACTCTGGGTGCTTCCCAATAGTAAATAGTAAATGAAACAATGGTACATTTCCCAAGAACAGTCCTTCTTGGGACTCCAGATGATTTTGCCCCCACGGGGTATTTGGCAAGGCTGGAGATGTTCTAGGTCTTGGCAACATGGAGAGTGTTGCTGGCATCTAGTGGATAGAGCCCAGGAATGATGCTAAACATCTTTAAAATTTTTTTTTTATTTATTTATTTTGAGAGACAGCATACATAAGCGGGGGAGGAGTAGTGAGAAGGAGAGACAGAATCCCAAGTAGGCTGCCTGCCATCAGCACAGGGCTCAATGTGGGGCTCGAACTCATGAACCACAAGATCATGACCTGAGCCGAGACCAAGAGTTGGACACTCAAACAACTGAGCCACCCAGGTGCCCCTGCTAGACATCTTAAAGTGCAAAGGACAACTTCCCTGCCTCCTCTTAACAGGGAAAGGATCATCCAGGCCAAAATCTCAGTGCTGTTCCAATATAGAAACCCTGCCCTAGAGAATTAAGTATCCGTTGTGCAGATCTGTTAGTACTCCAGCATGACATTGAAAGAAACCAGTCTTTTTTTTTTCCTTCTTTCCAAGTTTTGGGTAATTTTTCTCAACATGTGTGCAGACTTTCCAAGTGACTCAAGTTTCATTGGTTTTTTCAATAAACACTTGATTTATATTTTCAGAACACACCTAGAGGAAATAGACATTGTGAGCTGAACTAGAGCTAGAGCTCTGCCTTTCACATTTCCTGTCCCTTTCTTTCATTCTGAGGCTGCTTTCTTACATTTGATTTTTTTTATCCTAAAATAAATGGTAAAGAAATAATAAAACATGAATTATCTGTCACTGTGACCATTTTCATGAATGTTTCATTCCATTTTCTACGGGACAACATTTTTCTCAGCTGACTGTATCTTCTCCTGATTGACACGATTCTTGAAAAAGAAATAGAGGCTGATGCATTGTAATGCGGGACAGGAAAGAAGTGCATATTAGTAAAGCATAGATGCTCCCCCCTTCTGACTAAATTTCCTGTACAGTTAGGAAGTTAAGGAAAACTGACATATTCTTAATAAGGAAATAGGGAGTCGAAAGCATCATACTTTAGTCTTTTTTAGCACTTCAGCGGATTGAACTGAGAGTCAGAAATCGAGGGCAGTCTCTTCTTATACCCCTAAGTTAATGAAATGCTAAAAACAATGGAAAATTCATTCGTAATCTTTACTTTACTAAGTACTAGCTTCATGTTGTTGTTTTTTTTTTTTTTCCTTCTTAAGTTAATTTGATTTAATTCAACATATGCTTCTTGGGTGAGGCAGAGGCACACAGAGATGAGGATAAGGATGAAGACATAAACTCTTAAGACTAGTACCTAATGTTGTAGTTATGGAAAAGATGCAATTTCATAGACTTATCAGCATTATTCTCCTGTTGCCATATTGTCTTCCTGATTATCATTTTAATGGTGTGATTTAGATGGGTTTAAAAACAGCTCAAGTTTCCCACAGAAAGTAAGGTATAATTTATGATTACATATCTATATGTCTTAGCAATAGGATCAACACTACTATACAAGAGTAAAATTCTCTTCCAAGTCATAGCACGGCACCTGCTACTTGATAGGTGCTTAGAAAATGTTTGTTACTGGGGCCTGGGTGGCTCTGTCAGTTAAACGTCCGACTTCGGCCCAGGTTATGATCTCACAGTTAGTGAGTTTGAGCCCCGCGTCAGGCTCTGTGCTTACAGTTCAGAGCCTGGAACCTGCTTTTGGAGTCTCCCTTTCAATTTGTTCCTCCCTTGCCCACTCTCTGTCTCTCTGTCTCTCTGTCTCTCTCTCTCTTCCTCTTTCTCTCAAAAATAAATAAACATTTAGAAAAATTAAAAAAGATGTTTGTTCCTTTTCTTCTGTTCAAATCCTACAATTTTTATACTGGAAGGAACCTTGAACGTTTTAATTAAATGAAACCTAGTTAATTTCACTTAAGCAGTGTTGAGCTCTATACTTGAACTGAAAAGATTGGATTCAAGTCCTACCTCTGCCCCTCATTGACTGCATGATATTAGATAAGTCACTTTATATCTTAGGGAATATTTCTGTAATATAACTGTAAATGGGGCCAGTTGCACTAGATAACATAAAACATTTAACAATTATAAAGCAAATAATGTCACTCGAATGTTCCAATGGTCCTGCTAACAATTGAGGTAAAGATCCATGGTTTCTTAAAGAAAACAAAAACTAATAAAGTAAATCTTAACCTATCAAACAAGGTTATCATATAAGGATTCCCAGAGTACTATAAAGTAATACACATTCATTTGGAAACAGAAAAATTACCATATTAAGAGCCCACTATATATTAAGGAGGACTTTGAATATTTTTTGTGAGTTTTCACTATTAATTCTCACTAATGCTCTCAGGTAGGTAGTATGCTTCTCAATTTATTTGAAGAAACTAAAGAAGTTACCACATTATCCCAAACAACCCACCAGGTATACTTTACCGTATACCATGCCAATGTCTAGAAAACTGATGTGTTCATTTAAAAACATCACTTAAACCTGTATGTAGCAGTATTTTTCCTTACTTCTTTAAAGTTCTGAAAGGGCCTCTTAAGAATGCTTTTGTGGACTATGACTATTTTAAAAACCCTTCAGGAAAGTGGGAAATCACTTCTCTTGTATCTCGCATGAATTGTTCCTATAGCTAGGAGACTGTAAAAATCATTCTTGGCATTCTTCAGAAAAATGTCAGGGTGTGGGGAGTAGGTGGATCTATGAACTGGAAGCCTGGGTGATGTCATGAAAAACACTTCAGAATTGAGTATTCTACACTCTTGCTAACTCGGTGTGTGAGATAACTAATTGCCAGAAAGACATATGAGTGAGGGAGATATGCCCGGTGATCTCCATGACCTTACAGTCTGTCTCCTACCTCTTCTTGTACAACTTTCTCTCTCTTTCTGTCTCTGATGTGCTGTGTGTAGTGGGCACGAGAGTCCAAAGTTCTGTTGGTAAGCTTTCAGTTAATCCTCTGTTTCTTAGCCTCCTATCTTCCCTCAGTCGTCCACTCTTATATGACAAGTACCAAATCTTTTTAGGTTTTTTGCGGGGGCAACTCCCCTTTCAGCCTTTCTCCCTTCTGTGACCATTCCAGGTTTTGACTTCCGCTCCTTTTTTATGTTTTCTCCAACTGCGTCAAAGAATTTCCACAATTGTGATGAGAACTCCATTCAGAGATGGTCCCTTCCTCATTCTCTCTCTCTCTCTCTCTCTCTCTCTCTCTCTCTCTCTCTCTCTCTTTTTGTGGTAAGTTTTATTATTATTATACATTTCCAGTGATTTCAGTATCATTTCTGAATAGAAAGGAGATACATACATGTAGGGGTACACTATGCTGTAGCCTTGGGAAAGTAAGTGGAGAATGGAGATTATTGATAAATTAGGAAAAGAAGCAAATAATGTCACTCGAATGTTCCAAAGGAAATGTGCCTGTTTGGGTGGGGGCCGGGGGGAGGGTATCCAGAGGTGGCTAGAAATGCATCAAGAGGAGAACCACACAAGATGAACCACACAAGAATTATAAACTTTTTTTCTCACTGTGAACATCTGGATGAGATGCTATAGTCATTCATTAAGTCAACAGATAATTACTGACAGCCTATTTATGTAAACTCCACCTTGGGTACCTATGCTGTGAAGACCAATGAGTATAGCTTCTGTCTTCCATTTGCTCATGGTATTGAGGTACAGTTAGAGGCTTAAAAACAGAAAAGAAATACAACACAGTATGTTAAAGAGGAGGCATTATAATTTAGAAGTAACTAATTGCCCAAACTGAAAGAGAAATCTTACAACACATATTCTGGTTAATATTTTATAGAGTAGATGCTAATTATTTTTAAACTAATCAGAGGTTTGAAAAATGTTCATCAAAGGGTGGTTTCTATGATATGTACATAAACTAATCAGGGGTTTGAAAAATATTCATTAGAGAGTAGCTTCTATGATACATCCAATCTAAGATTAATATGTGGCACATGATTCCAAGAATCATGTTTTGAGTATTTAATCATAAGGTATAAGAGATGTGGAGCTTTAGAAGGAAGAGTTAATTATCATTGGAGTCATTCCTATTTTGGAAAATACAATAAACAAAAGGCAATGATGCATCATTATGCGCCAACTATAACAGCTCAAGGCATGGACAGTGCTGTATAAGGAGGTGCATTTTAGTGCAAAAACAATGCCTTGTAAAGGTGGAGGGCACAGGATTTCTTGGTTTAGAGGGGAATATGGGTTCTCCAAAGGGCCGATTCTCCTAACGTATTCCCCAGTATTATAACTACTTATATCCAGGCTTTGAAATAATGGGGACTGTAGAATATGCCTATATGTAGATGGGGTCTCCTAGGAGGAAGAAGTAATTGAATAAATATACCAGTGTTATTAAATTGCAATTTCTCTGCCTCTTACTATTACATTATCTAGTCACAGAATTTCCCTTATCCTGTAACAGGACAGGGGCCACCAAGGGCCATAACCATGTCTCCCATCTTCTTCAAACCCTTTCCAGTGATCAGGAGAATGAAACCATGAAATAGGAAACATTTACTTTCAGGCACTGCCTTTATTCATTTTTAATAAGGAATTATTAGGAGGCACAACTCATGCTGTTATTAATTTCAAATTAAAGCTCAGACTATGTATGACCTCTTTAAATCAGTTATTTTCCAATTCATTTATTTTGGCTGTAATTATGACTGATTGTGCAATTCTTATTGGAATAGCTATGGTGTGATTTAATTTCAGTTGAGGTCTTTACAGTAATAACTAGGGAATCTTTTCTACATAAACTTATAATATACCTTTTTTTTTACCTTATAGCATTAAGATAACAGACTTGGGCACCTGACATATTTCTTTTTACTGCGTTGTGGAAAATAATTTGTCTGTTTATTCTGTGACTATGTCTAGGCAGCTCCAAAATATTGAACTTTGTTTCACTAACAGAAAGGATGATATGTTTCTTAATATCAGTACTTAATTTATTGACATATTATATGTATTTGTGGGCACATATCCACATATAAATACACATAGCCACTTATATAAAGATGCCCAGAGGTTAGAAACGAAGTATTCCTTGATAAAATTTTTTTAAAAAGCTCCATGTCAATATCTGTGTTGTGTTCCCATTCTGAAAAATCAAACTCCGCACTTACATTTATTTTTGCATATTGAAACTAGAAAAGAAACTTCATTGGTTATTTTTATTATGTTAAAAACCTCAACCTTTCTATTTGACACTGTGCTCTATTTAAGCTCATCCTTTAGAATCTGACAAAAAATCCATTTTAAATATTGTTTTGGAAACCAGATTTCTGATGCTCTCCACTGTTGCTAGACCTTATTTTCGTGTGTGTGATGTACTGCACAAATTGCCTATTGATACGAAGCAGGCTGTGGAACGATTTTTCAGCTTTGATCACTAGAATGAATCGATTTTTAACAAGCCCTCGATATGGCAGCCGTTGCTGATGTTGTGTGTCTAACAACTTCATTGAAGGGCTGCATTTGATTTGCTGTTGCTAAGTGCTCTCTTTCAGTGAGCTTGTCTGTGAAGACTTCCGCAACCAACTGAAGATCTTCTATCGGGTTAGAAAATGCTGTTAAATGTTATTTACTGATTAAAAAATAATTATAGGCAGTCTCCATTACACAGAATCATCAGTTTGCCATTAGTGCTACTTGCATTAGAAAATGCAAATGAAACTAAAAACCAGCTTTCTCACCAAACACGCTGATTAAAATAAAAAGGTATCTGTTCGTTTTGAATGTGCAAGGTTAGTGGCAGAGTCTATTGTGGTGTTACTTTCCCTTAGTGCTTATTATGTTTTGTGTTCAGCCAGCACAGTCATTGTTGTCCTCACAGAAAAACCATGAAATTGGGAGTCTCCAGAAATTGTCAGCATCCTAGCACAACTGGAAAGATGAAATCATAGACCACTGATTATTTATGTCCCAGTTGCAAGCTACCCTGTGGACCAGTATGCTAAGCTGAACAATTAACTATTACCATCGGCTTCCCGAAAATAGCAATATAGATAGCATTTTAAATCTGCAAGAGGATTGTCAACCTCTTTTCCTTCAATCCTTACTTGATTTCTGTAGTCAGTTAAAAAAGCCAAACTAGGTAAAACGTCCATAAAGGCAAAGTCTTTATTTTTTTTTTAAAAACAGTCTCATTAATATCACTACCTATTTTATTCATCAAAGTACTTTACTCTAATTTTTCTTTTAATCTCCGTTAAAGACGTTAATGCGTTAGGGGGTTTACATGTATACGTGTTGTGTTAGCTCTTTGAAGCCTGGCAAGTGTTTGCTTTTCTAAAAAAAGTTTTTTTCGCCTAGTTGTCAGGCTTCTCGGCATTGTCCTTTTCTTGTTGGATTCCACTGAGAATAGAATGTCCTTTAAATATTTTAACAACGTAGCCACAAACTATTCATGATTTCCTCCTTCCATTTAAAAATATAGTTTAGTTCATCTTGACCAAAGATTGACAATTTTAAGAGTATTTTTGACAGCTGTGACTGTCAAGAATAGAGTAGAATCAATGATTAAGCTGGGTAAATCTAGGAAAACTAAACTGACATAGCAAGGAAAAATATATTTCTGGTTTTAGAAATAAATATGTCAAACTAAAATAATTGCATTTGTCCTTAACCCACTTTCCCGAGAAGCTATCAGCCACTTGAATACCATGAAAGGGTTCAGATCAGAGAGGGAACCAACTCTCTACAGTTTCAGCAGCATAATCATGTCGTTGATCAGTATAAAAATTCACTGTCCTGTTAAAATAGCTTAAGTTACAGCAAGAATGGAAAGAAACCAGGATCATAATAAACTTTGAGTTTTGTTTTGTAGGCAAATCAAATGTGAAAGGGAACCAGATAGTGGCAAAATTGCTTATAACTTCATGCTTGCTGCTTTCCTTATCGCTGTGTTTAGTTTTTGTTTTGTGTGTTAAATTGACCAGAATGGGCCAAAAAGGCTGAGTGTTCTTGTTCAATATGTGACGAAGTGCCAAATGCGGGAGGTACCTGAAGTACTGTTTGTTAATATTTTTGTCAGCTTTCATTTTGCTCTCTGTTAATAAGATGGATCAAAAGAAACAATTCAGTGAGTTTCTGTGTTTACTTAGTTTCCTTGGGTGATCTCTGGATTTCTGTATTCTTTTAGAAACATGTTCATGTTTCATTCTCAAACATGTAAATATAGACCAAAATTTAAGGGCTGGTCAAGAGACATGAACTGGAGTGTTTGCTTTGATCCGCCTGTTCATTCTTCTTTATTCTAGCAGGGCATAAAAGGCCCTTGACAGTGGCCCGAGGCTGCCTTTTCTGAATGAAACTTTGTTCAGACCCAGAACCATAAATTTACCATGATTATCCATGCAGTTATTAATTACACGAGAGCCCTTTATTAAGACCTCTTGGTCCTCCCTAATTATTCACCAAATCACAGATCCTTAATGATTTACCACTTACCAGTTTTATCAACAACTTAGAGTAAAATTAGACACTCTTTTTAAGTCTTTTCATTTCCCTTCATTCTTCCTTGGGAAAGGAAAAATATTTTGCCCCAATTGCCACATTAGAAGACCATCTTTTCTTGAATAATTTCCTCAGAAAACACCCAAAGTTTTCATCACTTTTTCTAAAATGGCAATTCTATCTTTCTCTCTGAACACATGTTAGAATAAAAGATGCCTGACAGCTGATTAGGAAAGTGACATATATTTTACTTCCTTTCAGATGAAACCTTCTAAAAACGTATTTACTTACCAGGGGCAGCGACAGCCTATCCAGCAAAAATAATTGATATCCTTTTTGGTTATTTTAGAAGGGGGGCAATGAAACAAGAAAGACCTTTCTCGTACCTTCAGAGATGAAGAAGTTGGAAGAAACTGATTGTCATTAAATTAAGGTTTTCTTTTAGACACATCTGGCCACTAACATATTCTTGTATAATTGTGGGAACTCTTTGCTTCACTCGTGTTAATAATCAGGCTAAGTGTGTGCTGTTTTCAAATATGCTTGCCAGGAAAACATGCATATTCTGACCTTGAGGTAGAATCTAAAAAAAATATTTTAATATTAGCAAACTTATACATAATTACATATCCCTGAAATATTATCCAAGGTAAGTATAGCACATCTTCAATAATTCAGATTAATACATACAGAACTATTTTCTAAATGAAGCTCATTTACTTTTGAATGAAACTTAAACTGGGAATGTTGCTTCTATTTTTATAAGCTAACTGATCATAAGAAAGTTTGTCATACATTTCAGGATATTTACTTTTGACATATATAAAATAGATACAGCTCCAGTACCCACACCACCCAGTTGCATGCTGTGAGCTTTATTCATAGTCATGTAAGTATTATTAATTACTATGAAATGCCTTTAAGGAAATGTGGTTTTGGCACTTATCTGTACAAACAGCAAGAAAGGAAAACAAGTTCTTTCTCCTTTCTTTTCTTTCTTCCTTTCCTTTCTCTTTCCCTTTCCCATTTTCTCTTTCTTTCTTTCTTTCTTTCTTTCTTTCTTTCTTTCTTTCTCTTTCTTAAGAGAGAGTCTGTTCTGCTTTAAGAAACAAACCCTGCTTGATTTTTTTTTCCAAAGGACCACAGCCAAGAAGGTCAAATTGTTTTTTTAAGCATAACAAACATTTTTAACAGAATATTTACAATGTTAATTTCTTAAAGACTTTGCTATAAATTCTTTTTTCTTAGCACTTCAATGTAGTCACAATCAAATAGTCATCTGCGGAGGTATTGATATATATGTTTTCTTGCCTTTTGAAATGCAATCACAAGTCAGTGTTGCTCATTTTAAAGCTTGACAGAGTGAGGTTATTCATTGTTCTAGAAATTACAACAATTTCCTGTTCTGTGGCAAGCCGAGAGAATAGGAACTAAGCTACTCTACCAAATTCCATATTTTCTAGGCACCCTGGAACATCCTTGTTTCTATATTAAAGCATTCTTCTATACATAAATCAGTATGTGGCACATGCCATCTGATCAGTGTGGTTGTGGGGCATCTGTAGAAGTCATGCTTTGTTGACCTAATGGGAGCTCTGTCTTCAGAGAAGTAGAAAATTGGTTGTTTCTGTAGGTTATAAATTTCCAAGCCATTGCTTGCCACCTGAGAGCATTAATCCCATTATATTGGTTGTTTCCATAGTTAAGGAGTGGCTTGTCAGAATGCTAACTGTCCATGTCTCTTCTCCAAGCCATTAGGTAATAAATTGGATATAATATGTAATTTCTCAGGATTTTTTTTATATAATGAAAGATATTATGTTAAATCCTGTGCACTAAAATGTTTTTTAGCTGTCTCATATGATCTGATGTTTTTTGACCTGCGAAAACTGCAAAAACTCCCAGTTTCCATCAGAGACCCCATTGTGCTACTAGGTTTATCAGTTTTCTCCCCTTAAGAATGTTTGACTTTGGGGAATATAGTTTTTTTTTCCACTCGATTAGGTTACGTTTTATTATATCTGTCCTTGATACTTTTTAACACTTAACTAGCAGTTCGATTTTTAACGACTCATGAGAGATCAGGAATTTTTCTTAAGCCTTATATTGTCGTGCCAATAACTTTTTGATGGGTATCACTCATAGTCTTGCAGCTTAATATTATAAATCACAAACTATTAAAACATATTGAAATTGTACAGGTGTTTAAAGATACAATATGTTAAAATGTTTTATATTTTTCAACATATTATAAACTGTAAAACACATTCAGTTATATCATTTCCCTTACCTTTCACTATTGTTTGTCTCATTATGGCATTTGTACTGTTTTTCTCGTTTGTGAATTGAAAGATTGAAGTGAGGAGGTTAACTTGACCAATGAAAGGTCATATGCCTAGTTGGCAAAATAAAGGCTAGAGCACAGATATAGTTTAATATCATCTCTACTACAATACTCTGAAAGCAATGCGTGGTTCATCGGAGTGGTATTTTATGTAACATACCAGGCTTTCTTTCTCAATGATTGTGGCTATACATTGCTTTCTGATAACATGAATGAATCAGGTCACTGAAGACTTTTTCAAATAACATCTGTCGAGTTTATCCACTGCCAAATTTTCAGGTGTGGAATCTGCCCTGGTGCAGGTACAGGCCTTCTGTGCTACTGCATGAAAAGACGTGAGTAAGGACTCCTTGAACAATAGCAACAATGACCACTTTCAATTGAAATGTTAGTTGCCCGTAACTGCCCGAGACAGTTGCCCGAATAGCACTGCCCGAAACAGTGCTATTTTTATGACACACACCAGAGCAAATTCTAAAGCATCTACCATATTACCAGTTGCAATTCACTTCATTATTTTTTTTTTCTCCTTAGGAGAACAATGTAATTCCTATCATTGCAGATTCTCAAAATAAATTATGGTTGAAAAAAAAACACACATACACACACAGTTTCCAATACAAATTTCACCAAGCTTTTGCATCCCCCTCGTTTTGGTTGAGAATCAAAGAAGAGAAACTGTGTTCCCAGTGGAGAAGCCACAAGGAAGGCTTTATATAAAAGCCAAAGTTAAAATGATGCCAACAGGCAGATGGAACCCAAGTCTGAATGAGAAAATTCTGAGCCAGGCCTCTCGCTGTGGCTTTAATATAGCCCAGTTGTTCCCTGATTCCGCTGTCTTTATTACTGGGATTTCAGTTATTTATGAATTGAATTCCCATGTAGTTATCTTGCTGTTATTGTAAAATGCCACATGATATTTTGTGCTAAGTCAATAAATGCCTCGTGCCACCACTGTATTTACTCTGGGTTTGTAATCTCTGTGCGTTTACCCTTTTTCTGACATTTTCCGAGTCTCTCCCTGCAAACTGGCTGGCCAGGAAGCCACGCTTCCTTTCAGCAATTGACAGTGCGCGGCTGCAGGCCTAACCACCAATTCACACCCCAGGGGACCGTCCTCTCCAGGAAGAGATTTGCTATCAGTTGTCTGACACTTCAGTTACTTTAAAAATTGCTCCTAGGACTTGAGTTTCTTGCAGGTAATTCTTAGAGAAACATGAAAAAGTATTGGTTGTTTGAAGCTTAAGCTTAAAAATAAGCAGAAGCAATAAAGTAGGATCATTTGAATTGGAGAAATAGGAATATCAAGAGGTTGTGGGATAAATTTTCTAATTCAGAGGCTTCAAACTCTTTCGAACAAGATCTATAATAAGAAATATAATTTATAATGTGGCTTACATTCGTTTGTATGCTTTTATTAAAACTACAGTTTATTTTTTAAGTTCGTTTTTGCCTTCCTTTTTTTATCTTCAAAGATTTTCTATTTATTTTCGCGGGAGAGAGAAAGAGAGAGAGAGAGAACATACAAGCGGAGGGAGGGCAGAGAGAGAGGAGACACAGAATCCGAAGCAGGCTCCGGCTCTTAGCTGTCAGCACAGAGCCTGACATGGGGCTTGAACTCATGAACCAGAAGATCATGACCTGAGCCAAAGTTGGATCCCCAACCAACTGAGCCACCCAGGCGTCCCATAGTCCAACAGTATTTATAAGCAATGCTTATCCTCATGACACGGGATTGTCAAATTGTGATTTTTTTTAAGTTAAAAACATGATTTTCATGCAAAAATAAAATGAACAAATGTCAAAGATTTCATTCAACTCATTAGTTACTGAGGGAACAATTAAGATGTTAATATTGGTTAAAAGATCATCGAAGATCTGAATATTTATAGGGAATTTAATAGAGAGGTTAAGATTGCTCAGTTAGCTAGAACTCTGGTTATGGTGCTACAGGACAATCAGTCACAACCTGTAGGGCTTTATTTCCCACCAGACAAATTATTTGCATATCTACTATATAAAAAATTTACAAGTTTACATGTATTTTCACTAGTTCTGGGACCCTCCATCCATAATGAAGTCAAAGTTTTTCCTCCTAAATAATGATTGGTTGAGTCTATTAAAAAATGCACCTATGTGATGGTGAAAGACAATAGTGTCCCAATTCTTTTTACTCGTCTTTTCCGAATTTGGTTAATTTTTCTTAATAGGCTGCATTCTGATATTTTCTATTGTGTTCCCTCTCATTTTTAAAATGCTGATATGGCTCACCACATTACGGTCATGTGCCACTAGCAGGCCATGACTCGCTTTAAATAACACCATTCTAATGTACCTTTAATAAGGACCCTCCCGAACACCACCAGAGGCAAGTTTCTTTCTGTCCTGTGAATAAAAAGCTAACAAAAAGCTGGGGGTGGGGAATGGAAGGAGGAAGAGGAGAAGGAAGAGCCTATTAACAGATAAACTGAGGCATGTTAAAAACTTTAAGACTTTCTTTGAGCAAAAAGTGAGTTTAACAGTGCAGCACCAAACCAAAAGTGATTGGGAGCACTCTACTAGAGAAGCCAGGAGAAAGACTTACAGAGAAAGAAAGGAAAAAGTTTTTGTAATGTTCATTTATTTATTTTGAGATACAGATAGAAAGAGAGAGAGAACGAGCAGGGGAGGGGCAGAGAGAGAGAGAGGGAGAGAGAGAATCCCAAGCAGGCTCCACGGGGTCAGCACAGAGCCCAGTGCAGGGCTCCATCTTGCAAAGTGCGAGGTCATGACGTGAGCTGAAATCAAGAACCTGACGCTTAACCGACCGAGCCATTCAGGCACCCCAAGGAAGGAAATTATCTGACTGGCTATATCTTAAAGCCTAGTTGGCTGTTTGTGATTGGTTGTCCTGAGTGTTGTGGTTTCGTCACCTTGAGGCCTTTACGGGTTTAGATTTAGGTGTGTTTACACAGGCCTCCACCTCACTCTGATGGCCTCCTTGTGTCATAAGCTTAACAAGCCTCAGCAATCTGTCTTCAGAGACCTCAGTATTCTATGAAGTGATAAGACTTCTTATAAAGTCATCATTCGTTTTCTCATAGAACACATATTTTGTGTAAGTTTCAACTTAACCTCCTCTCCCCCTGAGTAGAGTAGAAGTGAGACAACTTTGTAGAGTTTTCATAGCTATGGGCAAAGGTGAATTCGTTCTCTGGAGCCATGACCCCATTTTACAGATAGGGAAATTGATTTAGGAAACTAAGAGGATCTGCTCCACCACCAACAATTCTCTGGGGAAGCCCCAGTGTGAAGCCATGGCATGAAGAGGACGGTCCTGGGACTCAGAAGGCAGTGAAATTCATTATGAGTGACAGCCACCAGAAGAAAGGCCTTGACGAAAGCTCTCATCTTCCTTAGTTGCCACATCTCTAAAATAGAGCTATAATGAGGATTAAAGGGTGGACTACATATTTATTTGTAAAACTACAAACAGACAAAAAACCAAAACCAAACAAAAACCAAACACACACACAAAAACAACCCCTCGAAAAAAACAAAAAAGTAAAGACACTTCAAAAATGTATCGTAGCTTTACTCTAATCAGTTTATCCAGTGTACATTTTTCCATCCTTGGATACCTTCTAACAGAGGAGATCTAAATATTGACCTATTCGCACATATTTAGAAGGAGTTGAGATCATGGGTACAGCATTCCCTGTTTGAATCTAGTTAATTTTGTAACTGCTTCCTTTATTCTACATACAGTTCTATATTAAAATATTTAAAGATGTGATAGTTATTATTGCTAATAGATCATTGCTGTAAAATGCTCTAAAATTTGCAAGTTAAAGAGCACCATTCCGATAAAATGTATTATTATTATATAAGATTTTCCACCTGTGGAGGTTTCTAATTATGCTTTCCATGCATTAAAAAAATGCAGCTAGAGAAACTGATAAATGGCCAACAGCTACTTCCCTGCTGATTATACAAAATTTCATTATAGTAGAACATTTAACAATTTAATTCCAAGCTCTCTCAGGAATAGCATGTAAAGTGTTTTGCTTAGGTCTCTTTTTAAGCACCAAGTTTTCAGCGTAAATAAAAGGTACATTGAGCCTTTGCCATAAGCAAAGTTAAATTATTAAATTATAAGATGTGAGCTTGAAGATGACAGGCAAAGATAGCAGAAATAAACACAATCAAAACATGCCCAAATGTTTTCTTTCCCCCGCCCCCCCACCCTCTATTCTCAGAGAGACCATAATTGTTGGGATGGAAATGAGGCTGTTTCACTGAGAGGCTACTCTCCTGATTGCTAAGAAAGAAGTTTTAATATTCCCATAAATATTAAAAAACATTCTAGGCATAATTACACCTTTTGCAAAGTGCTTCAGACAGTTGCAGTAATGGGTCTCTTGAGTTTTCTTTTTTTCGTGCCTTCTTCCACCTCCACCTCCACCTCCTACCCTGATTCTCCTGATTACATTAGAGAAATGAGAAGGCTTCATTTAGGCACTCATGTGTCTATTGTACTTTCTGGCTCAACACTGGGCAGGTACTATTTTCGTGTTTTATAAACGAAAAAGCAGGGCCACAGATCAGTTGGCGTGGGACCTCGGCAGGCAGCAGACTGGTGCCAGGGAATGTGGACATAGAGTCTGCATCTGAGAACCAGCAACAGTGGAGCCCAGGATGGCATACCAGAGGGTATTTATTCACAGCTTTGAAGCGTAAATGCAAAAGGTATATAACCATTAAAATTCCAGGAATCGTCTTTTGGTTTTCCATTATGTAACTAAAATAACCACTTTGCCTACCATTTCCTGCTGCTAAGTTTTGGGGATCTAATTCTCTTCATTTCAGAGTATTCTAGAGGAATAATAGTTACTTAATTTATACCTAGAAACCCTTTCTTTTTCTATTCCTGCTAAAATATTCTGACCCTCTGCTATTGACCCCTTCTTAGTCATATTTCCACTGTACTCTTTACCTCGTGCTCAAACCACAGCGTACCTTCCTGCTCATGCAAAGGGCAGAAGACATTTGGTGTAGAGAAGATCACAGGTTTGGAGTCAGTTCAACCTGTTCTTAGATCGCAGTGCTTCCCCTCTGCTTGACCTTGTAGGGAAGGGAAAAAATACTTTTTATTCTACCCTTTTATATTCAGTACCTGGGGCAATGCAAATAAAAGTGAAAAATGGTCTAACAGGGGAAACAGTTTATTATGTATGCATATGGAAGCCTTAATAGAAAAATAGTGGAGATCCAAAGAAGTGGCTAGAACCTGAGATTTATATACCATTTTAGCAAAGAACAGTAAATATGTGGAAAAGTGACAGGATAAAGGAAAAGAGGTTTTAGGGGAGGTAAGCTATGGTAAGGTAAATGTTTGAGGAAATTAATGGAAGATAAGTGTTGTCTAGTAAGGTTTGTTATAGATACCTCTTAGTGCCATCTCTGGGCTGATAAGAGTCGAGAGTCATCCATGGTGTAGGTAAATAGGAGGAAGCGTTGAGAAAAGAGCCTTTTTTGAGTCTCTTGTTTTTCAGTTTCCTTTTAGCTTAAAATAATCCTTCTGCCAAAGTGATTAATTTTAGAGTGGTATATTCTGATCCCCTTAAACCTTGAAAAGGTTACTCACTTCCCGGAGCCTCAACATCATACTCTGTAAAGGAGAGTAAAACCTTGTGTGATTGTTGTGGGAATAAATGCCTCTTACCCACTGCCTTCATAGGGCACTGCTCTTTTTTCAAGGCCTCTAAGAAAAGTGCTTCTCTACTTATCGTTTTCCTGGATTTTACTTTTCATTTTCTTTCTTTTCATTTTTTCCCTATTTAGTTAATTCCATATCCTCCAGCTGGACAATCCTACTGAGAGGTTGGGATGGGAGCAGGAAGAAACTGAAGAGGGATAAAGATAATGAAATAGTAGGAGACCAAGGAAATGTAAACATTTGTCATTTTTGTCCTACCCCGTAAACACATAGAAGCCATATAGTAACCTTGCCTATAATGTCCCCTTTATCCTTCATTCTTTCTATCCACAAATAGTGTAGTTCTGTATGTCTTTGAAGGCTCAACCCAGATTTTATATTTTTACTTACTTTATTTTAGTTCCTTAGCTGAAAGTAACTATTCTTACCCCAAACTTCCATGGAGTTTTAAAAAAAAAATGTTATTTATTTGTTGTTATTGTCCTACTTTCTGCACTTTAGGATAGGTTCATATCTCAAGTTTCTTGTTTAATTGACCTGTGGAGCAACATCTCTTCCCGTTCTGACATGAGAACTAGATAAATGACTGTACTTAAGTGACTGAATTCAGGTCAGAAATAGAAATACTGGATTTAACTAATCATTACTTATGGGCAACATCCTGATAGTATTACTATTCTACCATCAATAAATGTTGTAGAAGGAAAAAAAATTCTGAAAGATTAATTCTTTGGGCCCATGTTGACTCTCTCTTTGCCACGGAGATTGCTCATTGTGCCAATAATTTAGCAATGTGGGAGATTATTTTTCTTCTGGTTGGTAGCAATTCTGATAACTGCTGATTTAGGCAGAATTCATGCCAAGAACCTCACAGTGAAAGCTGCTATACCATCACTAAATCTGTGAGCCCACTCATCTTGTAGTCTGAAAGTTTCAAATGAAGCTCTTTTTATGTTTTCACACTTTACATACACTATGTTTAAAGTTAAAGTAGACCCCTGCCCCCACCTGACCTTTTCTCAAAGTTTTAGATCTTAAATAAAAGGAAATCAGTGACTGATTTCATTTCAGCTGAATTTCCCATAGAAGGACCGAGGAGAGTTGAGGGTCCTGTTTTATGCCATTAGATAAGAATAAATCCATGATAATCCATGATTTAAAGCAAGATAAATTTTGCTTTTATGGCAGTTGGGTCTTGTGTTAAAATATGACACTTTACTATATAGGTCACTATAGTAAAAAAAAAAAAAGCCTTATTTCTTTAAGATTTTTGGTGAATTGCCTTTTGCAAAATCTCAAGAACACATCTGAACCATAGGAGCCAAGGGCATGAAGATTATTGTAAGCTGAAGGCAACTGAGATGCTACCAGATCAAGAGAAACTTTTTGCCCCTCCATTAACTACACAGAAGAAACTAAATTTCCCAGAATAATGGTTATTGCCAGAGAGAAATTTTATCTGAGTGACTCATCTGTATGGTGGGGCAAACATCTAATTACTAAAATCCACTCATCTTATTGCCCTGTGATGTGCATTCCTTCCTTTCAAAGTCCCAGACCCCTACCCCCAGTTCAGGATGGCGCATATATATATATATATATATATATATATATATATATATACACACACACATATATATACATATACATATATATACATATATATATATATATATATATGTATATATATGTATATATATATATCTCATTTTGCCTGCCTATCTTTGGAATTTCCCTGTCTGTATGGATTCCCTGTACATATAGAATTAAATTTGATTTTTAGTCCAACTAGAAAGACCTTGAGAGGACAGGAGATTCTTGTTCCCAGACAGTAGTTTAATGACCAAAAGGACAGTGTGCCCTGTATTTAAGAAGATGGTATGAGCAGTGAGAAAATGGATACACATTTTTGGAATTAAGCTATGATTCAGTTATCTAGAAGATTAGCCAATAAATGCCTTGGTGTTACTATAATTGATTCCATTTGCAAATTGGAATTTTGCAAGCAAAACTCACTTGCTACTTTCTTGACACCATTGACTTTGCACAATTAAATTCACATGTATGCTTCAAGGAAAAAAATGGAAAGCATGTCTTTCTTTCGCCATCTATCTCTGTCTTAGCAGAAATTTATGTTTTCATTGTGATTGTTCTTTTAAGGGAAGGCAAAGCATGAATGATTTTCCTTGTAACATAGAAAATTCTGATTTAATTGTTTGTAATAGTTGATTCTGGTTTCTGACTTCAATTGTGTTCTTCTTGACAAGCTCCTATTTCCTGATTCCCCCGCTCAGCTTCCCATCCTGTGGCTTGACAGGAAGATATTAAAAGACTGATGGAAAACTGTGTATGCCTCTAGCACTCTGCATTTTACCTTAACAGTTACTCAATAATTATTTGTTGAATGAGAGCTTAATTTTTCCTTTTATGTAAGATATGTGGCAGAAGGCAGTAAGCTGGAGATGGTGACTTACAGACAGTGTAGGGCTCATGAAACCCTCCACCAAACACCAGTGAGCAGGGAGGCACAGAAAGCAAGGAATGGAGAGTTTGTGCCCATTGTGTGTTGTGTCTGGGAAATCTCAACAACATCATCTGTCCATCCAGAATCACTGGATTTGTGAGATCCGTGAGGTTAGAGATGAACCCTTCCTTTATTCTTGACCGTTTCCATCTCACGCCTCTCATGCAATACTTGGCATGGGGGCATAGAAAAATGCCATTAAGGTACTTTCTATGAATACAAACAGAAATAACATTCTCTAAATGCAAAATGGAGTGAAATAAGTCTCCTTTTAATTTCTGAAATACTACAGGTTAATCCCGAATGCTTTGAAAGATGATTCTCTTTAAAAGAAGAAATGCTTATACCATATATATAAAATGCTTATATATAACATAAAAGCATTAAACCTATCTGAATAATTACTATAGAACCAAAGAGCAAAGTTGCCCATTTATTTTTAATCTTGAATGACATGGCAGTGACTCACACTGTAGTGTAAAATATTTGGTGATACAGACACAGAAGGACTTTTTAAACTTCTATTTTGGGAGCAAAAGTAGGATTTCTAATCAGTGCGGCACCCTTTAAAATCATTCAATTGATGCCTGTGTATTTAGGGAGAAAAGAAATGAGGAACATGAATAGATTTCCTGAGAGAGTTAGAGTGAACAGTGATTAAGCTTAGAACATAAAATTACCATTTATGATTAGTTCGGTTCAATTAATTCCATCTATCTATCCATCCCTTAATTCATTTATTCAATCAACCAGCATTTATTGAAAAACCTATTTTGTGTCAGGCTCTGGGCAAAGCCCTGGGGATACAGGGATCAAAGAATTGATGGTCTTGTGGTAAAGCCAGAGATGTAATTGCGGTACCCAAGGGCAGCACAAGTTTTATGCTAGGGAATAACAGGGAGATCTAGAAGCACGTATTCCAGGCAAGTGATGCAGGCTGTAATTCACAAATAACGTGAGAACCACATGGAAGGCAAGGGGATAAGGTGCCAACAGTGACCAAAATAGGAAATGTTCCCTGCCCTCAAGAAGATTATAGTTCTTATGCATTATAGTTCTGATGCATATACTTATAGGCAATCATCTTTGAGGATATTTTTAGTTCTAAGTGGCTTCAGTGAAGTTTCTGGTAATAAACACTGGGTATGTAATCTTAGGTTACCAATTGCGTGTTTGTTCAAAGAGTCCTGGTTTGCACACTACTTCCCCTCTGCCAAAGAATTTAGTCACTATCATGATTTTTGCTCGTTGCTGTATGCAAGTTCACCCAGAAGTACAGAAAATCCAACCAACTAGTGTTTTGTGACTGTGACACGTTTATAAAAATTTTCATATTAGCAATGAAATGCTGTAATCCTGTTTGTCCCAAGAAAATGCTTGCATTTCTGTCTTAATTAAATCTCTCAAACCAAGCAGGTTTCTGCAGGATATAATCCATTCATTCAGGTGTGAAAGGCTGGGACCTATTTACATACTCACAACCCTGATAGCTGTGTCTGGTATAAAATAAATTTATTTCTGAGTTGTCTGGGTTCTGCAGATATTGCAATTACTATTGTACATTCAAACTTTCTCCTAAAAGACTCATTTAGGACAGTTCTGGAAAATACTGAAAATGTGAAAATAGATTGTAAGCTCTTGGGGCAAAGACCATGTTTTGATTTTGGTTTTCTTTACTGCTCCGAAAGTGCTGTGTGTGCCTACAGCTCCTTATAAATATGTAAATAAAAATAAAATGATTAGCTGAACTGGAGTTAAAAAAAAGAGACTCTTCTTATAAAAGGACCGTTATGAGAGAAAATAGCCAGAGTTTAGAAAATGCAGTCATTGGGAAAGAGTGTTCTGGATTATATAGGTCTAGTTTTATTTTCTTATATTCATCACAACGGGAATAATATTTGCTTGAAGTTATAGCAAAGGTTTTCAGTGAAACAGGCTACAAGCACATGAGTAATTCAATACATGGCAAGTAGAGTAATTATAGTTCTGAGTTACCTTTTCAGTCACTTGTAGTGGGGAAATGGCAGAACACTAAGGAAGGAGAAGAAACAGAGGAGCAGATTCAGAGAAGGATAAAACAGATACATGTTTGAGCTTAGCATATTTGAGGGGAATATCCTGTGGACACTCAGAGGAAAAGTGGCTCGAAAGAGTTCTGGGAATTTCTTTAAAAGTAAAAATATGACCATATTAAAGGCAAAGCATAGAGATAACCATGCAGATGAAAAGAAAGATAAGAAAACCATAGGAGGCTGCCATCTGTAAAGCATAGTCTGTTTTTAAGATCTGAAATGCAAAAAGCAATTATCTGCTGAATAGAACAAAGGCAGATCAGGAAGGAGGAGAGTTAGGGAACAGTAGAAGCCTGCGGGGCGGTCAGAGAGGCCAGGACACAAAATGAGTTCCAATTAGAGCAGGTCACCAAGGAGAAGGAAGAAGCCTTTCATAACACATTTGAAACAAGAACAAGGTGAAAGGAAGTGTAGGCTCCCCAGTTAACAAGGAAGGGAAACAAATAACATGACACAGAGAAGCCTTGGGTTTTCTATCTATTTATTTTTAGATTATGACCATGAAAAAAAGGATTTGCAGCAGACTCTGAATACAACTCACAAATAGAGACTTAGACATAGTCATTAAAGGAAAAATCAAGCAATTAAAACTTCACTCATTTTAGCTAAATGCAATAGATTATCTGTAATCATCAGTGAGATGGATGAGAATACTCTTTCTGAAGACTATGTTTTTATTGAGTCATTGGGGTTTAGACAAGATTCCACAAATCAGTCTTAAAGACGCTTTTTTTTTTTTAATTTTAGAGAGAGAGAGAGAGAGAGAGAGAGCAAGGAGAAGAGAGGGGCAGAGGGAGAGAGAGGGAATCTTAAGTAGATTCCACACTCAGAGCAGAGCCCAATGCAAGACTGAATCCCACACCCCTGGGATCATGACCTAAACAGAAATCAGGAATCAAACACTCAAGCGACAGAGCCACCCAGGCACCCCAGTGAAGAGGCTTTTTGAGAGAACTCACCCATTATCATCTTCAAATAGCTGGAGTTGCAATCATTGTAACTGATTTTAAAGTGGAGATGCTGGAAATATGTACTTTCTAATCAGATTTCTTTTCATTCTTACAAAGAAACTGGATCATTTCTTCCCAAGTCAAGTATTTATATCTTCATTAGCAATAAACACAGACTTTCCATTAGAAAATTACATGAACTAGCTCGATACCTTTTTAAGGAGTTATGGAACTTTAATAGGAAATATGTCTGTGTTTATCTTTTCTTTATATTGTTTTCAATATGATACAAAGGATAAGGTTAGTGATGATTTATATCTAGAAATACAAGAATATCTAAAAATAGTGTAATGGATAGATGGTCTCTAGTTCCTTCATAAGGAACACATTTTATTGTATACTTGTTAAACCTCCCATATGGATATGTAACCAGTTTATTGAGCTGCTGAACTCAGTATATAGTCATGTGAAATGGTTTTGTTCTCCCAGTCTTCTCCTTCAAGCACACTTTTGTGTCTCCCTTTAGAGTCTCTTAATTCAGAGGTAGAAGACTGTGGTGATTAATAGTGAGGACCTGAACTGCCTGTTCCCAGTATATGCTAGTTGTGTGACTTTGGGAAAGTTACTTAACAGGTAATGCATCAATTTTCACATCTGTATAATGGAAAAGCAAAAGAAATTGTGTATAATAGCAAAATTGTGTATAATAGCAAAAGAAATTGTGAAGATTCATTGAATCTTATTTAAATCACAGTGTCTAGTACACGGTAAAGACCCGTGTAAATGTTACCTATAATATTATCTCAGTCAAATTCAGTATTTTCCAGTCATGTTCAGTTATTGAAAACTCAATCCAATATATATGTTTTTTTAATTTGAATTGCATCATTACTCTTTCTTCTGTTTAGGTTTAACCCTAGATTTCAGGGAACTGCTTTAGGGAGAAGAAGGGAAAGTCTCTCTCAATCTTCTTTTAGGTTCTAACTCTTCTGATATCAAGGCAAACATTTGGGTTCTTGGGGAGAAGGCAAGGATTCCCATAAGAAAGCCAGACTTGGGACTATTGCCACATAGAAGGGATTGACACTGTAGGTAGTAGCAGGAAACTGTATGCAGGTGCCTTTTGCATGGCTTTCTCATGGAGCACGTGTATGTGGTCTCGTGGGGGAGGTCACTGTGTGATTTCTCCTTGGTACAGATTCTGGCTCCTGCTTGTCATCTTTGATACTGTCTCACATTTTCCCTATTTCCTGTTAACTGGTGAAACCCATAGCTGGGGTTTCCTCAACAGGCAGGCTGTGGTCTTAGGAAGGCACTGGCCAGATAGCCACGATGCTATTTTTCTGGTATCTCTCAAAGACAAATTATTGCTGTGTAAAGTGGAGAAATGTAAGCTACTTCACCTACCCTCAGCCTTCTGCTTATCAAGATTGGGAGCCGTTGGGTAGCAAAGCCAATGTGACAATGTCTTAAGAAGTCCCATTTGTTGGCAATTCATTTGTGGAACACAGAATACTAAATACCTATTTAGTTTTAGTTTAGGGACTAGTCACCAATTCCAGGGCAATAGGAAAGTCTCCTATCAACTTGTCATAGATATACAGATCCATTAATTTGAAGCCAAGGCTACAGATCCCATAATTTGAGTATAGTCTTAACTTTAGAGATTCTTTAAATGTTACATTACCCTCTGCTGTTGCTCAATAAGAACAACCCTATTTGGGTACTGCATATCTGATTTATCACTCTCCACCTCTGAGTCTCATATGTAAAACTCATTTTTAATGGCCTCTTGGGAATTCCCATTAAGAACAAGGGACGCAGAATGACTTACGTGGGCAATTTCCAAGATTACAGTCTATTACAATTTTCCCAGCCCACACATGTGGTTTAACTGCACTAAATATGCTTGAATAGCAGGTATTTTTAAAAAGGTATTTATTAGGTGTATGGGCAAAAAGAATAAGATTGAGAAGTTTCCAGCCATTGGCTCCCCACTCCTGGCCCCAGATCTCCTCTCACCTATCTGAGTACTATGGAGGAAGGTGGTTGATTATGTTGCAGATGGCCCTCCTGTACCACTGCTTGCTCTTTCCGTCCAGATTTTGTATCTCTAGAAATGTAGAACAGACAGGAAGTTGGGACCCTAGGTTATCAAATTAATGGCAGAAATGCAACATCAACTTGGGCATCTCAGGAAATAGGACACACAATTTTTATAATGCTCATCCTAGAATTTTTTTAGGTTTGGATATAGACAGCTTTTCATTGCTCCCTCATTGCTGGAGCTGATAGCCTTGAAACAGGTTGTTTTACCTTCTTTATCCCAAGATTCATGTGGGGGAAAGGAGATATGACACTACATTATTTGGAAAGTTACACTTAATGATTCAGAACTTTAAAAGTCTGGCCTTGATTCCTTTCCTTTAATTTTCAAACAAGGGGGTAAATATTCATAAGGAAAAAAATCTGATACAGACTGAAATCTGCTTTAGCTTTTGCGTTCTGACAAGTTTCCTTAACAAAAAAAGAAATATTTAGGAAGTCTTCTCAATAAGACACTGCCATTTCTCTGGTACCTCCACTATTAGCTCATTATCACCAACTTTTCCTTTGATATTGTGTGATTGGTAGTCCCTTCTCAATTTAAGTGTGTGAGAAAATTGGGAAATATCACTTTATTCCTGCAGGACTGATCTTATTATGTATTGGTGATCCAGCCTTGCCATCTTAAGTATGACTCAGAGATGACATTGATGAAATTAGAAGTGAAGTCTAACATAGTTGTGACTCTCAGAGGCATGGGACTACTGAGTCATGTCAAGAGACTCTTGATTAGGAATTAAAATCCGTGGTTTCTACCAGTCCCATAAGACAGTCTCTGGGCCTCAGCCCAAAATGAAGTTTGGTATCTCTTTTGCATAGCTGTTACTTTAGTCTGGGTCTCAACCCAAAATTGGCCTTGTATTTTGTCTTTTTTGTTTACAAATAAAATTCACAGTGCTTTAATAATAGTTAATATTTATTAAGTATTGACTATGTGCCAGACATTGTGTTAATGCATTTCATATGCATTATCTCATGTAATCCTCCCAACACATTGAGGTAAATAATATTTTATATAAGAAGCTAATGTAGGGGCCAAGGACAGGCCTCCTCAACATGGGTTACTTGACATACAGAGGCCACCAAACTGAAAATAATCAAGGCCTGAAAGACTCAGGAAGAAATGTTGACACACACCTCCTGACACTCAACTGCCTTAAAGAATTTAAATAGAGGACCTGCTCTAGGAGGAGAGTTAGCCTCATATATAACTACCATATAATGGGAACTAGGTATGGTAGATAGGTAGGAACCCGGCAAGACCTGTTTGATCAAAGTCCTGTCTATGTTATGTCACGTGTTTCTGAATGGCCCAGCGACCTTTTGTTTAACAAATATTTACTCTTTCTCATCTTCGTGTGAATTGCATTTCTTCTCTTTGAAGTCACAGATTCCTACCCCCCACCCCAGGCCACTTCTCCTTCGTTCAGAATGGCATATATACTTCATTTTGCCTGACCATCTTTGGAGTTTCCATGTCTGTGTGGATTCCCTGTATACATAAAATTAAATTCGATTTTCTCCGCTCATGTTAATTCTTCTCATGTCGAATTCTTAGTCCAGCTAGAAGAGCCTTGAATGGAAGATAAATTTTTTCTCCCCCACACTAGAGAAAATAAACACTTTTCTCAAAGATTTATAAATGATAGGAATCTAGGTCTTTTTGGCTTTTGACTTTGCATTTTGAACAGACAACTAATATTGCTACTAAAACTACTTTAACTATGTTCCATATTTCTTTATCAGTTAGATCATTTATTAAAGAAGGACATGGATAAGTTTGAAAACTTTAATGAAGCTTTTCAGGTTTGCATTCCAAAATAATTGTTTTTGACTGCGTCTCTCTGATAGTCCAATAAATCTTCATTAGCAACTTTCAACCAAACAATACAGCATTATTAGCTATAGTCACCATGCTATACATTAGATCCCGGGATTTATTCATCTTATAACTGAAAGTTTGTGCCCTTTAACCAATATCCTCCTATTTCCCCACCCCATAGCCCCTGGCAACCACCATTCTACTCTCTGTTTATATGTGTTTGATATTTATTTAGATTCCACATATCAAAATAAATGATATCGTATATATAAATATTTCCATATATATCTACATTCATATACAAATATGAATATTTATGTGTCTCTATATATATCTGTGTACATGTGTGTATCATAGATATAGATATAGATATAGATATAGATAGATATAGATATAGATATAGATAGATATAGATACAGATATAGATAGATATAGATATATAGATGTCACAGTTTCCAGTTTCTCTATCCATTCATCTGATGATACACACAAGTTATTTCCATGTCTTAACTATTGTGAATAATGCTGTAATTAACATGGAAGTCCAGATATCTTTTCAAGGTAGTGATGTTATTTTTATATCTTTCTGATATATACCCCAAACCTGGATTTTTAAATGATATTGTTATTGTATTTTTTTATTTTTTTGAGGAATCTCCATACTGGTTTCCATAGTGGGTATATCTACATTCCTACCAACAACGTGCAGGGGTTCCCTTTTTTCTTCATCCTTGCCAGCATTTATCTCTTGTCCTTTTGGTAATAGCCATTCTATCTCATTATGGTGTTGATTTTTGTTTCCCTGATGATTTGTGATGTTGAGCATCTTTTCATGGACTTGGCCATTTGTATGTCAGCTTTGGGAAAAAGTCTATTCAAATCTCTTGACTGGTTTTTAGTTGTATTATTTGTTTTTTGGCTATTGAGTTGCATGAGCTCCTTATAATTTTGGATATTAACCACTTGTATTAACCATTACATCATACATTATATACATATATACATATGTGTGCATATATGTATATGTATATAATGTATATATGTACATATATGTATATATATTAACCATCACATTATACATTATATACATATATACATTAACCATGCATATATGTGTGTGTGTGTATATATATATATATATGTGTGTGTGTGTGTATATATATATATATATATGTATATATATATATATATATATATATATATATAAACATTTGCAAACTATATATATATATATATAGTTTGCAAATGTTTTTCCTGTTCTGTAGATTACCTTTTCATTGAATTGATTGTTTCTTTGCCTGTGTAGAAGCTTTTTATTTTTATGTAGTCCCATTTGTTTATTTTTGCTTTTGTTGCTTGTGCTTTTGATGTCAAATCCAAAAAAAATATTGGATTTATAAGCATACAAACTTGTAACAAATACTAAATAAGCCATAGAGATCTAATGTACAGTATTTTGAATACAGATAATAATATTGTACTGATTGTAAGGTGTGTCATATGATAAATATTACAATAGCAATCATATTGCAATATATAAATGTATCAAAGTAACATGCTATATACAATTTACACAATGTACATGTCAAATTTATCCAACTAAAAATAATTTTTAAAAAAAGAAAAAAATCTTTATTTTGTATTTGAATTTTATTTCATGTATCAGAGTTTCAGGTTCTCACATAGGACAAGTTACAAAACTCATGGATGATATTTGCTTAATTTATTCAGTTTGAATTATATTTTGTTGTTTTGTTTTTTTCTCAGTATTGTTGCTTCAGTTCTGTTCCTGTTGACATTTTCTGTTTCCTGCTCTCAATGTCCCAGGACCTGATCTGTTTATCTTTGTTTCTTGTAGTTTATTCACTTGTCAAACTATTATTAAGTATCTGTGTCAGCTGGTGTTGTTCACAAGTGACTGAAAATTACTACCTGAAAATGGTACTTACCTGTTGTTAATGGGGCAATATCAAATGGAAAGAAACTCTAATAAACTGCCAATTTATCTTTTAGAAAAATTGCGCGATCCTTTTATTAGCCTGGAACAAGTATAGACATTACTATTAATAACAAGTGGTACCATTCACTATGATCTCACCATGTGCCAAGTGACTCATGTGGAATATTCTACCAAAGTTGCTGTTGCCCTAGGGGTTCTCTTTTTCCCATGGTTATGTTCTTATTTGTGACACAGCGGCAGCTTCATCGCAAAAGAAGAATCAGATAAATCGAGAGTGGTTTAAACAAACCAGAGAGAAAAAGAAGGAAGAGGAAAAAAGATTTATTTTTGTGAGCATATACTCAACTGATTAAAGACAAATTTTTCTCTTTCTAGCCTTCCCCAAATACATGGAAAAACTTGAAATCTTGGGGTCACACAAAGTTTGGGCTAATCCAGATCTGCTAATGTCTAGGCATTTTTAAAGCTGCCTTAGGCTATTTCTGCCATCATTTTGTAGCAGGAATTTGTCTAGAATAGATTCAGATTTGGGGAGGATTTTGTGTGTCTTTTAAACAACTGCATGGGATGTGTGCCTCATTTTTTTTAATGCATGTTTGTTAGAGCATATTTATAAGTCATATGAGAGCCAGGTGCTCTAAAAAGATGGGAGCACTCAGTGGAAGGTATGTTTGAGAAGTGTGGTTAAACAACAGTTGTCTTTCTGGCAGGATATCAAAATACTCTGAATATACTAGTAAGTAAAGGGACTCTATAAGACACTGATAAGTGAGATTTTACTTTCATAATATTTGACCATCAAAATCTTTTTCAGAAAGCAACAATAGAGACAAGAATTTCTAGGAATACTCTATGGAAAAGAAATGCTATGGTAGAAGTAGGCAAATGGGCAGTTTCTAATTGCTTAGGTACAGAATGTCACATTCCCTCTGCGAGCCTAAATTCTTAGTATTTTCTACATATTTCTGGTAGAGTGTGATTGTTATAGCCATTTTAGAAAACTGTTGACAATACATATAAAGAGCCATAAAAGTATTCATACTTTTTGACCCAGCAATTCCACTTTGGAAAATAAAGAATCTAAAATAATGAATATGATATATGACCTCTTTTAGTATAACATTTTTTAACAACACATTATAGTACTAGAAAAAACTTAAATGCCCAGAGATAAGTAAGAAAATTATAATATAGTAAATGTGAATTATAATAGTCATTAAAATGATGATTATAAAGACTGTAACAGTAGAAAAATCCTTAGAAGAAGTCAATAAAAAGAAAGATGCAATAAAAAGAAACATGTATACAGAATGACTTTATAAACTACAAAAGAAGCAGAGGAAAATTTTCTCAAAGAAAATACAAAAAATGCCAATAGTAGTTATGTGTTTTTGAGCTGGTAGATTTCTGCATGGTTTTCTAATTCTTTTTTTTTTTTTTTTTTTTTTTTTTTTCAACGTTTTTTTAATTTTTTTTATTTTTGGGACAGAGAGAGACAGAGCATGAACGGGGGAGGGGCAGAGAGAGAGGGAGACACAGAATCGGAAACAGGCTGCAGGCTCCGAGCCATCAGCCCAGAGCCTGACGCGGGGCTCGAACTCACGGACCGCGAGATCGTGACCTGGCTGAAGTCGGCCGCTTAACCGACTGCGCCACCCAGGCGCCCCTCTAATTCTTTAAAACAATGTGGTTTGTTTGTATTTATAATAATACTTCAAAGATATTTTTGCTAAATAAGAGAAAAATTGAGGCAATTACCCTTTTTTTTTGTATTCAAACTTTGACTTCTGAGTGAGCAAAATTGGTTCCTTTTTCTTATGATAAAGGAGGCCTGTCCTTTGTACCTGCTGCAGGCAGCCTACCTGGGAGGCGGGCAGTTCCTCCAACCAGCAAAGGATACTTCCCTTCAGAACTTCACTGATAAATGAGGAAGTTTTGGTATAAAGTTTCAGTCATTTGTGCAGACTAAATACATGGACCTCAGCATTCTCCTTTTTGTGTTCTTCATGAGTTGTTAGATGATAAAATGCAAAATGAAGAGAAGCTGATGCAAACATTTCTGTTTTATTTAATTTACGTGAGCTTTTTTTTTTTAAATCCCCCAAATGAGCTCTTTGGTGTCTAAAGGTATTTCACACAGAGTTTTTAGCATCATTATTATTGAAATGAAAGGAGGGGAAATCAATGATAAACATCCTGCAGACGTAACACATTTGATTTCAATTTGCACCAAATTGTTAGTTATTAAATCCATTGTGAAGCTTTCTTCAACTTGCTTAAATTCCTCATACTCTTGACTGCTGAACAAGTGCTTCTGAATTTCTGATATATTTTGGCAATTTTTTTCTCATGCTATATGACTTGTCATTTAAAGATGCACCAGAAACGAAATTTTCAGGATATGTCCACATTCAATTTGACGTCATAAAATTGTCTATTAGTTTGAGTTTTGAAACAGAAGAACAGGATTGAATCATTTTGTATTAAAACAAAGCTCTCTTGGCTTGTGGTCTTGGGAATATTTGCTTAGATAGACACTTCTCTTTCTTCAAGTGGAAATTGAGGTGACTTAGTAATGTACTTTGGATATACATTTTTACTCTGCTCCTTTAAAACTCTCCTCAGCAATTTTTCAGTGACCTTGAGTGAGTGACTTTATAATTCTGAAATTTCCTTGGGGAATATTTTAAGGGTCAAACAAATTTAATGGCATTTACCTCTAGAGAAATCAGGCATATGATACTCAGGTGTGGTATAGCGTATGCTCAAGTACAAATAACTAAGAGAAGCTTAAACAATTAGTAAGTAGTTTGTCTTCCAGTACCAAGTGGCCTAGGGGGAGGCCAGCAGGACCTGTAGTGGCTCAAGAATGCCTCCAAGTACGCAGATTCTTAACTTTCCCACTTCTGCACCTGCAGAATGTTCGTTTTCATTTTGTACTTTTCATCCATAGATTCAGGATGGCTTTTGCACCTCCAGGCACCTCATCTACATTGCGGTCTAAAAGATGACAAAGTAGGATGTCAGTGCCTGTATGAGGGCACATATCCAGAAATCTGGGGCAGACTTCTGTTTATACGCCATAAGCTGCCACTGGGTCACGTGGCCACCATTAGCTGCACAAAAGCTTCCAGCTCTCTACAGAAACAACAACAACAACAACAACAACAAGAAGGCAGGGGTTAGGGAGGGGTGTGTCAAGTGACCTTGTCTCCAGTAACTGCCACATACCTCCCTAGAATATTACTTAAACCACAAAATCATCCCATTTTTCCCAAGCCAAATTAGATGTCTTAGCTTTTAAACACTGAAAGTTGTAAGCTTCCACTCTCTTCCCTCAAGTATGTTGCCCAGTTCTTATCAGAACTGTTGCTGGGTGAGGAGGAGGCCAGAACAAAGGAAGTGCTGCATGCTCCAGCAGGGACCACTCATAGTTGGATAGAGAAATATTAGGAGAACAATCCTTATAGAAGTATTCCAGTCATGAGGATAGCGTGGGTTCATTTAAAATAGAAATTAGAAGTTCTTTATTGTTACAGTAGGGTACAATAAATAATGAGTGTAACATTGGCTGTTGAGTTCTCAAGAAGAAGGAAATTATGTTGACTATTTTTTTCTAATGAGGAGATGGCAGAAATATTTATGTTCTGTGTGTACATGGTAGAAAATGTAACATTATATAAAGAAGCAAACTCTGATAGACCGTCTAAAATCTTTTCCTAAGTAGAAAAGAGTTTCTACTTTTGTAGATCTACTTTTTGGAGATTTTGTGAGTCTCCACTGTTTTTACTTTTTAATGAGGGAGTTAACATAGTAGTGTGTTAAGGGGAAAAATCCACCTATGTTTACTTTCATTTCATACAGATCATTTTAGTGCCCAGAAAATGAATGACACAATCTTGGTGTTAAAAATCTTTAAGCTGATGGGTACCTGGGTGGCTCAGTTGGTTATACATCTGACTGTTGGTTTTGGCTTAATGATGATCTCATGCTTTAGTGAGTTCGAGCCCCATGTCGGGCTCTGTGCTGGCAGCAAGGAGCCTGCTTGGGGTTCTCTCTCTCTGTCTCTCTTGGAATAAATAAACTTTTAAAAATTTTTTTAAAAAATCTGTAAGTTTAGGAAGACCTAATAAATTAAAAAAAAATTTTTTTGGGGGGTGCAAAAAAGCACAAACACTCAGTCACATATCATCACCAGTCCAGAGGTGGATCTTTAGGGACCACTGACTTATTGTGAAGGATTTTGCATATCTGGGATTGACTTGTTTTTCTCGTCTTCAGCAGCCATATATATACAATTCATATTTGTTTGGTGGCTATTGTGTGCTACTAGCCCAGTCACACGCATGGTGTGAAGTGTTGTGTGTAGCAAATGATCTCCCCTCCAATTTTCTGAAATAATTGTCTTCCTTTTAGAATAAGTTGAGATGGGAAACACTATACATGTGCCATCATTGACCTATCTTATGCCAATGGCAAACTTACTATTCAGGGTAATTTTTACTGCTGAGACCAGAAATGGTATCAGCTCTTGTCTCACCACAATGTTTAGGAAGCCACATTCAATTTATTGGAGCTGACAGGTAAAAATCCCTTTGTCCTTCTTGAATTAGGCATTATCCCCAGAAGGCCTTTGTTAAAATGTGCTTGTTATGTGAAAGGGGAGACTTATTGACACATCAGTTCAGATTAACCAGCTGTTACATGGCAGAGAGAAGAGTACCAAGGGAAAAAATATATAAATCAATTATGTTTTAAAGTCATTGTGAGGAAAGGGCTGGGAATGTAGAGGGGCTTCTAAGGAGCAACATGAGAGCACCCTCAGAGAGGAGGTAAGGGCACTATCAAATGGTTCCTTTTGAGCTCCTACAGTTCCCCTTCTCATGTGGGAATGAGCACATTTGCAACGGCTTCTCATTGCTTGTCATATTCAATGTGGATTTCCCCAAATACCTTGCACAAACTATAAACTCTGGCAAATCAGTTATGGATCCCAGAACATTGATCTATTTGTATCTCTGGTCTTTGATGTGGCTGTTCTTAAGCCTACATGCTTAAGTGTTTCAGGTAATTGCATTTAAGTAAAACTTAATACACAATATTGTGTAATTGCATTTAAGTAAAACTAATACAAGAATATTTCTAATATTTAGAAATGTTAGCTTCTCTCAAACTTTACCTCCCTCCAAGAGTTCTTTCCAGATTTTTTGTTTGTTTGTTTGTTTTTCCCTACCTCCCAAATAAGACATGAGATTCATTTACCGAAGAAGTAGAAGAAATATGTTGTAAAGAAGCCTTTCCCATACTTCTATAAGCAGCATTCTCAGGATTAGAGTGAACCACAGTGTTAAACAGAACAACTTGAAGGTGTTTAAACTATGATAGGGCAGAGACTAAAATATATGTTTATTCAATTATAATTTTGTTTTTAAAAAAATCAATTTCATTTAAAATTCAGGGCACCTACGGGGCACCTGGGTGGCTCAGTCAGTTAAGCGCCAGACTTCGGCTCAAGCATAATCTCATGGTTTGTGGTTTTGAGCCCCATGTCAGGCTCTGTGCTGACAGATCAGAGCCTGGAGCCTGCTTCAGATTCTGTGTCTCCCTCTCTCTCTGCCCCTCCCCTGCTTGTGTTCTATCTCCCTCTCTCTCTCAAAAAATAAATAAACATTAAAAATTTTTTTTTTTAAATTCAGGGCACCTGGGTGACTCAGTCAGTTAAACATCCAGATTCCGCTCAGGTCATGATCTCATGGCTCCTGAATTCAAGTTCTGTGCTGGAACATTGGGCTCTGTGCTAATAGCTCTGAGCCAGGAGCCTGCTTAGGATTCTGTGTCCCCCTCTCTCTCTGCCCCTCCCCCACTCACACTCTGTCTCTCAAAAATAAACAAAAAAATTTTTGTAATAAAATAAAAAGTAATATAAGGACATTAGGGCTATGAAAAATAATCACCCATAATTCCACCATACTAATATAAATGCTTTGGCATTTTGGTGCATTTCCTTCTAGAATCCTTTTTGTTTTTTTTTTTTTTCTTTTTTTGGTCCTAGGCATTGCTAAAATATGTTTGTATTTCATTCCTTCAACAAATATTTGTTGCATGAATTTTGTCAGCATGCCTTATATTTTAAATTGTCATCTTTTATAAATTAGAGCATTCTATATCATTACTGTATTAATTTACATTATTTGATTTCTGGTGAGAATGGTGTTTCTAAAGCACTTGCTAAAATATGGGAATTGCCAACTTTTGTGAGTTGTCTTTACGGAATTTATCTATCTACTTAATGATTTTCTAAATAATTGTGTTCTCTTTAGTGAAGATAGTGATGTTATTTTGATGTATTTTCAAACATTATACTTTGTTCTTTCATTTGATCTATGTTTCTGTGACATGCAAAAGTTAAAAAAATGTCATGAGCTTGTGCTCAATCAATTCACTGATTATTGTCTTTGTGATTTTTTTTAACTTCTGATTGTTAAAAACTCCCCCTCTTCAGAGATTTAATGAATATCAATTTCAGTTTTTTAATAACTTGTTTTAAAAAATATTTAACTCTAATCTACTTGAATCTGTTTGGGTAAATGGTGTGAGGTGAGGCTCTAAATGGATTTTCCCCAAGATTGCTTATCATTTATTCAAACACAAATTATTGAATAATGTACCATTCCCCTGTGATTTGAGATGCTTTATCTATGATTCAAATTTTACAGAGAATACGACTATCTCCGGTCTAAAGCATTGCTTTAAATTGAAATTTTAAAAATCAAGACCCTTTTTTAAAAATGCAAAATATTGTGATTATTTATTTGTAATGCAGGGTACACATGGCAGGCACTTTGAAATAGCTCTCTGAGGAGAGAACACAGAAATCATTATTATAGTTTCAAGTGCAGAGTATACTTGCAATATTTCCTTTGCAGAACTTTTAGACTAGCATACAAATAACAGGTGAGTCTCAATTGTGTCTGATTGCTTTCTGCAGCATTAAGAAGTCATACTGTAAGCAGGAATATGCACCAATATTTACCTAGAAGAATATTGATAGAAATATTGATAATGCTGAAAACAGAAATAAACTAAGCTCCAAAGTAGGAAACTTCTTATATAAATCATGACACTTCCTTGCAGTTCTTAAAACATTATGAAATGGTGATAACCTGGAAAATATTCACAGAATATTATTGAGTTAATAAAATGAAGTATTGTGTAAAAGAGAATGAGCAATGTAATACCACATTGGTAAAACAACATGTGTATAGTGTTATACACTCGTATTATTTTCTTTGTCTGTGAAACAGAGGGAAAATACTTGCAAGATATTCAACATGATATTAAGGAAGATTACCTGACCATCTCTATGTGGATATATTAATGCCTACATCAACACTAGGATTGAGCAGCTATCTGTACTGTTTCTTCCTTTGACTCTCTGATTTTTTTTTTTTTACTATAAATAGACAATTGACATTAGCTGAAATTATGTCAAGGAGGTTGGCTTAACAGCATAAACAGTAGATTTCACTTTCTGAGGATACTAGGTTTTTGTTCAGATAAGAAAACAAAACTCTGGCATCAAATGCTACTGTCTTGTTTTTCTTTGTGCCATTAATAAAGTTCAGTGATAAAATTTCAGGAAGCATCCTCTCAACCACACCCCAAACATCATACCATTGGTTTCTAGACTCTGCAGAAGTAAAGGAAGAGGTTCATCCCAATAAAGAAAATCACAGGGTAAATGGATCTCTTGAAGTGTCTATGCAAAACGCTTTTTTTGCCACTTTCACCTTGTTCTTATGACTGAAGAGTTATGTGAGAGACCAGTGGTGACAAGACCAAGTCACTCAGTTAATCTGTTTGGCACCCTTTGAAAATTCCATCATCATAAAAATTGTGTACCAAGTAAGGTTTTGCTATTTTAGTCATTAAATGGTTGGCTGACCATTAGGGACATTGATAGTATTCTATTATGCCAGATAAAACTCTGTGTCGTGCTCTCAGAGCAAAATATTTTAAAAGAGCAGATTAATGGTGCAAAAAGGCCTAATTAGGCTCTGGAGTTCTCTATAAGCACTACATTTTCCTATGTAAAGAACCTTAGTGAGCGTGGGGAAGAGAATGCATATTTTATTTGAGCCATGTAAGAAATCTTCCTGCTCAGAAGGCTAGCTTTACCTACTGACTAATACAAGGCATGACTAAAAAGTAATCAAGGAAATCCCACAGGCCACATGTGAAAATCAGTTTCATCACTTTATAGTCACATCTCATTTTTCATTTATTTCATGCTGTGCCAATCTCAGAGAGGGCCACTGGAATTGGAGACAATAATTGAAACTTTGAATTCGGTGCCAAACAGTGATATTAATATTCTCTTTTGGTAACATTATAGGTACAGGTGATGGTGGCGGGGGTTGGGGAAGCTTACTTTTGTGTGAAGTGTATGGAACCCTGGTATGAAAGGGAAGGTGGTCATGGTGAAGGTGGGATAAGAAAACCAATAAAATTCATAGTACTTCGTTTGAAGTGTTGGATATACGCGAAGGTGATATTTAACATTACTTTGTCACTTGTATGGAACAGGACAGCCACAAATTCAGAGCAGACACCAGAGCTGCTAGGGTCCTAGAGGCCCCCTACTGCTAGCTTTAATAATTTATTATCTGGATTGGGAGAGGTCCTTGAGGTCCAGCGGAGATGGAGGGAGCCATCTAGTGGGTGGGGGCACTCAGGGACTGGAGGACAGAGACTACTTCTCCACCAGTATGGAAATACATACAGCAATATTTTAACAACCAGTGTGCATATAAGCAACTAAAGTTCTTTCAGGACATTTATTTGAGGAGTTTGTGTCCAGGATTTCAGATTCTGAAAGAGCTTAGGATTCAAACCTTTTCAATATGAAGAGATTTCTTCCAGGCATTTTCTGTCATTCCTTCCCTTTGAGTTCAAGGGTCTCCTTCTTTTTGTCTGACTGTGTTTCCCAGCTCAGGCCCTAAGGGGGGCAATTATCACTGGCCTGGTGAAACCATCAGCAAGATCATTTCCTGTGTGGCTTCTGATGGAAACAACTGTCAAGGTACTGCCCTGTGCTAGAACTGGAGGTCTCCTCCCCTGAACCCCACCCCTCCTCTAAGGCTGATCACCTGTGCCCACAGCCACCATTAGTGCTTCTCTGTTTCACTGAGCATCTCTGACAGCCACACTGAGCACCAGCATCTGGGGCTGACTTGGAGGAAACATGAACTCAACACAAGCAGCTTTTAAATTATCAATGAAAGGTATCAAAATATGTATTTGTTCAATAAACAAAACCCCATTTGCCTTGTGAAGACGCTTGCGTCACTCATTACCAGTTCGACTTTACATTTGTATTTTAATATGTCTCCCCTCATCTGGTATTTGGTTTGCCAATTTTTAGTCACGTTGAGAGCAGAGAAAGTCTGTTTTTGAATACCATTTCATTTCCACAGACCTATGTCTCACTTAACTTTAAATAATTTACTCTAGAAAATAAGATTTCTCCTTGGGAAGTTTAACTTTAAGTCACCCAAAACTCATTTTAATGACTTTTTTTTGTCAATAAAGCATTCTTGATTTTTAACCAAGTTGAAAGTTTTATTTATGTATTTGTTTTTTTGTTTATTTATTTATTTTAATATAATTTATTGTCAGACTGGCTTACATACAACACCTAGTACTCATCCCAACAAGTGCCCTCCTCAATGTCCATCACCCATTTTTCCTCTCCCCCACCCCGCCATCCACCCTCAGTTTGTTCTCTGTATTTAAGAGTCTCTTGTGGTTTGCCTCCCTCCCTCTCTGTTTGTAACTATTTTTTCCCCTTCCCTTCCCCCATGGCCTTCTGTTAAGTATCTTTTATTTTTAAATCTTTATTCAACATACTTATCTTTTTTTTTTCTTCCCTTATATAAAGTTCCTGTAAGTTTGTCAGGGAAAAGAAGTAGGAAAATTGATTCCTAGGTGAAATCATTTATGAACTGATGACTTCACAGAAAGAAAAAGAGAGACAACACAAATACAAAAGTGGAGACAGTGATAAGTTCTGCTGAACTTAGTATAGGAATTTGCAAACCACCATGAGAAAAATTATAGCAGAAATGTTTCTGATGGATTGATAGGGTCTCTTTTTAATTCACTTTTTTGTCCTCCTACAGCTTACCTTCCCGAGGTTTAAAACTTTAGAAATAAGCAAAGAATAGGAATCATTTTCCAAAACCTTTCATAAATGTGACATTGATTCATTGATATACAGCCCATTAGCTTAGAGTTTCATCTCTTCATCTATCATTTCAATTATCTCCTGATTTCCCCAGGGCATTTGATAAATGGGAGACCATTTACATTTGGTGCATTAATGACCTTGGTAAATTTTGAAAATGCACCCCCCTACTATAGGCCTATATGTTTCAAAGCGACCTACTAGTTCTTTGTGCGTGCTCAAGGATAGAATGACATACATGCATCTTCATTACTTGGAGAGAATTTAAAAATAAAATTCTGAAAATGTGGGGTTTTATGTTGTTACATCCATAACAATAAGTAATTGTGTATGGGTTAAAACATACATATAGCAAAAGAGACAGAAGGTCATTGTTCAAAATAAATATGGCCCTTTGGGTGGTATTTTTCCTCTTCAGAGTTTGTTCTCGAAAGCATTCCTCATCAGATATGGTTACAGAACAAGGTTTTTGTTTGTTTCAGTGTGATATTATTTTGTTGTTGTCATTTTCTTACCATGCTGAGTTGAAAAAGATTTTTTTTCTAATTTCACTTGTTGGCCTATCCCAAAATGTTCAACAACCAAATGCAACACACTCTACATAATCCCTGTTATATATGAGAGCTACCTATCTATATTGATACCTATTTATTTACTTCCTTGTTTGTACCTTATCTGTAGTTGCTTCTTTAGGGGAGGGGAGGGACAGTGGAATGTTGGGGGAACACACCAGTGGACCTATTCTACAATTACTCTCACATTCAGATGAAGCAAAAATGCTTCAAACAGAGCTATCTCCTGGTGCTCTGGAGTTTCATTTGGTCATCAAGATATTTGCATTGGAAGAATTTCTGAAAGAAATACATCTGCTAGGAAGGAAATGCTGGTTATGTCTAGTCCCTTTGAAGATTTAAAGAACGAGATTATGATCTCTTGTTTACAAAATTTAAATTACTCATACATAGCTTCACCAGTCATAGGGTCTTCCCTCTCCATGAAGGGATCTGGCTTTCTCAATTCTTCATATTAATTGAAACCCATCAGTTATTTCCATTGAAAAGAAACTTATATTCTTTTAATTAACTGGTATCAAATATGAAGAATCATCCATGCTTTTCTCATCTTGTACTAATTTCCTGGTTAGTTTGGTGATGTTGCCTAACATAACTTTGGTCACATAAATGTCTATAAAATTAGGATAAATGTACTCTTATTAAAGATTCTTCAAAATTATTAGATAAACAGGAGATTTGGATTGAGAATTTTAGATGATGGTAATGAAGCCAAATTTCTGAGAAGTAGAAGCTGTTGATAACTTTCTCTGAATATAACATTAAGTGTATCACAAAAACAATCAAATAATTTTGTAAAAAAATCAGTTAACCCATCACCTTTACTTCCTTGTAAAAATACAAGATTTTTGAAGTAATGCTGGGAGTAATATTTATGATTAGAAAGAAGTTAGCTTCAGTGTGGCTTTAGCAAACTCCTGAGGGTGAGAGTTGGATGTGACATGAGGAGATCTCTTTGGGGTTCAGCTCAGACTCCCAGCCGTTCAGGGTTATAGCCTACTCTGTTTTGACAGATGGCTCCTTTATGAGCAAGGCTTCTAAGAGGACATGTTGCAGATGTGAAATGTACTTGAAAAGGTCAGAAATTCATTGCTTTATAGCACTTAGTGGTTAAGGTTTTGGAGGGCAAGGATATATTTTATTTATCTAGATACCTTCTGGCACCTAGTGCAGTGCTTAGCACATATGAGGAATTTAGTAATTTTTGACAAATGAATGAATGACTGAAATAAATGATGAGTAAATGAATGAACATTTTGTTTTACTTAGAGGTTACCAGAGCTATTTATAAATCGCATGGCAAATACCCAGCACGTACATAATAAAGAGGAGATTCTGTCAGTGAACCACAGAAGTTAAAGGCTAGAGGAAAAATTGGAAATCTTGACATTTATATGGAAAAGTTCATCTTCATGCAGGTGACTCAAATCTACTTCTCTGGTCCCTCTTTTTGGGCAGGGCTCACCAGAGCACCAGCCAAATGACTAAGATGAGAATTGGATTCTTTCTTGTTAGGTCTAGAATGAATCAAGCATTTCCTACAAGATGTATCAGCTGAAATATGGGTTCAAGGATCCTGCCCAGCAGAAGAGAAAAGCCAAGGTCCAGATACCAAAAAGAAAAAATAAATACCAGGGATCAAAGGATAAAAAAAAGAGAAGCTAGGTCAAAACACAGAACCATGGTGTTTAATCTTGTTAGAACAAGGGATCACAGTAAAATAGGTTATTAATAAGCAAGAAGGAGGGAAGGGATGGAGTCCTTGGCAGTTGTCTCCAGTTCCAGCCTGTGGTTGTGTCCCAATTCAATGAGCTCACTGATGAGGTATGTGGAAAAATCAAGCCGAACTGACAAATTTATGCAAACCTGGTCCTTTGCTGGTGTGTAGCCTCACACTTCTGATTGCATACCGGACTTTCTCCCCAGAGTGTTTCCTTGGCACTGCATATTTAACATATCTAAAATGAAAAATAGCTTCTCTTACATTTATTGTCAGAAAAAAAAATATTGCAAGACTTGGAAATGGGCAATAGAGATTACAGGGTATCTTTCCTCTCAGTGGAGTGCTGGGCATTGTCTAAGAGGACTCTCTGGGGATTATATAATTCTATAGGAGTATGTACCTCTGATTGACTTTCTGTTGACTAGGCTATTTTACAACTCTCAAGACATAGAAGTCCTAAAAAACTGATAGTCATGTAAATGATCCTCTGTGTAGCAGTACAAAGGAATGGTGTCCCAGAGACTCATATTTGATTAGTGCACTATGGAAAAGATGACCTAAATAATGTTATTGCCCTTTATAATATTAACCAATTTGACATTTATTAACAAATTAATTTCAGCACTCCTGATTGCCCTTGTTAGGAGTGTGTGTGGGTGTGTGTTTTACTGTTTTTCTTTCATTAATTAATGTGTTGAATAAAATCTTTAACATATTCTATATTTACAAAATACTCATCTTTTTAATTTTATAAAAATTGTACTATTTATCACTAAATCTGTACCATGCTAAATACTTGATACCAGTGAGCTTTCTTATTCCTTGGCTCTCCGTTAATTTTTTGTAATTTTGCTAATTTTTTTTTTGTAATATTTTTATTTATTTTTGAGAGACAGAGCACGAGTTGGGGAGGGTCAAAGAGAGACACACAGAATCTGAAGCAGGCTCCAGGCTCAGAGCTGTCAGCACAGAGCCCAAAATGAGGCCTAAACTCACAAACTGTGAGATCATGACCTGTGCCAAAGTCAAGATGCTCAACCAACTGAGCCACCCAGGCGCCCCTATTCAGTTATTAAATTAAATGCACTTGACTTCAATTCACATTTTCTGTATCATGAGCCCGTTCAAATTCCAATTATTTTGTACTTTGGCTGATCCAATGACCCAATACTCCCCAAACTTATCTTGCAAATTTATCTCCCCGTCATCACAATCCAAACACAAAAGCCAAACTTTTCATCTAAACTCAAGTCTTCAGGACATTCTCAGCTCACAAACCTTGTTTGACTTCCTATTGACTAGTAAATCAAAATTCCCAAGCTTCAGCTCCTTACAAATAGAGATCTAAGGGATTCTCTTATCTCTATATTCACTGACCCTTCTATTAGTTTGCCATAACAAAGTAAAAACACTGGGTGGCTTAAACAGCAGAAATTTAAGTTCTCAAAGTTCTTGAGGATAATGGTATAAGATCAAGCTGTCGACAAGGTTGATTTCTTCTGAAGTCTTCTCTTCTTGGCTTGTAGATGGTTGTCTTATCCCTGTGTCTTCATGGTCTTTCCTTTGTGTGTCTGTGTCCTAATCTATTCTTATAAAGACATCAATAATATTAGAGTAGGACCTATCCATATGACCTCACTTTACCCGAATTACCTCTTCAAAACCCTATCTATACATTACAGGTTTGAGGTGTTGGGGATTAAAATTTCACCATATAAATTTGAGGAGAACACAGTTTAGCCTATAACACCTCTAGAGGAGGAAAGAAGATAAATGTTTGTTGAATGCCTACCGTGAGACACACGCTATATTTTATGCTTTCACGTATGTTAAAAAATAGTTGCCTTGATGTTTTCCTGAACATATCCCAACTCAATTTCTACTTGTAATATATCACCTCTATGACACCTAATTTTCCCCCTTATGGTACTTTCACATTCTACCTGGTTTTAAAATCATTTTGTAGGTGTTTTTTTTAATGTTTATTTATTTTTGAAACAGAAAGACATCATGAGCAGGGCTGGGGCAGAGAGAGAGGGACACACAGAATATAACACAGGCTCTAAGCTATCAGCACAGAGCCTGACTCAGGGCTTGAACTCACAGACCATGAGATCTTGGCCTGAGCCAAAGTTGGACACTTAACCAACTGAGCCACTCAAGCACCTCTGTGTTTTTTAATAACAGTTTATTAGTTCCTTAAAGGTAAGATGATATTGACTTTTTTAGGACCCACCTGAGGTGTATGCCCTGTTGTGTAGAATATAGGATATTTGCTAAATTAAAAATCAAAGGAAGGAAAAGAAAGTTTGTAAAATGAAAGAGACAAGGTGACTAAGTTGGTGTTTGTTTGTTTGTTTGTTTGTTTGTTTGTTTTTCTGGTGGGAGTGGGAAGGAGTTGGGGGAGGATGAGTCAAGAAAAGGAAGCACAAGACAGGTGTTTCATAAGAGGCACAATTAGAAAGATTTTAAGTTTGAGGCCAATAATAAACCATTTCTGGAATGTGGAAGTTCTAATACTTTACCTTTTAATTGATGGTGTTATTAGTAAATCATATTCCATATAGTTTCATGCCTTTGACCAATGGAGAACATTATAATTTTTTAATCAAAGTGATTTTAAGATTGATCCTCATTCCCAGTGTATCACATTGGTTTGAAGGTCTGATATTACTTATTTGTCTCCCGCAATCAGCTGGGGTGTGGCTTAAGGGGACAATTTACTGTGTGGCAGTGAATATATTCTGCAATTCAGCCAATCTGGTGTGGTTTGTGAAGCATGAAAAGATTTGAAAGTCTCAGCTAATGTGCATTACATGTGTCACATTCCCCAAACTAGGCCTAAGACTTGTGAGGGTGTGATCCATAACTCCATCTACTGCCACCAGACTGTGATATTTATTGCTGTGAAAATTCCCATGACAAATTTGTTGCTGTGGCACATTTACCATTATAAATTGACATAGAGCCATAGATGTGATGGCTTCAGACATAGAAACCCCAGCACTTTATTATTTTTTTCAAGTCTTAGACTTAGGTTGCTGTGAAATTTTTAGAAGTTCCTATTTCTTTGGGTTATTAAAAAAATCCAGCAAATCATTCTTTTAATAGAGTGTATTATTATTCAAACCTTTTCTGAAGAAAGGTTTCATCTGATTTCTAAATTTAACAGAATGCTCTTATCTCAAAATTGTAGTCACCATCCACTTAACATGTATTTTTCTCATTATTGAAATATTCCAAATGCTTCCTTGTAAAAGAAATCAGGACTAAATTTAATAGCTTGTACAGGGACTGTTTGGGAGGGGGGTATACATATGATTTCTCATTAAAGTAAGATGTTCTAAATTGAGACTGGTGGAGCTGAATGTGTGGCTTCAGTATATGTGGAGCTCTGTAGTGTGTCCAAGGCACATAAGGATGAATAGTCATTGTGCTGGTTTTCAAGAAGTTTCCGTCACCTGAGGAGAGAAACAAATGACCATATATAAGTTAACCATCAGTTCTCAACTGGGGGGTGATTTTTACCCCCTGAACCCACCTCCACAGAACACATTGCCAGTTGAGATAGGAATCTGCATCAGGAAATTAGATATATACATATAAAGCTTTAGTAGAGCACTGGGCTAGAGATATGGATGTGACAATCTTAACACAGTAGGTTTGAAATAAAAAGACCAGTAAGATTATACAGTAAGAGTGTGTGGATGATAAGGACATTCATTGGGTGAGGGACACCTGCCTTTAATAGGAAACATAGAATCACAAAGGCAACAAAGAAATCCAATAATATGATAAGATTAGCAAACAATTTTTAGAGCCCATACAATGTGCAAAAAGCTGTGCTAAGTACTTTACTTACATTAATTCTCATAACTAGCCTATTATTCTCAGCTGTTTTATATAATGATTGAAGGAGGGATCAACAGTATCAAATGCAACAGAAACCTTCAGTACAGTGAAAGCTAAGGTGTTTATAGATTTGACAATTAAGAGTTCATTGGCAACCTTAGTGAGAGCAGTATCTGCAGAGTAATGGAGCTGGAAGCTAGAGTCCAGTGGGTAGGAAGGGAGAGGCTGGTGTAGAAGTAGAGATAAAGACCTTTGCATTGGAGCGCCTGGGTGACTTGGCCAGTTAAGTGTCCAATTCTTGTTTTTGTGTCAGGTCATGATCTCACAGTCTGTTTCAGGATAGAAGAGATGGGAGAAAGTAAGAGTGTGGATATTGTTTGTAGACCTTGAGGAGAGAAATGAAGATTTCTGATAGACACCTTAGACAGGAAAAGAGACTTGAGACACAGTGCCTGTGGCCCAGCTGAGATAGGATATCACTTCCCTCAATCCAGCAGTCCACTGAGCCCCTTTTTGGAATTTCTCCCTTTTACCCCATTTGGATTTATCTGAAATACTCTTTCAGGAGGACCTTTGAATGTCTCATTATCCTTACTTATCAGGGCACTGTTCTATAAAATCAAATCACATGAATCCTCTACTACCTTCTGTCTTCTCTATTCCTGCAACCCAGGTAGTTCAGTGCCCAAGGGAAAAACAAACACTGTTGGACTACAGCCTGTATCTGAGATGAGGATTCCCTAAGTAAATGTTATATAATTTGCTTATTCTTTGTGATCATCTTACCATACCATATTAATGTATATTGAACATTTCTTTCCATTAATACAATGCTAATATGGAATAATTTTTTCTTCACCCATCATTTTCCTGCCTCTGCATCTTACTCTGAGCAAAACATGTGTTTTCTATATTATTTATAGTCTGATTCATTGATTTAACCAAAAATATTGAATATCTGTAATATACTAGGTCTCAGTTTGTAGGCCACATACAACATGGTTCTGGTACTTGAAGAGTTCAGTCAGTAGAAAAAGCAGATAGGTAAATAACCATTTAAAATGAAAAAGAGTAAGTGCTCTAAGAGATGTAATATATAGAGTCATTATTCAAGCCAATGCAGTAACTACACCTCCCTCCCCCATAAAATGTCTTCTACTCAAATACTGAATTACTTTTATTTTTTCAAGTGGGCTGTCAAGAATGGAAACACCCCTTTCTTTGCTTGATGGATTTTTTCCCCTCTTTCTTTCTCTCTTTTCTCTCTTTGGTTTTTACCTTGCCAATTCTGTGCATGGGCTCCTTTCATATTCTGAAATCCCAGTTAAGGGACTTTCTCACTGATTATAATGACTTGGTCTGTTTTCACAGCTGTAATCTTGAAGTTTCTTAATAGTGCCATATTTTAAACATTATTCTGAAATGCTAGAAGGTTTGAAGGTGTTCGAAAAGTAAACAGTCGGCTCGTATAAAAGAGAACAGTTGTAATATAAAACTTTCAACAATTTGTATCAGATCATTGGCACTTCATTGAAAATCTCAAGGTCTTGAAACAACAAAATTTTCCCCCAAGGGGAACTAATTCACTAGACATGTATATGCATTAGAACCAGATGAAGGTGATGCAGAGAAATTGGAAAGACAATTTCTGGGCTTATTAGAAGCCGGAGACCACGCATTTGTATTTCTACTGGATTCTTTGGCCTTGGCAAGACTCTTTTCTCCCAGCAGAGCAGATTTTGGGAATTTGCATTTATGTTCATGATCACCTTTGACATCTGAGACTCTGAGGACTTGACATCACATACTATTATTATTATAAGCTGTTAAGCTCAAATTGCTACTTTGGTGTTAACAAGAATGGTGCCACATGGTGAGCATATGCTGTTTGTGAAAGTAAATGATGCTTTAAGAATGTTTTATTCTCAAAAGGAAGTCTACTGGCAGATAGCTTGTATTCAAACTCTGTGTATGTTCCAATTTGACCATCATAAACAATGTTTAAAGAGTCAAGGTTGTTACTTGAGAATAAATCAGGGAGCTCTTGAACATGTGGGTGGATATATTCGCTGTAAAGCATGACAGACATTTTCCCCTATGTTTATCCTTTTAAAAATGTATGTATTCCACTTCAGGGCTCCATAGATCTTTCAGATGGTATCTTAATAGAGTTTCCTCAGCACAGAAGTGATTTATTTCTTTCAATGGAAGATTTACCTAAATCTACTATTTAGAAATTTAGCATTATTATAACTGGATGTAGAATTCCTTTACCTTGGACAGACTAAAAAAAAAAAAAAAAAACTCCCAAGACTAATTAGGCAATTTAAATGGTGAATAATGCTATTTCCCTATGCATCTGCTTTGTGAGTTAAACTGATGAAGATTTAATCTTCTTTTTCACAGTTTCTTTTGTCTGCAAAACTAAAGATCCACTTTTATAAAAGATTCTCCTTTGTTTTGTTTTAGAAAGAGATTTGACACCTGAATAGTAGTGGTAATGAAATTCTCTGTGGGTTAAGCTTCAAGAAAGAAATATTAACATGAAACTAATGAAGTATTAACAAATAAATTGAGTTCATAATGGTAACCATTTCCCTACATTCTATGTGATGATCGTAGACTTATGTATAAGTAGTTTAGAGTTTTGCATCTGATCATCAATAGCCATCAGTGCATTCCTAAAAATAAAGCAACTGGGGAAAACTAATAAATAATCTCACCAGAATGAGATTATGAGCCCCTCAGCTGTCACAAGCCTTTTCCCCCCTCCAAACAATTTATTTTCTTTTATAAGGATTAAAGTTCTAATGTGTTATAACCTGAGATTTGAGATTAAATATGAGTACAATTGAAAGCAAATAAAGGATATTACTTCCCTTCTTATATCCTATATAAGCTCATTCTTCATGGGGAACAGCTGGAGCATACAAACTGCCAGGTTAATCTTCCTCAAAGTTGGCTCCCAACGAATGACTTCTGTGTACAAACTGATGGAGGACCATATGAGACAAGCAAAGGGAGTTTAGATCTGATGCATTTATGGGGCAGGGAGGGAAGTGCTATTGACAGTATGGGAGCAAAAGAATGACAATACGTAAAAGTACTTTAAGGACAGTTAGTCTGGAAGCCAACAATAAAATGAGCACTGCAGATAGAAAAGATGGAAACAAAGAGATGGTATTTGTATCACGTGGAGAACCTGGCACCCACTCACAAACTTCCTCCTTTACCTAATATGGCTCAAGGCAAATTAGTGTGGAGAAAAAGCCACTGAGCTTACAATAAAGATGCTCTTGGTGACTTTAAGAATGTATTTTTTTTCCAAAAATTATGGAAACAGCTATCAGCTTACAGAGAATTTGAAGAGGAAGTTTTGGGGACACGTGAAAAGATGCTATGGGTAAGGGGAATGAGGGCTTAGACAGAGAATGGAGAAAAATGAAAAAGTACCTAGAGGAAGATGCAATGTTATTTCTAATTTTTTGAAAGCCTGTGAGCAATTCACTGTAATACAAGGGTAATACACAAAGAACATGAGTGTGTGTCAGCAGTGAAATTGGTGACTTTAGGGAGGAGTTCAAATTGTTGAGAATAGAGATCCTAAAATGCCAATTCCTGAAGCAAATAGCCCCCAAGACTGGGGAATTCACTATTGACTGTGTAGGCATATATTATATTTTGTGATTCAGCAAATATTTTTATTTCCTGATGATAAATTTGTGAATGAATCTACTTTCCCAAGTGACAGATGTTTCACAAGGGTGATAAAAGAGGTGAACTAGGAGATTCTTTGATTTCCCTTTCTAAAGGCAGAAAGAAACTGGAAGAAAAGCATGAAGGGAAAATACAAAGTCCATTAATATTTTCATGAGTCAAGCTTTATGGCCATAGTTATCCCCAGAAGGAGGTGAGTTCATAGTATCAATGGCCATTGGGAATTGGGGTGACAGGAGAGGGGAGGATATTGAAGGGAAGGATACAGGTATTCTTTTTACATGTACAAAAATGAACTAATTTGCCTACATATCAGTAGCTGATATTTTATCCCAAGAGTTTCTCTGCAATTAAAAGCTTTAGATGCTTAGTTTCAAAGACGTACAGGTTGACCAGCAGTCTAAAAGATAATAAGTTGTTGGATAATTATCTCAATCTACCTCCATCCCTTCACCCAAACAGAACTGTTAAACCACCAGCAGTAATTACTTGGATTTTAGCTTTCAGGCACCAGACAGTGGATTATAATCAATAGCAGCTCTGTCATTGGGGAGAGGAGGCTGCAGGTGAAAGGTGAGAAGCTCTTCTCTCTTTGCAAGCTTCAGAAAAGCAAGTCTGTTTTCTAGTCATTAGCCTCGTGTTGTGTGTGTGTGTACATGTTTAAGAGTTTATTCTAAGTCGTTTACTCCTTTTTATTAAAGATAATTTAAATGTGATCTATAATATGCCAAATTCTAGTTGATTACATTTTCGAGAGACTGCTCCTTCAAGAAAATAAACTAAGCACAGTGCCTCTTTTTTTCCCCTTTATCACAGATCTTTACTATTATTGAAATTCTTCTCTATGTTAAAAGTCAGATAGAATTTAGTTCATAAACAGCTTAAAGAATCTATTTTCCCAATCTTTTCCAGGTATGGAAAATGTAATACTTGAAAGACAAGTATCTATCACAAATCAAAATGATGTTTAAACACAAAAGATACATTTGCCAAATTGCTTCCTTTTCCTGGTGCTCCTTTAGAGACATATGGAAATTAATTCTTATTATATGCATGTTTTTCTCCTTTTCTTCAAAATTCACTGTTTTTTTTTCCCAAATTTGAACATTTCAGCTTTTTTATTTTTCTGGTTTTCAGCTCTAGGGTTTAATCCCCTTTCGCTCCCCACCACACCAACTTTTCTCCAGTCCTATTGCTGTGGCAGTATAACATTTTTAATTTCCTCTTTTTGAGAATTTGTTCTCATTGTTGTTGTTCCTGTTGTCTTTGCTTTTGCCCTGTACTTTTGGGCAAACCCCCCAGCAAATGTCTTAAAAGTTCACTGTAACCTTGCCCTTCAATAACAGGATCAGTGAATGATACTGTAGTAGGTGCCTTAGACTGAATGGAGAACAAGTAACCAAGGATGACAAGATCAGAAAAATCAGACAATGGCTGATGAAGATAAAAACATAACAGTTGGAATAACACTGAAAGAATGTATATAGAGAGAGAGAGCACAGAAATCTGAGTGCCATTAAAATATTATTACATTAAGTGTCTGAAAACCTATTGGGCTTTAATCCTGACTTTTCTGCTGCCAGCTAGGTGACTGTAGTGACTTCACTGAACTTAATGTTTTCTTTCAGAATGCAGGCATACCTTGGAGATGTTGCAAGTTTGTTTCCAGAACATTTCAATAAAGAAAATACCACAGTAAAGCAAGTCGCATGAATTTTTTTATTTCCTAGTGCATATAAAAGTTATTTTTACACTATACTGTAGTATATTAAGTGTGCAATAGCATTATTTCTAAAAACAAAACAACTTGTACATACCTTAATTAAAAATAATTTATAAGTGGGGCACCTGGGTGACTCAGTTAAACGTCTGACTCTTGATTTCAGTTCAGATCATGATCTCACAGTTCATGGGATCAAGCCCTGCTGTCAGTGTGGAATCTGCTTGGGATTCTCTCTCCTCTCTCTGCCCCTTCCTCTCTGCCCCTCCCCCTTTCTCCCTTTCTCTAAAATAAATAAATAAACTTAAAAATACTTTATTGCTAAAAAATGTTAATCATCATCTGGGCTGTTAGCAAGTCATAATCTTTATTCTGGTGGAGGGTCTTGCCTCAGTTGTTGATGGCTGCTGACTGGTCAGGGTATCCGCTGCTGAAGGGTGGGGTGGCTGTGGCAATTTATTACAATAAAACAGCAATAAATATTACATCACTGATTGATCCTTTCATGAACGATTTCTCTATAGCAAGAGATGCTGTGTTGGATACCATTTTATCCACAGTAGAACTTCTTTCAAAATTGGAGTCAATCTTCTTAAACTGATGCTTTGTCAATTAAGTTTATGTAATATTCTAAATCCTTTGTTGTCATTTCTACAGTCTTCACAGCATCTTCACCAGGGGTAGTTTCCATCCCACGAAACTACTTTCTTTGCTAATCTATAAGAAGCAACTTCTCATTTATTCAAGTTTTATCACGAGATTGCAGCAATTCAGTCCCATCTTCAGTCTCCACTTCTAATTTTCTTGCTACTTAAAACACATATGCAGTTACTTCCTCCACTGAAGTTTTGAACCCCTCAAAGTCATCCATGAGGGTTAAAATCCACTTCTTCCACATTACTGTTCATTCTGATAATTTGACCTCTTCTCATGAATCATGAATTTTCATAATAACATCTAGAATGGTGAATCCTTCCCAAAATGTATTTGATTTACTTTGCCTGGATCCACCAGAAGGATTACTGTCTCTGGCAGCTATAGTCTTATGGAATATATTTCTTAAGAAATAATACTTGAAAGTTGAAATTACTTCCTCTTTTAAAATATTTTCAAGTTAGTTAACATACAGTGTAGTCTTGGCTTCAGGAGTAGAACCCAGTGATTCATCTCGTACATAAGACACCCAGTGCTCATCCCAAAAAGTGCCCTCCTTAATGCCTGTTGAAATTATTTCTTGATCTATGGGTTGCAGAATGGATGTTGTGTTAGCAGGCATGACAACAACATCAATCTTGTTATACATCACCATCAGAGCTCTTGGTGGCCAGGTACATTGTCCATGAACAGTAATATTTTGAAAGTAATCTTTTTTTTTCCCCCTCCTGAGCAGTAGGTCTCAACAACGGGCTTAAAATATCCAGTAAACCATGCTGTTAAATTAATGCACTGTAATCCAGGCTTCCTTGTTCCTTGTATGGAGCACAGGCAGAGTAGATTTAGCTAATTCTTAAAGGTTTAGGATCTTCAGGATGGTAATGAGTGTTCAATTTAAAGCCACCAGCTGCATTAGCCCCTAACCAAAGAGCCTGTCCTTTGAAGATTTAAAGCCAGGTGTTGACTTCTTTTCAGCTATGATAGTCCTTGATTGCACTTCCTTCCAATAGAAGGCTTTTTCATCTCTTTGAAAATCTGTTGTTTAGTGTAGCCACCTTCATTACTTAGCTTAGCCAGATCTGGATAATTTGCTGCAGCTTCTACATCAGCACTTGCTGTGTCACCTTGCATTTTTATGTTATGGAGACTGCTTCTTTCCGTAAACCTCATGAACTGACCCTTCCAGCTTTTCTTCTATAGCTTCCTCACTTCTCTCAACCTTTACAGTATTAAAGAGTGCTAAAGCCTGCTCTGGATTAGGCTTTGGTTTTAGGGAATCTTGTGGCTGGTTTAATCTTTGATCTAGACCACTCAAACTTTCTCCATATCAGCAATAAGGCTGTTTTGCTTTTTAACATTTGTGCATTCACTGGAGTAGCATGCCTAATTTCCTTTGAGAACTTTTCCTTTGCATTCACAACTTTGCTAACTGGTGCAAGAGGCCTACCTAGTTTTCAGCCTGTCTTAGCTTTCGACGTGTGTTCCTCACTCAATTGTTTCTAACTTCTGATTTCAAGTGAGAGACATGCAACTCTTCCTTTTACTTGAACACTTAGGGGCCATTGAAAGGCTGTTAACTAGCCTACTTTCAATATTGTTGTGTCTCAGGGAATAGGGAGGTCTGAGCAGAGGGAGACGGATGGGGGATTGACTGGTCAGTGTAGATGTGAAAACACACATGATATTTATTAAGTTCGCTATTCTATATGGGTGTGGTTCATGGTACCCCCAAACCGTTACAATGGTGATCAGAGATCGTGGAACACAGATCACCATAACAAAGCTAATAGTGATGAAAAGCTTTAAATACTATGAGAATTAACTAAAATATGACACAGAGACACAAAGTGAGCAAATGCTGTTGGAAAGATGACTCTGGAAGGCTTGCTCCATGCAGGGTTGCCACAAATCTTCAATTTGTACACAATGTAATATCTGGAAAGAGCAATAAAGTGAAGAGCAATAAACATGAGGTATGCCTGTATCTAGATCATAATACCCTTCCAGGATTATTGTGAAGAAAGTACGAATCTTTTTACAAACAGTGCTTTGAATTCCATTTATTATTAAAACCTGTGTTTATGCTGGGTCTGTGGAAGAGAACTAAAACTAACTCAAGAGCCATGGGGAATCTGATTTTTTCTTCCTTCCTTTGCAGTTCAGGCTTTGCGAGGTAGCCCGAGAATTTACCCTTGATTTGGTTTGAAACCAGGGTGCTATTTTTAGGCAGAGTGACAATTTCTACTTACTGCTTTTATTAGCTTGACCTTGCTTCCCAGTCCAAGTACTCACTTCTTCTCCACTACCTAAATAGCAGATTCTTTCAGAAAACAGTCTAATTTTCTCTTACTTTGGAGATGGCCATGGTGTTATTTTTGCCCTTGCTTGTCTCCCAAGTAGAAGAGAGTAACTCTGCCCAATCCATCGTACTGGTGACCTCATGCTCAACCTGCTTTTGAGCATCCCTCCCTCATTAAGCAGTCCTTTTCAGCACTCTCAGACTGTCAAGGCAGTGAAATTCTGGTCAAGAAAAGCTCTCAAGTTATTGAAAGGATGTTCTTCACATTTAATGGTTGGGTCTACAGGTGGTATGGAAGGCTCTGTGCCACTTCTCCTGTATGTGTGCCATATTCCTATAGCCTAAACTGAGGTTGCTAAAGGACATCAAGATAAAACTGAGGGTTTTAATCTTCTTCCTCGTATTTAAACATCCAGGGGATACCAGTAAAGTGGGAAATTGTAGATTAGCAGAGGAGTCTCTTACACATTTCAATTGCCATGTTACTGCACAGTAATTTATGTCAATGCTTACATTATGAGCCTTGTTTGTCCCTGTGCTAATTTATCAGCTAACAAAATATGCATTTGCTGTGACAGTTACATTCTTCACATAGGTTTATGTTCCTTCAGACCCTTTTTCTGGGGCCCATCCTGGTATATATAATTTTAAGAAGCCTAAACAACTGGCTTAAAAATTTTCACTTTGGCATAAATAATGCCAGAGTTCATTCGTTCTTAGTACTGTTCATGGAAATTTATTGTGTCCTCCTCTATGATTAACACCTGATAGCTGGTTGTCTGTGGTGAGCCAGTTTTCTTTGGGACCCTCGACTGACCAGTGTTTTCTGTAACCACCAGCTTTCCCTTGGCACCTTTCTCTGGGTAATTCTCCTCTCCCCCACAATCTCCCTGTACTCTTTGCTCGTCCAAGTTATTGACTTGGCTTAATTTAGTTTGAAGTATGCCACACCACACACATATTTTCTTATGAGGCCGTTGGAAGTGGGGTTCTAGTCTGTCCGGTTGAGCTCTAGCAGCCTCTGGCTACAGAGGTTCACCTTCTACTTGATGATCCTTTCAGCAGTCTTAGTACAGAAGAGTTTGCAAGCCGGTAGCTGGTAGGTCAAGTCAGCCCAAAGAATTCTTGTTTGGTCCATATAAATTGTTTATATGGATTTAAAGATTGAGAGATTTCATATGAAATGCACAGTTTCTCTTACCATAGCAAAGGACAACACTCAGGCCTAATCCCTTCTTGTCAACAATCTTTACCCTTGCCCACCATTTACACAGTATAAACAGGTCATTTACAACCAGTGCCTGCTTCACTCATGTATTGGGACAGTTTCCTTTTCTCAACAAGCATTTGAACAACTACATCATGTACTGAAGTTTTTAATCAAATAGATACGGTTTACGCGTGTGTTGACGGGAGGAAGGATGACATCTAATTTCTTAAGTCATGAAAAGGACTTAGGATATCTGTTTTGATATACAGAGATCTTTCTTAGATTCAGGTAAAAATAGGATACATTTTCTTCCCATTTTAATAATATGTTTATACAAAAATTCATTTTCTATCAAAGAGAAACTTTTCTGCAGTTGAAATGCATGATGATGAACTTCTGAATATTTTAAACAAGGTTATAATATGGGTGAATATATTTGCATTGTATTAGGTTGAGTCTGGAAAAATTATACACAAATGTTAAAGAAACTACACAAAGTGTGTGTGTGTGTATGTGTGTGTGTGTGAACTTCTAACGATTCATTCTATTTCTCTATTTTGTTATAAAGTGGTCCCCCTTATCCACAGTTTTGCCTCCCTTGGTTTCAGTTACCCACAGTCAACTATGGTTGGGAAGCAGGTGATCCCTTTTCTGACATAGTATCAGAAGTTCAAGAGTAACCTAACACTACATCACAATGCCTATGTCATTTACCTCACTCCATCTCATCATGTAGGAGTCTTACCGTCTCACATTATCAGGAGAAGGGTGAGTACAGCACAATAAGATATTTTGAGAAAGAGAGAAAGAGTGAGAAAAAGGCCACATTCACATAACTTTTATTATAGCATATAGTTATAATTATTCTACTTTATTATCAGTTATTGTTGTTATTATCTTACTGTGCCAAATTTATAAATTAAACTTTATCATAGGTATGTATGCAGAGGAAAAAACATAGTATACATAGTGTAGGGTTTGGTACTATTCATGGTTCCAGGCATCCACTGGGGGTCATGCAACATATCCCCCACCGATAACAGGAGACTGCTGTACTTAAGCAGAGTTTTCAGGGCAAACACAGATACACTGTCATGATGTTAAACTATATAGTTTAATCCAACTTCACCAATGATCACTCAAATACCTTTTACAAATATATTGCAAGAACAGCATTTTTGTGTTTGTCTTGCTTTGGTTTTGGTTCTGTACTGCCTAGGTGACCTCTTCTTCTCATCCATCACTTAAATCAGGAAATCAAAAAGCAACAAGCTGCAAGACAGACTCTTGTTCAAGATAAACCTTGTGACCTTCTAACAGGTCACTGAATCTTCTGTGATAGTTCACCTGGCCAAGTGATTTCTTATATGTTGGAACTTATTCATGAGCCAGCAAAGCTCTGGCTGATGTCACAGAACCTGAGAGTACTGCTCATGGCTTCATCTTTAGACACACTGGGTCTATTCTGTTTCCTTCTGAAACTCAGTTGGGGCACCATATCTTTAAAACTAAATGCTTCAGATAAATAGGGCCTATTTTTCCTTATGAACATATGCATATCTTCTATTAATCCTAATGAGCTGGGAACATTCAGAAGAGAACAACTGAATAAGGTAATAGTATGGAGTATTTTGCTGAAAAAGAAATGGTTTTTCTGTGGGGTGTATGGGGAAGAAATAGAAAAAAGAACAAAAAAAAAGACCTTCATGAAGTAAATGGCTTAAAGGTAAAGCTTATAAAATAGGAATGCTGTTATTCCTTTTGTATTTTCTGAGAAAGTTCTGCCTGTGAATCCACAAAGTGGCACAAATACAAATACATCACATATGCCTGCTGTGATTAAATTTCTCTAATTACACAACCATACTTGATAGGTGGGACTGATGCATCACCTCTTTTTTTTTTTTTTTCTTCTGTAATCATTGTTATATCCGTGCTCTATAATCAACGTTCATCACAGCTAATTAGAATTTTTTGGTCTGTTGTTTCTGAGATCTGACGTTCCTAGAGTTCAACTAAAAAATTCATTTTTAAATATCTCTAGACTCTGGAGCAAAAAAAAAATAATAAAAATAATAAATTCTAGAGGCATATTATTCACAAATGGCTTTTTGAAATGTTAATGTACTATGATTTTTTTATTGAATTTAAATGATTACTCTTGATGTAAGAGACTAAGTCTCACTTATGATCTTAAAGGACTCTCCTGTGATATACAGGTACCTTTCTATTGGTGAAAGTACCTGTCAGTCTTGCTTGTTAGTAAAAATTCTGTGGATTTCTGTATGATACCTGGGGACAGATATTTTTTGTTGTGTTTGATTGCCATTAATGTTGCTTTCTCTGGTAAAAACAATAGAATGCTGCAGATTCACGTCATTCATAAGTTTAAAGCTTTTGTTCATTCTCAAATGCAGTTTTCTTTCAGTGTTTCTAATTATGACACTTTAAATGCTAAATGATAGTGGTAGGAAAAGCTGGTTAAATTTTAGCAGTCTATTACAACAGATTTAATCTACTTTCTAGATGTTAATTCGAGGCCAGAGCTTTCAACTTGTTGCTCTGTTTTGTCATAGGAAATCCTATCATCTCTTGCAACCCCCTCTTAAGGCAATTGTAACCTTTAGAAGTTTGACTGAAGAGTAAACCTAAGTGGAAGTCAGATATTCATTACCTGCTATATCCTACCTTCTTTATTTTGTATTATCCTAGCTTGTTTTCATCATCTACCTTCATCTACATTTTCATTTTCATTTCATTTGTACCTGTACTTTGGACTGAGTCATTCTCTAAAAAACAAACCTGTGCTACTGAGCAGCCATTTTGTTTCCCTCTCCTGAGAAGTTCACGGTACATTGGAGGATCTAGGGCTATGAACATATGATTACAATGAATCTGAAAAGATGGATTAGGAAAGAGGTACCATGCTAAGCTTCAAGGGAGAATGAAAAATCTGTGAGACTAATAGGAAAGGCTCTGCAGAATAGGTGATATTTGTGCTGAGACTTGAAGGATGCTAATAAAATTTAAATTAAATTAAATTAAATTAAATTTACAAAATTAAATTTAAGGAATGACATTCTCCGTGCTGGGCACTGTTCTAAGCACTTAAAATGTATTAGCTCCTTTAAATCTCCAGAACCCAGTGAAGTGCCATATATTATAACCATTTTAAAGGTAAGGAAACCGAGGCACAGAAAAGTTAGCTGACTTGTCCAAAGTCACTGTGGCAGATTTTATTTTCTAAAGATGGCCATAGCAATATCTCTCTTTAAATTTGTTTTTCTTAAATCTTGCCACTCCCACATTAAGAAGGGAAGTCTAATTCCTTTGCTTGAATCTGGTTGGGTTTGGAACTCACATAAAACGATCAGAATGTGGCAGAAGTGGCACTGAGTGACTTCAAGGCTTGGTCAGGAAAGAAGACACAGCATCCACCTGCATCACTAGAACACTTGTACTGGAGCCTTGAGCTGCCATGTTGTCAGTCCACAGCCCTGAGGCCATCTTGTTTTGAGGAAGCTCAAAATAGCTCTAATGAAAGGCCATCTGGAGAAGAGAGAGAGGTGCCTGACCAGCTCCCCGCAGCTCCAGTCCGTCTTTGCTTTTCTAGCTCCATTCACACTGACTGTAGCTCATAAGAGATTTGGAGCCAGTACTTCCTAGCCATGGCTTCCCAAATTCCACTGGAACTGTGAGACAACACAATAATTACTTTTAAGCTACCAAATTTTGAACTGATTTGATACATAGCAACACTATTGGGAACAGTCACACAGCTAATAAGTTGTGAGCCCTTTATGCATCTTGGAACCATGGCCCAGTTTGTCCATAACCTCACAGGGAAGGCCCAGTGCTGGTAAACACTGATATAACTTACTCGGAGACCTGATTGGCCACATTTTGGCCCAATGCCAAGGTTGAGCTGGTTCTTCCAACCCCTGCTAAGACCCCTAAAGCTATTCAGAGCGTGAAATAAATAGTTGAGAGTGTTCAAAATCATAGCTTCAAACAGCTCATAGTTAAGGAAGCTCTGTTGAATGGTTTGGTGGCTACTGAGGTATGGATGTGATTTGATGTTGGCAAGATCATAGACAAGCATGGCATCATTGGCTATAATGTTTGAAAATCAATCTTTAACATTTGGTTTATTATTTGAGTGTTCTTGGACCATGTGTGATCAGACTGGCATTTGAAACAATAAGATAAGGAATACAATAAACATAGCATCATTGGCCATGATGTTTGAAGAGCAGTCTTTAACATGTGTTTATATTTGGCTTATTATTTGAGTTTTCTTGGACCATGTGTGATCAGACTGGTATTTGAATACAATAATAATAATAATTATTATTATTATAGAATTACAAAATAATAATATAATCATGCATTATTATATAATTATTATTATATAATTATATATAACAATAATTATAATAATAATTATTATTATAAGTAGTAGTAGTGAGCCAGAATTTGAACCCATTCTGACTTCAGAGCCACTTTTGCTCTATGCCAGAAAATAAAGCTTGAGAAGATATATGGATATTTTAAGTAAGTGCTTTAAGTAAAACCTCCATGTTGTATGATGTGTTGGAAATCTCACCTTCAAATCAATATTCTGAGGGTTGGGAAATGTTTTTGCATAATGAGTTTTTTCTTTTATGGTTGAAAATCAAATGAGGGAAGAATAAGAGAATGTTTGATGGGGTCATAAGCACATCAACTATCATAATTGTAAAAGGTGACTGTTCAGTGATTGGGTAGATATATGTTGCATCATCTGAGCAATGACTTCCAACCATGTTAAAATGACATGGCAGTTTAGATGGGGAGGTGGAGGGTGATTTAGATGAATATTTTAATGAGGCAATAATTTCTTAGTGGGAAGCTTAGAGTGGAGAAGACAAACTACTTTGGAACCAGAAAGCTTATGTTTCAGTGAGCATGAGTTTCAACCTTGTCTTTAGTTAATTTATAGCAACTTGTTGAATTATATATCCCATACTAGCCAGTAAGCTTATGTAGCATGGGAATGAAAGTTTATTTTGAAAAATAATAATAATGGGTTTGATCTCTGGATCCTTTGGCCCCAGCATAAAGAAGACATTCAATAAACATTTACCAAGTAAGTGAATGACTGTATAATACAGTATTGTTAACTATCATTCACCATGCTGTGCATTGGATCTCTAGAACTGACTTGTCTTATAGAACTGAAACTGTGCTCTTTGACCAACATCTCATTTTGTATCCCCTTCTCTTCCTGGCAACCAACCACTATTCTACTCTCTGCTTCAGCGAATTTGATTATTTTAGATTCCATGTTAAAAGTGAGACCATACAGTATTTGTCTTTTTGTGTCTGGCTTATTTCACTTAACATAATGTCCTCCAGTTTCATCCATGTTGTTGCAAATGGCAGGATTTCCTTTTTTGGTTTTAAGGCTGAATAATATCCCATTGTGTATATATACTACATTTTCTTTGCCCATCTGTCCATTGGTGAACATTTAAGCTATTTCCATGTCTTGGCTGTTGTCACTAATGCTGTAATGAACATGGGAATATAGATACCTCTTTGAGACTCAGATTTCATTTCCCTTGGATATATTCCCAGAAGTAGAATTGCTAGAATTATATGTTATTTCTATTATTAATTTTTTTAAGAACTCCATACCATATTTTCATAATGGCTATACTAATTTACATTTCCCCCAATAGTGGTGCCCTTTTCTCCACATCCACTTCAACACTTGTTATCTTTTGTCTTTTTTATAATTGTGATTCTAATAAGTATGAATGATATCTCATTGTGGTTTTGATTTGCATTTTTCCTGATAATCAGTGATATTGAGAACACTTTCACATACCTATTGGCCGTTGTATGTCTTCTTTTGAAAAATGTCTATTTAGGTCCTTTGCCCATTTTAAAAATTGAGTTATTTCATTTCTTTGCTATTGAGTTGTATGAGTTTCTTATATATTAAATCTAAATATACTCACCACACCCACATACACACACACAATAGTGATAATGTAGAAGTGATGGGTAATGTATTTACCTTGATTGTGGTGGTCTTTGCACAATGTATATATATCAAAACATCAAGTTGTATGCCTTAAATGCATATAATTTTCACAGACAAATCTATCTCAATGAAGTTACTTAAAGAAGCAATAACTATAGTTTATTAGAACTTCGCCTTTCTGATTTCTAAAATGTAGATCAGTAGTCAAATTTGCAATCTAGAAATTATCTGTACTTGTCATACCTTATACTGGGAAATTTTCTAGGACCGGAGTATTTTCTAGGTCATGGAGTGGCCTGCACTTTACAAATAAATAAATAGCTACATTTAAAATTTGTCTTCTTGAAACTGATCCCATTCACAATTGCACCAAGAAGCATAAAATACCTAGGAATAAATCTAACCAAAGATGTAAAAGATCTGCATGCTGAAAACTATAGAAAGCTTATGCAGGTAATTGAAGAAGATATAAAGAAATGGAAAGACATTCCCTGCTCATGGATTGGAAGAATAAATATTGTCAAAATGTCAATACTACCCAAAGCTATCTACACATTCAATGCAATCCCAATCAAAATTGCACCAGCATTCTTCTCGAAACTAGAACAAGCAATCCTAAAATTCATATGGAACCACAAAAGGCCCCGAATAGCCAAAGTAATTTTGAAGAAGAAGACCAAAGCAGGAGGCATCACAATCCCAGACTTTAGCCTCTACTACAAAGCTGTCATCATCAAGACAGCATGGTATTGGCATAAAAACAGACACATAGACCAATGGAATAGAATAGAAACCCCAGAACTAGACCCACAAACGTATGGCCAACTCATCTTTGACAAAGCAGGAAAGAACATCCAATGGAAAAAAGACAGTCTCTTTAACAAATGGTGCTGGGAGAACTGGACAGCAACATGCAGAAGGTTGAAACTAGACCACTTTCTCACACCATTCACAAAAATAAACTCAAAATGGATAAAGGACCTGAATGTGAGACAGGAAACCATCAAAACCTTAGAGGAGAAAGCAGGAAAAGACCTCTCTGACCTCAGCCGTAGCAATCTCTTACTCGGCACATCCCCAAAGGCAAGGGAATTAAAAGCAAAAGTGAATTACTGGGACCTTATGAAGATAAAAAGCTTCTGCACAGCAAAGGAGACAACCAACAAAACTAAAAGGCAACCAACGGAATGGGAAAAGATATTTGCAAATGACACATCGGACAAAGGGCTAGTATCCAAAATCTATAAAGAGCTCATCAAACTCCACACCCGAAAAACAAATAACCCAGTGAAGAAATGGGCAGAAAACATGAATAGACACTTCTCTAAAGAAGACATCCGGATGGCCAACAGGCACATGAAAAGATGTTCAACGTCGCTCCTTATCAGGGAAATACAAATCAAAACCACACTCAGATACCACCTCACGCCAGTCAGAGTGGCCAAAATGAAGAAATCAGGAGACTATAGATGCTGGAGAGGATGTGGAGAAACAGGAACCCTCTTGCACTGTTGGTGGGAATGCAAATTGGTGCAGCCGCTCTGGAAAGCAGTGTGGAGGTTCCTCAGAAAATTAAAAATAGACCTACCCTATGACCCAGCAATAGCACTGCTAGGAATTTATCCAAGGGATACAGGAGTACTGATGCATAGGGGCACCTGTACCCCAATGTTTATAGCGGCATTCTCAACAATAGCCAAATTATGGAAAGAGCCTAAATGTCCATCAACTGATGAACGGATAAAGAAATTGTGGTTTATATACACAATGGAATACTACGTGGCAATGAGAAAAAATGAAATATGGCCTTTCGTAGCAACATGGATGGAACTGGAGAGTGTGATGCTAAGTGAAATAAGCCATACAGAGAAAGACAGATACCATATGGTTTCACTCTTATGTGGATCATGAGAAACGTAACAGAAACCCATGGGGGAGGGGAAGGAAAAAAAAAAAAAAAAAAAGAGGTTAGAGTGGGAGAGAGCCAAAGCATAAGAGACTGTTAAAAACTGAGAACAGACTGAGGGTTGATGGGGGGTGGGAGGGAGGGCAGGGTGGGTGATGGGTATTGAGGAGGGCACCTTTGGGATGAGCACTGGGTGTTGTATGGAAACCAATTTGACAGTAAATTTCATATATTAAAAAATAAAAAAAAATAATAAAAATAAATAAATAAATAAATAAATAAAATTTGTCTTCTTGGGGTGCCTGAGCTTTGGGGCTCAGTCAGTTAAGCATCCAACGTTGGCTCAGGTCATGATCTCAGTTTGTGAGCTCAAGCCCTGCATCGATCGGGCTCTCTGCCGTCAGCACAGAGCCTGCTTTGGATCATCCGTCCCCCTCTCTCTCTGTTCCTTCCCCACTTGTGCACATGCATGAGTGTGTGCTGTCTCTCTAAAAAATAAATAAACATAAAAAAATTTAAAATTTGTCTTCTTCGATCGACGTTATGTGTAAAACAAACACTATTAGAACTAATGTGACATTGGTTCCTACCATTGTTCTGTAATGATGCACAAATGGAGGGCTAGAGAATCCAGCTACAAGATAGATTTAGGATATCTCATTTTACTTCAGGATACAGAGGCTCATGTGATTTCTTAATAGTCTTCTGGGATAGAAGTTTCTCCACCACAGCTACCTCAATCCAGATAGTTCAATTCTGCCATTATTAATAATAAGACTTATTCTACCTCCCTGATTTATGAAGTTCACATGTAACTCCGAATGTGAAAATATGATGCAAGCAGGCAAATGCTAATTATGTGAAATAATATATAATTGGTAATTATAATTATAAATCATGACTAATTTGTGCTATTGATAACTTAAAGGAAACCTAGAACAGAAGAGCCAATCAATTTTTGTCAGTTATGATATAGACTTGTCTGTGACTTTTTGCCTTTATGAATAAAGGCTGATATTTCAGCAAGACTGTATTCTACAAACTTGCAAACTTCCATCATATTACATAGTGGAGCTATTTTTTGCAGCTACTTGGTAAGAATAATATATAAATTGTGGACCTCTGACTCTTGGTTTCAGCTCAGGTCATGATCTCACGGGTTCATGGGTTCAAGCCCCGCATTGGGCTCCACGCTGCTGGTGAGGATCCTGTTTGGGATTCCCTCACCCTCTTTCTCTGTCCCTCCCCTGCTTGCACACTCTCTCTCTCAAAGTAAATAAATAAACTTTAAAAAGAATAGTATATAAATTGCATAGAAAATTTGAAATAAAGCGATTGCACTTAGAAAGTCACCGTGTTATAAATTGGAAAAAAGAAAAAAAGAAGCAAAAGAGAACAAATTTCATTTGTAACTAACATTTGAGAAATATTGATAATAGTAATAATAACACTACATGACTAAATAGGTCCATGCATTTAACTTGTAATAATGTAGTCTTCACAGCAAACCAATGAGGCAGGTCTTTAGCTATTACCCTCTTTTTAAAGATGAGGAAACTGAAGGATAGAGAGCAAGCAAACACCATAGTCTTTTGAAAATTTTATTTAAATCTAAGTTAGTTAACATATATAGTGTAATAATGGTTTCAGGAATAGAATTTATTGATTCATCACTTACATATAACACCCGGTGCTCATCACAAAAAGTGCCCTCCTTAATGCCCATCACCCATTTAGCTCATCCCCCCCGTCCACCTCCCCTCCAGCAACCCTTAGTTTGTTTTCTGTATTTAAGTCTTTTAAAGTTTGCCTCCCTCTCTGTTTTTATATTATTTTTCCTTTTCTTCCCTGTATTCATCTGTTTTGTGTCTTAAATTACACATATGAATAAAATCCTACCATATTTGTCTTTGACTGACTTATTTCACTCAGCATAATGCATTCTAGTTCCATCCACATTGTTGCAAATGGCAAGATTTCATTCTTTTTGAAGTCTGAGTAATATCACATTGTATATGTACACCACATCTTCTTTATAGGTTTAATTGATGGACATTGGGCTCTTTCCATAATTTGGCTATTGTTTATAGTGCTGCTGTAAACACTGAGGTGTGTGTGCCCTTTCAAATCATTTTTGTATCCTTTGGATAAATACCTAGGAGTGCAATTCCTGGGTTGTAGGTAGGGTAGACCTATTTTTACTTTTTTTTTTTTTTTTTTTTGAGACACCTTCATACTGTTTCAGAGTGGCTGTATTTCCCTGATGATCAGTGATGTTGAGCATCTGTTCATCTTTTCATGTGTCTGTTAGCCATCTGGATGTCTTCTTTGTAAAAGTATCTGTTCATGTCTTTAGCCCATTTCTTCCCTGGAGTATTTGTTTTTTGAGTATTGAGTTTGATAAGTTCTTCATAGATTTTGGATACTAACTCTTTATTCAGTATGTCATTTGCAAATATCTTCTCCCATTCCTTGGTCGCCTTTTAGTTTTGTTGATTGTTTCCTTTGCTGTGCAGATTTTTATCTTGGTGAGGTCCCAATAGTTTGTTTTTTCTTTTGTTTCCCTTGCCTCCCGAGACATGTCCAGTAAGAATTTGCTGAGGCCGAGGTCAAAGTGGTTGTTGCCTCTTTTCTCCTCGAGGATTTTGATGGTTTCCTGTCTTATATTGAGGTCTTTCATCTATTTTGAGTTTATTTTTTGTGTATGGTGTAAGAAAGTGGTCCAGGTTCATTTTTCTGCATGTCGCCTGTCTAGTTTTCCCAGCACCATTTGCTGAAGATAATGTCTTTTTTCCATTGGATACTGTTTCTTGCTTTATCGAAGATTAGTTGGCCATACATTTGTGGGTCCATTTCTGGGTTCTCTGTTGTGTTCCATTGATCTCTGTGTCTGCTTTTGTGCTAGTACTGTATTATCTTGATGATTACAGCTTTTTAATATAGCTCGAAGTCTGGAATTGTGATGCCTCCAGGTTAAGTTTTCTTTCTCACAATTACTTTGGCTATCCAGGGTATTTTGTGGTTCCATACAAATTTTAGAATTGTTTGTTCTAGCTCTGTGAAGAATTTTGGTGTTATTTTGATAGGGATTGTGTTGAATGTGTAGATTGCTTTAGGTAGTATTGACATTTTAACAGTATTTGTTCTTCCAATCCATGAGCATGGAATATTTTCCATTTCTTTGTGTCTTCTTCAATTTCTTTCATAAACTTTCCATAGTTTTCAGTGTACAGATCTTTTACCTCTTTGGTTAGGTTTATTCCTGTGTGTTTTGTGGGTTTTGATGCAATTGTAAATGGGATCGACTCCTTGTTTTCTCTTTCTGCTGCTTCATTATTGGTGTATAGAAATGCAACTGATTTCTGTATGTTGATTTTATATCCTGCAACTTTGCTGAATTCATGTATCAGCTCTAGCAGTTTTTTGATGGAGTATTTTGGTCTTTCCACATAGAGTATCTTGTCTGCAAAGAGTGAAAGCAAACACCATAGTCTTGACTATATCACTATAGTTAGTATGAGATTATTAGTTTCAGTTGAAAATTACAGTTAAAAATAGCACTGTAAGTACCCCAAAATATTTCAAACAATTCCTAATTATTAATAGAAAGGGGCTACAGTAAGGCAGTGATAATTTTAGAGTTATTATTTAACCTGACTGATTTATTGCAAATTTAGTGAGTTATGACATACGCTTAAAGACAACATAATTTTGGTTTTAATATTTTTGCCCTTTTTAAAAATTTCTTTAAAAAATAAATATATCTCTAAAAACATAGGCTACATTAAATGAGTGCACTATAATATAATGGCTCTTTTTTCACTATCTCTGGTTTCACTCATTTTAAAGTAGTCATTGTTGAATATAACTTATTTCCTATGTACCTTGTTTTTTCCACAGTTCCCTTTGTCAGATGAATTTCTGCTGAATCTTTAAGAAAAGCCACTTAGTGGAAACATGAAAGAAATTTGTATTGTCCCTGAGAGAGCATTTACAGGGGGTTTCAAAATGTGCATGGCATTGTCATAGGTATTATCATAGTTTTGCTTCTCAATATCCTATGAAGTATCATCACATTATTTTTTTAATGAGTTAGAAGAGGTTCACAAATGTGAAGTGAATTGCACAGTATCTTGTGTTAAGTGGTGGAACTAGGAATCAAACCTAGATTCTGTCAACTCTAATATTTTATTGCCTTCTAATTGTTTTCTGCCTTATAGAGTGGCCATGTAAAGAATGAAGTTATTAGTTCACAAGGAATGATCTCTTCTGATACTTTCTCCAATAGTCTAGCACATTTCCACATTCCTCCTTTCTGTCTCTCCATAACCAGTGATGAACAGTATAAGAATGTGGTTGGACATCAGGAGACTCATGAAGGTCAAGATTTTTGTTGCAAGGTTTGTAGTTTGTTCCCTAGTGACTGGGGATTGAACGGGTTGCTCAGGCCTTGAAATTAAATCGCATGCACCAATTTAAGGAAAATCCTAGAATTAAGACTATGTATAGAAGTTATTCCTTTGGCATTATCTAAATCTTCAGAATAAATATATTATTATTATCCTTCATGCGTAATTCTATAATCTCAAAATGAGGTCATAAAAACCCAGAACGTTGTTTAAGCGCATTTCCTAATTATATTTAGGGCATGTATGAATTTCTCAGAGATGTTGATTAATGCCATACCTTACCTAAATCTAAAGAGAATTACATTAAGCTTGGGACCTACAAAAAAATTAACTGATTTTCTGTAAAAGCTAATTGCAATAAGAAGCTTAGGTCATTCACTTCATGAAGCCCATTGATTTGAAAATTAGTGTGATACATAAGATCTGTGTGTGATCTTTTGGGTGATTTTCACAAAGCAAACACACAATCCTTTAAAAACAAAAATACACATACTAAATTGGGCCAACCATTTGGTTTAGAGAAAGATGTGAGTAAAATAAAACAGTTCTCATTTTGACTTTATTCTGCACTGTGGCCACCTCTGTGTAAGATTTGCTATGTTCCTGAAAGCATTGTGCACTATTACTAAAACTGCATAAAAACAGACTAAATGGATCACATGATTTTAGAACAGAAGAATGTTTTAAGAAAATAATCAACTCTAAGGAGCCTAAATTCACAAATTGTGTTTAAAGATAGAAATTAACAGCCTATTTGTATAGCTTGTTCAACAGACCTTTCATGTGTTTGCAGTTCTGTTGTATTTGTCCTACAACCAGAAATGCAACACTGCTCTTGCAAACATCATATTTAATTCTTGAAGAGACTGCAGTATGTCATTACAGATGGATTGATAGCCTTGATGATATCATTGAACTTTTGTCATGCCTAACCTGGAAGACTTGCTATATGTCAGAGAATTTTTGTCATTCATCTTGCTTTTGAAAGGCCAAATTTATTTGCAACCTTGAATGACATTGGACACATGAAACAGCCTGAAATCTATCATGCAGTGAGTATCTTATAAAACTGCAATTTAAAATCCTAAGTATTGACTTGGTTTTCAGAACCATCTTCAAAGCCACTGACTTTCAAATTTTTTACTTATAGACACTGACTTTTAGTTGATAACAATAACTTTATATTTTCATTTTTTGAGTATATGAGGTCACCGCATGTATACCATGCTTTATTATTTCCTTTTTAAAGAAAACTAGAAAACAGTAGAAGAGGAAATGCATGTTTATATTTTATATTTATTGATGTCAATATGTAGCTGACCAGTGAACCAGCACTAGTAATGAATTCTATCCTTTGGTGGAATTATTCAGCCAAGTTTTAAAAAAATCTCAGATTATATATGAAAACAGGGTTACATGAAAACAGCACTATCAGAGGAAAAACAAAATTGTTTTTGAGCTTTCTCTGGTGTAGTATAAGAAATGTGATATTTGTTACTATAAATTTATAATTCTGTCCGTATTAAAACTGAATTCACATTTAATACAAATTAAACAAGAAAGCCAATTGAATGCCTTCTGTGAGCCAGGTTTGAATTCTCAAGTATGTGATAATAATAGCTAATGTGTAGCTAATAAAAAATAATAACAATAGCTTCTGTTTATAGAAATTACTTTATTTTAGAAAGCGTGCTAAGACTTTTAAATGTGTTACTGAATTTCATTCTCACAGAAGCCTTATAAAGTAGTTACTTTCTTTTTCCTTAGTGTACAGATGACAAAATTAAGAACTGTGAAGTTAACAACAAACATTTCATAAAGGGGTTTACTCTTGTGTTCATCGTTCTTAAGCCAAATATGAATTACTATCTTTGGAATTGTGTGTTCAGGGAAGTTGCCTGCCTGTTGCATTTAGTCATCCTTAAACGGTTTCTACTTTAGACCTAGCGGGAGGTTCTTGGTATAAAATGTGTGGCATCCTTTCCTTTCATCAAATCTCCAGTACATAAGCGTGGATCAAATTTTCTTAAGAATACATGGTCTCTCCTATAACTTCCACTGAGGGTATCCTAGAATTCTGTTCTTACCACTTGAATGTGAAGATTCCTCCAGAGACCGAAAGCATTGGCATGCATTGCTGCTTTTTCAAGTATGGAGCATCCAACTGATGGGATGATATAGCCTTGGCCATGGGAAATGAACTGAATAAAACACCAACATTCTGTATCATTGAGTAGCTTTAAACTCCTCACAAAGCAAATTAGAAAGCAAAATCTTAAAGATTATTCATTTAAAAATAGCATACTATGTATTCTAAAATTCAAGTGAATATACTTAAAGTGATGTAATTGTGCACCATGACAGAGTGTATAAAAAAGAAAAACTACTAGCAACCTTTTAGCCTCAACTTTACATATTTTTTTTTGCATTTATTGTGCTATTTTTCTCAAAGTATACTTATTACAAAGAAGTTGGGAAGCAGCCAAGGACAGAGCAACAAAACAAAAATCATCAATAATTACTTCATTCAGAGATACACAGTTTTAGCATATTTTAGTATGTTCTTGCAATTTTTTTCTAATAACATATATTGATATATCTTATATAAGTAGATACACATAGGGTTACCATTATATATGTACACACCCTTATTGTGTGATGACATTTGCAGAGGTGAATAAATATTCCCCTGGAATGTTGATTATTCTATGGCAGTCCTCTGTTTGGATGTATTATAATTTACTTAAAATTCTACTATATGATATTTAGTTTCCATTTTCCCTCCTCTGATATTTAAAAATACATAAACCATGGGGATGCCTGCGTGGCTCAGTCGGTTGAGCGTCTGGCTCTTCATTTCGGCTCAGGTCATGATCTCACGGTTCATGAGTTCAAGCCCCATGTCAGGCTCTGCACTGATGGTACGAGACTGCTTGAGATTCTTTCCCTCTCTCTCTGCCCCCCTCTCAAAAGAAATAAATAAAACATAAAAAATTAAAAATACATAAATCATGGACACTTGTAATCATTTCCCTTGGATGTCATCTTGAAAGTAGAATTGCTGGGTAGAAAAGTATATATATTCCAATTCTTTTTTTAAATTGAGGTACAGTTGAACACAATGTGGCGTTAGTTTCAGGTATAGAACAGTGATTTTACAAGTCTATATGTTATGCTGTGGTCACCACAAGTGTAGCTATCATCTGTCACCATACAATGCTGTTACAGTAATACTGACTATATTTCCTACACTGTACTTTTTATTCCTGTGACTTATTCCATGATTAAAAGCCTGTACCTCTCTCTTCCCTTTACCCATTTTACACATCCCTCCACCCTCTTCCCCTCTGTCAACCACCGGTTCCTTTGGGTCTTTTTCTGCTCTTATTGTTTTGTTTTATAGCTTCCACATGTAAGTGAAGTCATATGGTACTTGTCTTTGTCTGTCTGACTTATTTCACTTACCAAATATCCTCTTGGTCCATCCATGTGGTCACAAATAGGAAGATTTCATTCTTTTTTTATGATTGGGTTAATTTTCCATGGTATATCTACACCACATCTTCATTATCACTTGAGTTGCTTCCATATCTTGGCTGTAGTAAATAACTCTGCAATAAACATAGGAGTATATACCTTTTGGAGTTGCTGTTTTTGTTTTCTTTGGGTAATGTTGAGTAGTGGAATTATCGGACCATATAATATTTCTGTTTTTAACTTTTTCAGGAACCCCATACTGGTTTTCATAGTGGTGGCACCAATTACGTTCCCAACAACATTGTATGATGTTCCCTTTTCTCACCAATACTTTTGATTTTTTTATTGTTTGTTTTTTGATTCTAGCCATTCTGACAGGTATGAGATGATATCTCATTGTGACTTTGATTTGCATTTCCCTGACAATTAGTGACATTGAGTGTCTTTTCATGTGTCTGTTGGCCATGTATAGCTCCTCTGGAAAAACGTCTCTTCAAGTCTTCTCCTCATTTTTAAAAATTTATTTATTAATTATTTATTAATTTATTTAATTTTTAATGTTTATTTTATTTTTGAGACAGAGTGACAGAGCATGAGGGGCAAAAAGAGAGGGAAACACAGAATCTGAATTAGGCTTGTCAGCTGTCAGCGGGCTGTCAGCACAGAGCCCCATGTGGAGCTTGAGCTCACGAACCACGAGATCATGACCTGAACTGAAGTCAGACACTTAACTAACTGAACCACCCAGGCACCCCTCCCCTCATTTTTTAATCGAATTATTATTTTTTTGGTGTTCAATTGTGTAAGGTCTTTATATATTTTGGATAGTAACCCTTTATTTGGTATATCGTTTGCAAATATCCTGTCCCATTCAGTAGGTTGCCTTTTTGTTTCGTTGATAGTCTTCACTGTGCAAAACTTTTTTTGTTTTTTGGGTTTTTTTGTTTTTGTTTTTGTTTTTGTTTTTGGTTTAGTCTCAGTAGTTTATTTTTGCTTTTGTTTCCCTTGCCCGAGGAGACATATCTAGAAAAGTGTTGCTAAGGCTGATGTCAGAGATTACTGCCTATTTTCTTTTAGGGTTTTAATGGTTTCGTGTCTCACATTTAGATCTTTAATCCATTTTGAGTTTATTTGTGTGTATGGTGTAAGGAAGTTGTCCAGTTTCATTCTTTTGCATGTAGTTGTTTATTTTTCCCACCACCACTTATGAAGACTGTCTTTTCCCACTATATATTCTTGCCCCCTTTGTCAAAGATTAATTGACCATGTAAGCATGGGTTTATTTCTGGGCTTTCTATCCTTTTCCATTGATCTATGTGTCTGTTTTTTTTGCCAGTATCATACTGTTTTGGCTAATAAGCTTACTAACTGGCTTGTTGACTGAGTCAAATTGTTAAGAAAAATAAACAAACTTACAATGCTTCAATTAATGAGGTTTTCTTTGGGCTAATGTAAGGAAAAGTAATGAATATCCTATTCAAATACTGTGAATAGGAGTTCTTTTATTGGCTATGATAGTGTAAATAGTAGACCAATTCTCCACCCTAGAACAGCTAGAAAAGTTGCATTTAATATAAAAATCATTCATCTGAAGACATCAGAGAATATCATGGCAGGCAGGAAAGTCAGTGAGGTGAGTTTACCCCTCGAGGGGTTGACTCGTAAGTAACATAATGGGACAAACTGAAAAGGTGAGAAGAAAGTGGCTGCTAACAAGGAGAAAAGGTACATGGGGCTGAGGCGATATAAATTGGAATTCAGACCTATCATGGAAGCCAAAATTTGAGGGATCAAGATACTGAAGAGAAAGTATACCAGTCAAAGTCTAGTAAGAGACAGAAACCATGCAAAGATTTGATCAGGACCAAAAAAAGGTAATACAGATTATTAATTAGGAACTGAGGATAAAGTACTCAGGGGGATAAAGAGAATGTTGAAGAATATAGGAATAGCAGATGATAGGGAGCAGCTACTATGTCTAGGACTGAAGGAGAATACCCAAGAAAGGAATGTACTTGGAAGCATTCTCCCACCCCTCTAACCCCCACAGGTTGAAATTTAGATCTTGGAGAGGGTGGGGCTATGTCCCACTTTATGGCACAGAAATTTGCAGTGGGGCTGCTGGCCAGGGACAGTGAGCAGGAGCCTGTTGCTGGGCGTAGCAGTGAGATTCACTGAGAATCTGCCTGTTGGGGTACTGGTGAGACTTTCTGAAGCTGATACACCACTGGCAGGGGGCGCTGCTTGCTGGTGGAGATGCTTCCCACCTGCTGGCAGACACAGTGTCCACACCTGCAAAACAGAAAGCACTGGCCTTTTTCTCTTCCAGAGTTCCTCTAGGCCCTCTACCAAGATGACTTAACATTGCATCATCTGACCAGGGAGATATATTCATAAGATCCAGCTTCAGTATCATAAAGCAAGTCTAAGAAGAGTAGATTTATAGAAATGAGAAAATTGATGACAAGATGGAAAGTTTTACCTGAAAAGAAGAATTTATATAAATAATCAAATGAATGTAGGGGCGCCTGGGTGGCTCCGTCAGTTAAGTGTCTGACTCTTGATTTCAGTTCAGGTCATGATATCATGGTTTCATGAGATTGAGTCCCTTGTGGCTTCTATGATGATGACACAGAGCCTGCTTGAGATTGTCCCCCTCTCTCTTCCCCTCCTCCACTTGCACTCTGTCTCAAAATAAATAAATAAACTTAAGAAAAAGAATTTAAAAAAATCAATTGTAAATCATATAAATGAAAAAGAAAACTTTAATGGAAAAATGAAGTATATGGAATTAATGGCATATGATAAAGAGCTGTTTATAGAATTAATAACCTAGAAGACAGAAATATATCTAGTGGAATATATCTAGACTGAAGTAAAGAAAGAAAAGAAAGATGATAAAACAAAACAAAACAGAAAAAAGCATGAGACAAATGATGTATAGTTCAAAAGTCTTACAAACATGTGTTATGCAGTACTAGGAAGAAAAGAAAGAAAATAGGGCAAAAGCAATATTCGAAGAGATAACCGTGGATACAATTTCTCTAAAACTGAAAGAAAGGCACAAAACTCCAAGGAGAAAAAATACAAAACAAAACACATAAAAGTATATCACAGTAAAACACATGAGAAGAAAAAGGATAATGAGAAAATCTTAAAAGCAGACAGAAAGTCACATTATATTCAAAAGGAAATTTAATTGATAATGGAATGCCACTTTTGAAATGCTCCGAATAACTGCCAATGTAGAATTCTATTCCACTGATACTCTTCTTCAAAAATTAAGATGTAATAAATGGAGAAGATAGACAAATCTGTGCAGAAGAGATCCAAATAACATATGTAGGTACTTCATCCTCAAAGAAAGGGAAGCATAACTCTCCACTCTTGAAGTGACCCCATTCCAAAGACCCCATTTTAAATGACCCTATTCCAAAGAATACAGGATGGAAAAAGGGATAAACAACAGTAACCTTACAGTCGAAAAACCTGACAAACAGTATGTCAGCCTGAGGATCAAGGTTGACATCAACAGTGCTAAATCATGTTGATAATTTATATCTCTGATATGATGTCATGAAAATGGCACTTTACCTCTGTGATCTTCCTCCTCAAAACACATAATCCCAGTCTAATAACAGCAAAGACATCATAAAAATCCAAATTGAAAGACAGTCTATAAAGTACCTGACTAGTACTCCTCAAAAATGTCAAGGTCACCAAAAGCAAGGAAAGTAGTAGAAACTGTCACGGCCTAAAATAAGTTAAGGGTACATGACAACTAAATAAAACCTGGATGGGATCCTGGGACACGAAAAGGGCAGTAAGTAAAAAGTAAGGAAGCCTGAGTAAAGTATGGACTTTAGTCAACAATAAGGTATCAATATTGGCTTATTATTATAACAAATGTACCATACTAATATAAAATATTTATAATAGTGGAATGTGGAATATACGGGATATACTGGAACTCTGTACTATCTTTGCAGTTTTTTTCCTGCAAAATCAAAAACTGTTCTAAATATTTTTGTAAGTTTATTTAAAAATTAAGGTGAAGGTATCATTTTCCAACAAATAGAATCTGAAAAAAAAGAAAAGTTGTGCCAGCAGTCCATATGAAAAGAAATACTAAAAGCAATTTTCAGGCAGAGGGAACATTATTCCAGAAAGAAGTACAGAAATGCAGGAAGCAATAATGAATAGCAGAAAAGGTAAATATATGGATGTTTATATTATTTTTGACCATGCAAAATAATAATAAAAAATCTTATGGGGTCTTTTGATCTGAAATTAAAAAGCATGATAGCAATAACATAAAAGCAGGAAAAGCATAATGGAGTTAAAATGTAAGTTTCTAGCATTACCAAGGAAGTGGTTAAAGCACTAATTTATATTAGAGTTTAATAATAGATGTTTTAATATCTATAGTAACTACTGAAAGAATAATATAGGATGTATAACTGACAATCTAATATAGAGTGCAAATAGAACGGCAAAAATAATAAATTTAAAAGGATAAAATAGCAGAGAGCAAAAGTAACATAAAATATATAGAATTTTAGAAAAATAGTAAAATGATAACTTTCATCCAAATATGTCAGGGAATACATTAAAAGTCAATGATGTAATACCACAACTTAAATATATTAGAATATTTACAATAACACATATAGATAGATATAACTATATGGATATAGTTTGTTGAATGCATGAATATGAAAAAGGTTAAAAGTATAGAAACAAAATGTCATGCAAACACAAACCAAAAGAAAACTGATATAGCTATACTAATATCATTAAACCTCAACTTTAATGAAAGAAACGTAACTGGATCTAAAGAGGAACACTTCATAATAACAAAGGGTTAATTTGCTAGGAAGATGTGGCAATTCTAAATTTGTATGTCACAATAGAGCTTCCAAATATATAGAACAAAATTTTCAATAGTCATAAAGAACAAATGTTAAAATCACATAGGGAAACTTTACTCTGCCACTTTCACTAGCTGATATAGTGAACAGTGCTTGGTATAACGAGCATATAAAGAAAAATCCTTAATGATACAAAGATATGAAATACATGGTTAACAAACTTGAACTAATTAAATCTACATATTTATATATATTTGAAATATATACATATAATATATAACGCATATACACATACAGAAAATGTAGTACTTGAGAATTACTGAATACATCTTATTTTCCAGTAAACATAGATTTTTTTTTAACCAGAATTGATCATGTGCTGGCATATGAAGCAAGTCTTAACAAATTTGGAAGAATTGAACCACGTAGATTATAATGTGTCCATAGTGGAATTAATATAACATTTCATAATAATAAAATGATTGCAAATGCCTCAAATGTTTGAAAAACCTTCAAAATATACCTCAAAATAACCCAAAGAAGGGTGAATGTAGATTGGGAAATATATTGAATTGAATGATAACACATTACAACACAGAAAACCTGTGGGATGCAGTTAATACTTTATTTTTAGGAAAATTTATAGTCTGGAATGAATATATTAGTGTGATATGCTGTCTTCAAAGAGGCTGCCATCAACTTCTTTCTTTCCCGGACACTGCAATTCACACATTTTGGGAAGGAATTTTTCCACATCCTGGAATCTCAGCTGACCTGTGACTGCTTTAACCAAAATATATCTAAGAAGTGATGCTATGTAATTCCAAGTTTACGTCATGAGGAGCCTTGCAGCTTCTGTTTGGATCTCTTGGAATGTCTCTCTAGGGAGTGATAACCACCTTGTAAAATGTCTCTACCCTGAGACCACCACGCAGTGAGAAAGTCAAAGTTAGTCATGTGTAGAGAGAGATTAATGCCCAGCCAACCACCCAAATATTCCAACCATCTCAGCCCCAATCCCAACATGTGAGTTAAAAAGCTTGTATGCAAACCTAACTCCAACTTCCATTTGACTGCTATCATACTTGCACTCCCAAATGAGAACTATCAAACTGAGTCCTTCAATCCTCAGAAATGTGAAACATAAAAATAAATTGCCTCTTTAAATGAATTTGGGAGTAGTTTGTTACACATTTATAACAAGAAGTATTTTTAAAGTTTATTTATTTATTTTGAGAGAGAGAAAGAGAGCACAAGCAGGTGAGAGGCAAAGAGAAGGAGAAACAGGCTCCTTCCCAAGCAGGCTCCGTGCCATCAGCACAGAGCCCGATGCAAGGCTTGAACTCATGAACTGTGAGATTATAACTGAACCAAGATCAAGAGTCAGATGCTTATCTGACTAAGCCACCCCAGCACCCCGATAACCAGAAATATTTTATAAGAAGAAAGTCTAAAAACTGATGATGCAGATGTCCATCTCAATAGCTTAGAAGCAGAGCAGTGAAAGAAATCTATAAAAGGTAGAAGGAAGGCAATGATAGAGATCACAATGCTAAAGTAATTAAATGGAAAAATGTGGAATACTGAAAAATCAATAAAGCCAAAAGTTTGTTCTTAGAAAAGATGAAGATAGATAGATAGATAGATAGATAGATACCAAAGCTGTTCAAAAACAAAAGAGAAGACATGCATTTATTTCAGGAATAGAAAAGGGGATGTCACTACAAATTGGACAGATATTTAAAAAGAGTGTGATGATTCCAGACTTCAAGCTGATTACAAAGTTATAGTCATCAAGACATTATGGTACTGGCACAAAAGCAGACACATAGATCAGTGGAACAGAATAGAAAACCCAGAAATGGACCCATAAATGTATGGCCAACTAATCTTTGACAAAGCAGGAAGTAATATCCAATGGAAAAAAACCAGTCTGGTATTGGGAAATGGTATTGGGAAAACTGGGCAGCTACATGCAAAAGAATGAAATTGAACTACTTTCTTACACTATATACAAAAGTAAATTCAAAATGGATGAAAGATCTAAATGTGAGACAGAAAACCATCAAAATCCTAAAGGAGAACACAGGCAGCAACCTCTTTGACCTCAGCCTAGCAACGTCTTACTAGACATATCACCAGAGGAAGAGAAACAAAAGCAAAAATGAACTATTGGGATTCCATAAAAAAGCTTCTGCACAGTGAAGGAAGCAATCAACAAAACTAAAAGATAACCTACAGAATGGGAGAAAATATTTGCAAATGGCATTTATGATAAATGCTAGCATCCCAAATCTACAAAGAACTTAGCAAACTCAACACCCAAAAAACCAAATAATCCAGTTAAGAAATGAGAGGAGATATGAACAGATACTTCTCCAAAGAAGACATCCAAATGGCTCACAGACACATGAAAATATGCTCAACATCACTCATCATCAGGAAAATACACATCAAAACCACAAGGTACCACCTCATACCTTTCAGAATGGCTAAAACTAACAGCACAATAAATAATAGGTGTTGGCCAAGATGCAGAGAAAGGGGAATCATCTTGTACTATTGGTGGGAATGTAAACTGGTGTATCCACTTTGGAGAACAGGATGGAGTTTACTGTTCTCAAAAAGTTAAAAAAAGAATTATCAGCAATTGCACTACTGGGTATTTACCCAAAGGATACAAAGATTCAGATTCGAAGGGGTACATGCACCTTGATTTTCATAGCAGCATATCAACAATAGCCAAGCTATGGAGAGAACCCAGATGTCCATCTATTGATGAATGGATAAAGAAGATGTGGTTTAAGCATAAGAGACTGTTAAAAACTGAGAACAAACTGAGGGTTGATGGGGGGTTGGAGGGAGGGCAGGGTGGGTGATGGGTATTGAGGAGGGCACCTTTTGGGATGAGCACTGGGTGTTGTAAAAAAATAAATAAATAAATAAATAAATAAATAAATAAATAAATAAATAAATAAAAAAAAAAGATGTGGTTTATATGTGCAATGGAATATTACTCAGTCTTCAAAAAAGAATGAAATCCTGCTATTTGCAATGAAGTGAATGGATCTAAAATGTATTATGCTAAGCAAAATAAATCAGTCAGAGAAAGACAAATACTGCATGATTTCACTCAACTGTGGAATTTAATAAAACAAAACATATGAACATATGGGGAGGGGGAAGAAAGAAAGGAAAAAGAGAGAGGGAAACAAACCATAAGAGACTCTTAAGATAGAGAGCAAACTCAGGGTTGATGGAGGGAGTTGGGTGAGGGATGGGCTAGATGGGTGATGTGTATTAAGGAGGGCATTTGTTATGATGAGCACTGGGTGTTGTATATAATTGGTGAATCAATGAATTCTACTCCTGAAACCAATATTGTACGTTTGTTAACTAATTAGAATTGAAATAAAAACTTGAAAAAATAAAAATAAAAAGATAGTGTAAGAATATTGTTAACAACTTAACAGCAATGCATTTGACCATTTATATGATATGGACAAATTCCTTAAAACATATTTACATCTTTAAATAAAAATCTGAGTATTTTTATATTCACTAAAGAAATTGAATCTGTAATTAAAATCCTTTTATTTTTTTTTTTTTTAATTTTTTTTTCAACGTTTTTTTTTATTTATTTTTGGGACAGAGAGAGACAGAGCATGAACGGGGGAGGGGCAGAGAGAGAGGGAGACACAGAATCGGAAACAGGCTCCAGGCTCCGAGCCATCAGCCCAGAGCCTGACGCGGGGCTCGAACTCACAGACCGCGAGATCGTGACCTGGCTGAAGTCGGACGCTTAACCGACTGCGCCACCCAGGCGCCCCTAAAATCCTTTTAATGTGCACCCCACCCTCACACACACACACACATACACACACACACACACACACACACACACACACACACAAACACACACAGGTACACAATCATAATCCCAGACACAGATGGCATCACAGATAAACTCTTTCAAAACATTTAAGTAAGAAATAACAATGGTCTTATACTGGTTATCTCAGAGAATAGGAAAAGAGGAAAGACCTTTCCCACTTGTTTTATATATGACTTGGATGCCAAAACCTAACAAGAATATTATAAGAAATAAAAAATGTGGACAAATCTCTCTCATGAATATAACCACAAAAATTCTAAACAAAATGTTAGCTAACTAAATCCAGGAATATATAAAAAAGACACTGTATCATGACTACCTGTACAGGGGATTCAGGGATACAAAATCAATCAGCTTTATTCATCATATTATCAGAATCAACAGGAAAAACCATATAATTATCTTTATAGATTCAGAAAATTAATAAATAAAACTTAACATCTATGTATGATACAAATACTAAATAAATGGGAAGAAAGAACATTTCTTAATCTGGTAAAACTAATCTATAAAAAAGCCCAACTATGTGCACATCATAATTAACAGCGAAATGTTAAAAAACTATCCGAGTTCAGAAGCAAAACAAGGGTGATCACTGCCACCATTGCTATTTAACATTCTACCTTGGCCACTAGTAAAAGAACCAATATTTTTTTTTTAATTTATTTTTATTTTATTTTATTTTATTTTATTTTATTTTATTTTATTTTATTTATTTTTTGAGAGACAGAGCATGAGCAGGAGGGGGCCAGAGAGAGAGGGAGACACAGAACTTGAAGTGGGCTCCAGGCTCCATGCTGTCAGCACAGAGCCCAACGTGGGGCTGAAACTCACAAACTGTAAGATCGTGACCTGAGCTGAAGTCAAACGCTCAACTGGCTGAGCCATCCAGGCACCCCACCAATATTTTAAGAATTGGACAAATGGACAAAATATTTGAACAAGCACTTCGACAAGATGTTATCTAAGTGGCCAGAAACATGAAAATGTGCTTAACCTAATTATCATCATGAAAATGCAAATTAAAACTTGAAATATGATACGAGAATGCGCTCTCCAGAAGAGTAAAAATAAAACAAAAGAGAATATCCCAAATGGTGGCAGGGATGCATAACATGAGAAACATCTGGTGTCTAATATACCATTGGTGGGAGTGTAAATTAGAATAACTTCTTTAGAAGACCATTTGGGTATAAATACTAAAGCAAAGTATATCATACCTTTTGACCTAGCAATTCCAGTCCTAGCTTTATTACCCAACAGAAATGCGTATGTGAGTTCACTAAAGATGTGTATGAGAATGTTTATAACAACACTCTTTATAATAACCCCAAGTAAGAAAACCCAATTTCTCAACAGCTATGAAATGGACCAATTAAAATGGTAGTTATTAATAGAATTAAGTAATATACAAGAGTGAGAATGAACGAACAAGTATATGCAACAATGTGGATGTCTCATAAGCAGAATGTCCAATGAAAGAAGCCAGACACTCACACACAAATACACACAGTATGATTCTGCTTATATAGTTCAAAAAGATAAAACTATCCTATAGTGATGAAAGATCAGGGTAGTTGTTACCTTCAGCCAGGCAGAGTGCTCCTTGGGTGCTAGGAATGTTCTCTTTATTGTGGCTGCATTGGTATATTCTATCTCCGAAAACTCAGCAAACTGTATACTTAGGATTTGTGTACTTTCCTGTGTATATGGCACACTTTAATGAAAAGTCAACTAAAAATAAGCAAAAGCAGTCTCAACACCTGCACAGCCATACCTCAGATCAAAGAAGTTACATCCAGTCAGGATGCAGGTAGCTCACTCTGCCTGTCGGTTCTTTGTTTTTTCAGGATTAGTTCTCTCCTCTCGGGGTTCCACCGTCAGGGTGACTCAGCCCCACTTTTTCTATGCTTCTGCTTTGTCAGCTTCTTCTGCCCCAACACATTCTCCTTCTCTCTTTCGATCTCTCTCTTTTCTCTCCCATTTTTACCTGCCCCTCCCCACTTCCTCCCTGCCCTTTCTACCCTCCCTCTCTTCCAGCCACACTCATCTCATGAGGCAAAGACTTAGTAACTGTCAGCTAGTCAGCATGCAGGAGAGATGCCCCTTTTGAGGGGAACACACCATTATCAAACCTACAGTTGTGCTGGATGGAATATTTATTAGCTGTAAGCTGGATAGGGGAAATACATAAAACTAAACCCTATCTGTAAAGGTGGGTTCTGGCCACAGGTTTAGAAGTGCGCCGTGGACGTAGCCAGTACATGGACACAACCAAATCACATTTCCATTTAGTCCTTAACTCCATCTCTAGCCATTGGAAATCCTGGAACTACTTTTCTTTTTTTTTTTTTTTTTTAATTTTTTTTTTTAACGTTTATTTATTTTTGAGACAGAGAGAGACAGAGCATGAACGGGGGAGGGTCTGAGAGAGGGAGACACAGAATCCGAAACAGGCTCCAGGCTCCGAGCTGTCAGCACAGGGCTCGATGCGGGGCTTGAACTCACCAACCGTGAGATCATGACCTGAGCCGAAGTCGGACGCTTAACTGAGCCACCCAGGCGCCCCCCTGGAACTACTTTTCTAACTTTCCCACGCTATCCAGCACAATGCCAAAAACATAGTGGAGGGTGTTGAAGAGTTATCTGTTTGAAAAGCCAGTAATAACATATTTCTTTAAGGGACAAATGGGTGACCTAGTGTTCTGACTCACTGGTTTATGACTCTGTTCTCAATCTCATCCTCAAATGATGACTTGGGTGTGAAATTTCTGGACCTGCACTGTAAGTCTCCAAATTCCATAAGACTAAGTGGCTCCTTAGTACACTGTTCAAAAATGTCTCAAATACCGATGGTGAAGACCTGACTTTTTCTTTATGTCAAAACAAGGGTGCCTTGGCTATAATGAAAATAAGACGGCATAGTGTTATCTTATTTAATTTGAGATCAAAGAATAATGTCACTCTGTGATGGTACATTTTTAGGAGAGCCACTGAAGTCTTTTTTTGTGCATGTCTAGTTATAGGAGGCTAATTCTGCTTAAATATTCAATTGCAGATAGAAATGAATGTACCGTTGACAGTGGTGGCTGTCAGAACCAATGCTGTAATACAGTTGGGCATTATCACTGCAAGTGTCAAGCTGGCCGGAAGCTGGAGGAAGATGGCAGAGGATGTGAAGGTAACGGGTAGGACTGTCTGCTTACTGATAAAGAAAAGAGAGAACATCTACGTAATGCAAAAGGGAGGGTTTGTCTTTTATCCAGAGCCAGTTGAAGTGCCTGTGTTGAATGTTGTCAAGAGTACAGATCTTCCTCTCATGTCTAGATTACAAAATTGTAACCCTAAGAACACTTCAAGTAGCTTATTATAGGAAACATATGATTATACACTGGTTTGGTTGTGTCATGTTCTGATTATGGAATTTCAATCATTCATTTAAATCCCTGGGTAAAGTACATATTTTTGAAAGCATTTCATTTAATTCTGAAGTAAAAATGGTGCTTATCATAAAATACTCATATGTTGCTACAATGGAAATGGAGAGGCACAAAACTAACCACAGGGATAGTATTCTTGGTATAGAATCAGCTTTTTTCACAAACTTCAATTTACTGTCTCCCTTTAAAATTAATTCCTTCCTGCCTTTATTTATTAATTCATCATTTTGTTCATTTGACGATCATTGAATTCCTGCTCTGTAGCTGGCATTAATCCATGCTCTGCGGATATAAAAATTAATGAGAGATAAATTCTGCCCTGAAGGAGTTTACTGATTACAGGCAAAGATGGAAACATAAGCCAAAACCTTACAGAATGGTGTGTAATACATTATAGCATAAGGCTAAATGCAATGGACTCAACGAGACCTGGGTTTGAAGCTCAGCTCTCACAATTTATGTAACCCTGGGAACGTTAATTGTTAACACTCTTTCCTCGTCTATAATATTTGGGATAATGCCAGTTTCTAAAATCACAAAATTTACTGTGGGATTAAATAAGATGATGTATCTAACGCAGTTGGCATAGTGCATGGCATATAGTATGCGTTCAGATGTTAACTATGAATTTTGCTCTCATTTATGAACTCAGTCATTGCCCATATTGGGAATGTAATGGAGCCCAGACATTGTTCCCTTTTCTTGTTCTCTAAAAAGGACAAAGATCCAAATTAAAAGGAACCCTGTATCAAGCCTTTTAACTGTCTTTTCTGATTTTCCCTCCATCTATTCATATTACTAGAATGCTAGGGCATTTTTTTTAGATCACTTAGAAATGTATTTATTCTAACTATGTTTTCCATTGACCTTACAAAATCATACTTTTTTTTTAAACTCTGACAGAGTCTATTCCCAATGGGGCATGCGTAAATAAGTTGGTAGGAGAAAACAAAATAAACCGAGAGACATCCAACTGGAGATGACTGGAGCTGGGGCTATGGGTTTGATTGGGACTGTCAAGGCAAGACAAGTTGTAGTGTTGTTCAGCCCCTTCTGGCATGTTCTGGCAGGCAGCAACAGGAAGGCCTCCAGGGAAGCTGGCAGATATTCAAGGGCAACTGCATCTGGGCCTTCTGGAGATAGGGCTTTACCCCAAGCAAAGTCCTCTGCCAGGAAGAGTATAAATTAATAAAGGCAAGCACTAAATTCACCCAGTCTCCTTTCATTCGAGGGAGGTAATCTCTATTTCTGATGAGATTATCTGTCAGTGGTGTTCTCACTGTTGATTCAATATCAGAGAACAGGAGGACTCAAGGACCCCATGGTGTCCAAATGAAAAGTGGGACACTGACCACTGCAGAGAGCATAGTCTACATGATGAGAATATTCTTTGTCGTGGCTTCTCCCTTCCCTTACAGGCAGCGATCTCTGTCTTTTTGGCTGAGTAGTATTATCACCATTGTCCTTATTATAAATACATTCAAAGTGCCAGCACAGCAATTACCTACTGTTAGGTTTAACAGTTGCTGTTATGTTTCTAATAACTATTAGGCTAATAAGTCATGATAAACTTTGTACCCACTAATTCATTTACACGCCATTATCTCATATGTAACTGAACTTAGTTACTCTTCATGTAATCGTCAACACCTTTAGAGCAATGATTTCCTGGTTCCATTTAACTGATGTCCTTTTGCACAGACTGAATAAGAGCAAGGTTAGGATTTGGGAGAATCAAGAGCAGGACCTTGAGCTAACACTGACTTCCTGCTTACTGAGATTCAGCACTGGGGATGGTGGTGTGGAGCAGACCAATGTGCCATGGTAGAGAGCCACCTCACACTGTGATACTTCTTACAATCTTTTCCTGTTCGTTTCCTTAAATGACAGTTTGGTAGATGTGATGCTAGAGAAGCGGCTTGCTAGATCACTCAATGTACAGTGGTCTCAGATTTGTTTATATACCTAATTAAATACAAAATAACAGAGGTCATTTTGAAATTGAGTGCATTCTAAAGTCACTGTAAATGAGCATTTCAATTTATGTGAGTATACTAATGAGTCATTCATATTTATTTACTGGATGCTAACAGTAAAGGTCAGTTGGTTTCCAAAACCATTGTGTTAAATGCTACAGACATAGAATTAAATAGTCATTTGAAAAGAGTTTTTTTTTGCATTAATATAAATTTAATTTAACTTGTTTGAATTGCCTTTTAAAATAGAGATCAACATTTTAGTAAACGGTTGTTGCACTATCACAATAAATCTAGAGTCTACTTTTCAATGGAAATGGAAATATTTGTAAATGGTCTTGTTAGCCAATCTTATTTTTAACCTTTTCTCTCAACAGCTATAAACTTGTGGAGAAGGCTTCTGATTAGCTCAGTTACATGGTATCCCTTTTTCTCAGGCATGGCAGGGAGCCTAAAGCAGGGTTTCTAATTCACACTGCAGATAGGTTGTTATAAAGTGTAAATTAAACAGCAAAATAGAGGGGAAGGCACTGCCTCCTAGTGGACACTGTGGTATATAGTGTGTGTGTGTGTGTGTGTGTGTGTGTGTGTGTGTGTATGTGCGTGTGTGTATGTATATATACACACACGCACATATATATATATATATACACACATGTTTGTATATGTATACATGTATGTTTATATATTTTTTGAAAGGGCATTAGTTTTTTTTCTTTAATGTATTAATGTGGATTATAGTATTTATAGCTTTTCATATATGTAAGCATCTTCGCATTTCAGGAAAAAATTCAGCTGGATTTTAATATTTTATTTGCTACTAAATCCAATTTGCTATTATTTTATTTAGGATTTTTTTTATTCATAACCATGAGTGAAATAGACCAGTAATTTGTCTTTCTCATATGTTTTATGGTAGTTGTTCTCACCTTGAGTGATTTTGTCCTCAGAGACCTTTGGCAATGTCTGCAGACATTGATTTTCACAACTGAGGGTAGGGGGTACTGTTGGCATCTAGTGGGTAGAGGCCAGGATATGCTAACTAGCCTCTTCTTCTGTTACTTTGACTATAACACTTGTTAGACCCTCAGTCTATCTCACAGGCTGCTTTCATCTGTTGTATTTTCCTTTCTCTCTTCACTGCATATGCTCAACTAGTTTATTGAGTTTGAAATATAAATAATTTAAATGGACAGTTTTAAACGTCTTATTTTTCTCAAATCTGTAGGTTTCTTTCTGTTGTATGCTCAGGTTTATATTCTATCCTTTTTTTTTTTTTTTTTTTTTTTTTTTTTTTTTTTTTTTACTGTTTCACACGTAGCTACATTGTGTGTCTGATTCCATTGTGTGTTTTGGTTGGGAAGTCTAAATCTGTTATTTCTTATTTCTGGGCCGTTAGTTACACTCTCTTTCCCTTCATGTTGTATACACTTCTAGTATGGAACTCACAGAGGACTGTACTTATTTATACATTTGTACTTCCTCTTACATTGGGAATAAGTTCTGAGAAAGGGCCATGTCTTACCACTTTCTCATCCCTAGTTAACGGGTGGCTAGAGCCCAGCAGAATTCCATAAATGTTATTGAATGACTGGATGGGCAGATGAATACCCACCTACTCAAATATAAATGCATACAAGCATACAATCTGTATACCTTTATTCACTTCCTTATCTACAGATTCTAATCATGCTGGGTCTGTCACTTAAAGTCTGGCTAGTTAAACCATTTGGTTATCACTAGGTCTTTGTGTAAATATTTGCTGATAACAAGACTGTTTTATTTGAAAAGGTAAATCACATTTTTACTTCTAGAGGGCAAATCAAAGTCTTTTAGCTTAGTTTAAACTTCCTGAAGTTTCTCCAGATGACTTTTCTAAATATATAACTAGTGTGACTCTTTCAGCATAGTAGTCCCATGGAATCAAAGAATTTCTCTAAATAAAACAGTAACTAACATTACTGTATTTTTAATAAGTGAACTGATAATAAACATTGGACATTTGAGATACACCTTACATTTGGGAAAAATAAATGGACATAAAAGTATATTATTTAGTGAATTGACTGTTGAAATATTTTAAAGTAATTTTGATAATGTTTTCAGCCAATTCTTTTTCCTGAAAAATGTTAGAAATTATAATATGAATAAACAAAGTGTAACTCAGTATGCCATTGTCATGGAATTTATAGAATTTTTGGCTAAAAAAAGGCTTCTATAGATGGAATCCCAGGGAAATTAAATGATTTGAGCAAGCTCAAAATGCTAATTGGTGGACCAAGGGACAGCAGAAGCTGAGCTTTCATATTTCCTTTCTGGAGTATTGATAGGCAATATGAACTGGATACAGATCAGGTTAATCAGAACCATGGAGTCACAGCACTACCAGGGTCCCAGAGACCTTGAACTCACAGAGGCCAGGATCTACAGAGAAGGGAATTGAAGACCTGGAGAAATTGACTGACTTCCTCCAAGTTGCAGACTATTTATAGAGCTAAGAACAATCTAGTTCTTTTCCCAACTGCCATTCCACTCCTCAATCTGGTCAGTAAACATTCATCAGATAACTACTATGTGCTCAGCACTGTGTTGCATAGTTTTAGAATACTGGAGTACTTATAAAATATGGTGTCTTCTGATATAGGGTTTCAATATCATTATGAATCCTAGATATAAAATTATCTTGTGATAATATAAGCACAAGTAATTTTATCATATGCTTTGGGAGTTCATGCAGGCCAGCTCTTTGCCTCCAAGCAGCACTGTATCTAACCCTGGCTGTTTATCCTGCTCTCAGAGATCTCCAAGGGAAGAGGTTCTGCACATCTTTTCCATGGTCTGTTTAATAACCCTTGTTATCACGGAAGCCTTCCTTATATGTAATCTATTTTGCTTCTGCTGAAGTTTAAGCTTTTTGATTTTATTGTCTTCTTAGTCCAATAAGAGTTAGCTAACCAGAATCCTCCTTTACAGTAATTCTTCACATACTTACAGCTTACTACTGTGCCCCTCCTTAACTTAGTAAAACTGTATGCCCAATACCAGAGGCTGTTGACACTTTAAGAAAAAAATATTATCTATCTATCCATCCACCCACCCACATACATGAATGCATGCATATTTGATTTTGAGTTCATAAAATTCACTTGAAGAGATTATTAAGGATTTATCTACTTCTGCGCATTGCTTCTGTTACTAGTCATTCATAAAGGGCCTCCTGAACATCTACTGGTGTTAGGGAGGATGTAAAGGTGGTAGCAATAATATTTCCCTAACCTCCAACAGCTGACAATCTATTGGGATGATGTAAATGGAGAACTGTTGGAGAAAATTCCCATGTGGTCTTTCCTCATAAACTAAAGAAAAAGTTATCCTTTTTGAATTTATCAAGACATATTTACAATAATGGAGTTCTTTATGTTTACAAGCTTGAATCACTTAAAATCCTCGGGAGTTATCAGAGTTGATGCATAAATGCATTCCGAGTTTTCTTCCTTTTCATACATCTACCCATCCATTCATTCACCAAACATGTGTCTGACCCATCCACTGTAGGCCATGTTGAAGAAAGAGCACACACTTGGGTTTGAATATTGACTGACTTCCTAACTGTGAGGCTTAGAACAAGTTACTTAATATCTAGGGGTTTCCCTTTCTTAGTTTATGAAACCAGAATAACTATACCTAACCTGATGTAGATTGAAAGATTAAATGAGATGTATGAAACCCCTTGGTGGTGAAAACACCTCCTTTCCTCTACCTCATGACCACAGAAGAGGGATGTTCATCAGCTTAACAATCCTGACATCTTTCTGCCTGCTCACTCACTGCCTGCTTTCCAGACGAGAAGGAATAAGTTACCTTATTGGCAGGTTTGAAGAAGCAAACTTGTGTGTTTGGGGAAAGACATGTGAGGTTTAGCCCATCTTCCTGTCTCCTCTTTAGGATCTGCAAATGCCTGCAAAAATGCTCATTCTAGTCTTCTCTGCTATAATGTGTATTTAACAAGGGCAGAGCACCACGTGGGGAAGAGTGAGATTTTTCAACTACACCTGTAACCAGGTGGGAGCATTTGCTTAATTCTGCATACAATTTTAGGAAGCCCATTGTTGCTGTACCCTTAAATCTTCTTCTCCAGTTTCAACTTTAACAAAAATAAAGCTTGTATTTTGTGTACATCCTTGTATTTTGGATTAGCTCTCAATTAATTCAAAACTAAGGCAAGGAACACAAATTTATTATTATACCCTTCCATATACTAATACTTTGCATTTGCCTAATGCATAATACATGCTCAAGACATTTTCCTTTCCTCATTTTTAAATTTCCTCCAATGTTATATGTTGTTAAAGATAAAAATACATGTAAGGTTATCTTTCTCTCTCCAAGGAGCTTCCAGTTCAATGAAAGATTTAAGATGGATGAACAAACAGCTACAGTGTAAGATAGCAGGAGTAAATATAAGGCAGGTGCAGGCAAAGTGCTATGGGAATTAACCAGACAAAGAGATAACCCACCATTGAATCAAAATAGGCTGTAAGAACAGGGTTAGACACTAATCATTCAGTCCTGGGACTGAACAACCCTCCTTCCATTTCTTTAGTTTCTTAAAAAAAAAAAAAATCCCCTATTGGAGTACGGCTGTCAGTCTTCTCTCCTGTTTGACATTGGAAGGCATCTAAGATTTTAACAGCAAAGCTGACATTGCCACACCCACAATCCTTCTTTGTAGAAAGTCTAAGGGTATTCTTAAGTATCTATGTCTTTTAGACACATCTGAAACTTTGCTATGAAAGGGGAAATCCACTTTATCTCTTTTTAAGTTGATCTTTTAAACGAAGCTCATCATTTCTCCTCTAATGATTCAGAGAGATCATTTCAACACTGTGGCTCTCAGCCAACACTTACAGTCAAAGGTGTATTTGGTAGTGAGGCAAACTGGAAGAGACTATAACTGACATAAATTCTCCAAGATGAGCTGGCACACTTTCCAAATTTCATTAGGGACATACAGATTCACGGCAGTTATAGCTTCTATAGGTAGTACAAAAGAGAGAGACTAGAGAAAAGAGGTCCCAGAAGTCTGTGGTTAACAAACAAGACACCTCTCAGAGGGATCTCTTGTTGGGAGTATGCCAGGACAAAAATTAACCAGCCACAAACCTACTGTTTCAGTACTACCCGGCACTTGCAAAAAACAGTGAAACAGAAGTGGCCAATCAGGGCAAACTGCTGTGTGGAAATGTCTGGGAATGGTGGGCAGTAAGGGATCTTCTTTCCAAAGTTCGGTTCATGGCCCTTAAATTTTACCTTATATCAAGAAACATAATATAGGCTTAATATTCTTTGTTTTAAGTGAAGCATAGTTGATATACAATGTCAACAATATTATATTCATTCAGGCGTACAACATAGTGATTCAATAATTCTCAATATTATGCTGTGCTCACCACGGTAAGTAGTTACCATCTGTCACCATACAACATTATTGCAATATTATTGACTATGTTCCCCTATGCTGTCCTACTTTTCACCCCATGACTTACTTATTTTATAACTGGAAGTTTGTACCTCTTAATCCCCTTCACTTATTTCACCCATCCCCCTCCCCGGTGGCAACCACCAATTCATTCTCTGTATTTATAATTCTGTTTCTGTTTTTTGTTTATTTGTTTGTTCGTTTAGTTTTTTAGATTCCACATAGAAGTGAAATCATATGATATTTGTCTATCTTTGCCTTATTTTACCTAGCATAATACCCTCTAGGTCCACTCATGTTGTTGCAAATGGCAAAATCTCATTCCTTGTTAGAGCTCAGTAATATTCCTGTGTGTGTGTGTGTGTGTGTGTGTGTGTGTAATATCTTTCTTATCCATTTAACTATCAAGGGACACTTAGATTGTTTCCCTATCTTGGCTATTGTAAATAGTGCTGCAATAAACACAGGGCTGCATATATCTTTTTGATTAGTGTTTTTGTTTTCTTTGGGTAGTAGTGGAATTACTGGATTATATGGTATCTTTCTCCTGCAATTCTGAATGACAACCTTGCCAGGTAGAGTATTCTTAATTGTATGTTGTGTTTTTGTGGGTTTTTTTTTTTTCCTTTCAGCACTTTGAATATATCACACCACTCTCATGTTGTCTGCAAAGTTTCTGCTGAAAAATCAGCTGGTAGCTTAACGGGCTATCTCTCGTACATAATTAATTACTCCTCTCTTGCCTCTAAGATTCCCTCTTTATCTTTAATCTTTGACATTTGAATTATCATGTGCCTTGGTGGTGACCTCCTTAGATTGACCTTATTTGGGACTCCTGGACCTGTATCTGGATGTCTGTTTCCTTTCACAGGTTAGGGAAGCTTTTAGCTATTATTTCTTCGGGTAAGTTTTCTGCCTCTTTCACTCTCTATTCTCATCCTGAGACCCCTATAGTCCAAATGTTAGTATGCTGGATGTTGTCCTGGACATCCCATAACCTATCCTCATTCTGTTAAAAATATTTATTTATTTTTTGGGAAAGCACAAGCAGGGGAGGGGGAGAGAGAGGAGGACAAAGGATCTGAAGCGGGCTCTGTGCTAACAGGCTGACAGCAGTGAGCCTGGTGTGGTGCTCAAACTCATGAACCACGAGATTATGATCTGAGCCAAAGTCGGATGCTCAACCAACTGAGCCACCCATGTTCCCCAGCCTATCCTCATTTTTTTTGTATTTTTTATATGAAATTTATTGTCAAATTAGTTTCCATACAACACCCAGTGCTCATCCCAAAAGATGCCCTCTTCAGTGCCCATCACCTACCCTCCCCTCCCTCCCACCCCCCCATCAACCCTCAGTTTGTTCTCAGTTTTTAAGAGTCTCTTATGCTTTGGCTCTCTCTCCCACTCTAACCTCTTTTTTTTTTTTCTTTTTTCCCCTTCCCCTCCCTATCCTCATTTTTTAATTTGTTTCTCTCTTTGCTGTTCAGCTTAGGTGCATTTCATTACCCTGTCTTCCAGATCACTGATATGTTGTTCTTCATTCTCTAATCTGTTGTTGAATTAATGAATTAGTGTATTTTTCATTTCAGTTATTCAACTATTTAGATCTTTGTTAAAGTTCTCACTGAGTTCATCCATTCTTTTGTCAAGAGAGATGTTGGGCCTCTGGCCTTGTAAAAAAGTGTTGGCTTCTGTGACTATTTATCAAAATACTCAGGGTACCTGATCATAAATTATGTTTTACTCATAGTCTGTCTTACAAACTGAGAAAAGCAGTTGGGTTTTTGAAAACCCTTTGATAACACTCCAATAATAGACCACCTAACAAGGCCGAGTGACACTGCTCATTGGAGGAGGCCTTCATTTCTCAGAAAACACCTGTGATGAGGAAAGGAGATAGCTCAGGTTAGTCTGAGTTTGTCCCTGGATCCTGTTGAACACCATTTCAGGGTTGGGATGGAGAAGAGCAAAACCACGATGCCTCAAGTTTCCCTGTCTGTGTGGGCATGAGGACAGGGATAGGAAGAATAATCCTTGACAGGAATGAATTTTATATGTGTGTTTCTCAGTTATAAAATTCTCTTGTTCTAACAAGCTTATAGAAGCATGATGCAAAAAGAAAATCTTTCTCTACTTCATGCATATTTATTTCTTTTTTGAGGAGGACCAAAATGACTCCCACTAATTCATCAAAAAATATTAACAATAGTATAGTGAGAAAAATGGTGGTTATAAACTGCTTTTAATTGATAAGAAAATAAGTTGGTTTAAAATATTTCTCTGTATTTTTAAACAAGTTAGCTTGTGCATTTAAATCAATGATTATAAACGATGATATGCCTGTAAAATTCAAGGGGCTAAAAGATTTGAACAAGTTATCTATTTATTTTCTATAATTTCCTATATTTTAAATAATCATCACATTTTAGGAGGCTTGACTGAGCACTGGGAAATGTTAAAACTGCAGCTGAAAAAATTAGGTTAATTGTAATTCATTAGATGCTGTCCTTATTAAAAGTGAATTGATTTAATCCCCATTAAAAGCCCTAAGGCATGAGAAAGCAAAATGGCTATGTGAAAGCTTAGTGTTCTTAACAATTAGAAGATACCTCAGTTCAGTGTTTCTCAAACTTTAACGTGCATATGAATTATCTTGGATCTTGTTAAAATGCAAATTCTGATTCAGCAGGTATGGGACCAGCCTGAGAATCTGCATTTCTAACAGGTTTTCAGAGGATGTGATGCTGTTGTCCACAGACCACACTGAAGGGAGAGGCTTTTGTTAGACTTCTTTTTTTTTTTTTTTTTTTTGTAGTTCATTTGTCACATAATTACTAAGCCCTTACTAATTGAAATACAGCTATGGTAAGGAGTTATAGAATGGTGTAATATGATCTGCTATTCTGGACATTTTTTAGAACATTTCAAAAAACACTTTTATTGAGATATAATTCATATATGATACAATTTATCCTTTTGAAGTAGACAATTCAATGTTTTTTTAAATATATTTACAAAAATATGCAATTATCACCACAATTGATTTTAGAATATTTTTATCACCTCAAAAAGAAAACCTATACCTTTTAGTGTCACCTTTTTTATCTTCCCCATTTCCTTCTAGACCTAAGCAACCACAAATCTACTCTGTATCTCGCTATATTTTTCTATTTTGGACTTTATGTGAATGAAATAAAACAATATGTGGCCTTTTGTGACTGGTTTCTTTCACTTAGCATAGTGTTTTCATATAAGGCTCATCCATATTATAGATTGTGTCAAAATTTCTCTCCTTTTTAAGGCTGAATAATATTCCGTTTTATGGATATACTACTATTTGTTTATTCATTTGTCATCTGTTGGACATTTGGGTTGTCTCCATCTTTGAGCTATTATGAATAATACTGTTATAAACATACATGTTCAAGTTTTTGTAAATACATACTTTCATTTCTCTTGGATATATACCTTGTAGGATAATTGCTGGAGTAAATGGTAACTGTATGTTTAATTTTTCTGGAGCTTTTAATTTAAATAAATAAATCAGATTTAGAAATATAGATATTCATATGGGTATGCATATGGCTAGATATACATCAAGCAATTGGCTTCATGAAAAGCATTCCATAGTTAAATAATTTTGAGGAGCACTATATACATTTAAAAAAAATAATAATTTTGAGGAACACTGTATATTAAAACTCTCTTGAGGAAAACCAGACAAAAGAGGAATCATTTAACTTTGTTTAACACAGGTTTCCCCAACATGTTAGGGAAACATGTTTGGAAATCTTTGAAAGTGAAATATTTACAACTCAAGGATTTAGTGTTTAATAGAATGCCCTTTGAGAAATGGTTTACTTGAATGTTCTGAAGATAGAAGACCTATTGGATGAGTATGAGTATTTTCCAGGAACGTATGAATGATTTGTTTGGACTGGACTGAAAATGGCTTCAACTCCAGAGGTAAATTCCATAGGAGCATAGGTGGGAGTGTGGTTTTCGATGAGGGATATTTGAGCAGAGCAATAAAATAAAAATGTAGTTTCTGTAAGTTGTTCTGGCAATGATGTATAGGCTGATGTGGAAATATCAGGGAGACCATTGAGATTGTCTAGCTATTGGCATCCATAATATGGAGAACCAAATAAGAATGAGCAAGTTGTGATGACACAAGGGAAAGGGGAAATACCAACGTTTTTGTAAATAAGATGATAAATAATATGGAATACATTATTGGTAGCAGAAATGCCAGGTGTAATATGATAGAAAAGGTAATGAACAGAGAGATTCCATTCTAACCAGATTTATTAGAATATCTATGTAAAAACTTCTATCATTGTAAGAAAATTATAGTCCATTTTTTCATCATTTCTCATTTGAAAATCAGTACTTGATTTCTGCGTGTGACCCTGCCATAGGTTTTGATGTTACCATCTGGTAGAGCCTGCTTATTATCTTCATTATAGACTGAGGCTCTTTTTATGCTAATTCCTATTTTTCGCCATTAAATTGTAAGTTAACTCAATTTCAAATTAATGAGAAATAAGATTAAAGATAAAAACTTCCCCTGAATGTTATTATTAATTATGCTGTTAGGGCACAATATTTAGCACTGCTCAAATCTGCTTGTAAATAAGTTCTCTATTTGAATAAGATGACCTGTCTTTAATTTTGTTCCTGTTACTGTTTTTTCCTGTTTGCCTTTTGTTGGATGTCATTGGAAAATGGAATTGCCAGATGGTTTGTAGAGAGAAGTGAACAATGACAGTTTTTCTTTTAAAGACTCTTTATACACAAACAAGTTAGCAAACAAACAAAAAGAACGTTTGCTTAAAAAAAAGAAAAAGAAACTTTTGCTTAAAACACACAGATACACTCAGAATCTCAGATTGTTAATTATATACTCTTGTTTCTATCAGGAGGAATATGACAAATATGGGTGATAGTTCTTAAATTAGATAGCAATATGGATCTCTAGGAGCCACACATTGTCAGCATAACAAAGCATGCAGATAGTCCCCTGGCCAGCATTTGTTGTTCAGCTATAGCTATTTAAGTCTCCATTCATTTTTACACGTGGTGCTCCCTGATATCAGTAAAGAGCTGCCCATGTTGCCCACAGGAGCTCCAACAGTATAAAGATCATCAATATAGACATCAGGAGATCACTTCAGTGATCACTTCAGATCCACCCACTGGGAACTCCCTTCCCTTCTCTGGGCCTCGGTTTTCTCATCTGTAAAATGGGACATGTGGAATGGGAAATCTTGAAGCTTCTTCCGGTTATAAATTCTGTAATTCACAAAGCATAAACCTACAACTTCAAATGTAATCCAAAAGCTGTAATTCTGTAAAAGAGACCAGGAAGAGATTTTTAGAGGATAATGAGGCATAAAGACTTCTCTGAACCCCACAGCCTTTCTTCACTAGTCCTGGGGCTACACAGAGAAGGTAAGGCATCTAGCGAAGATAGGAGATCATATCTAATTGGAGGGTGGAAAAGAACAAAACATAAGCAGCAACTAAACTGCATCAGACATTATGGAAGCAATGGATTCTACCTGCCTTTTAGGCATAGCTTTAGGACAACCTTGTTTTCCATTTAGGTCTTGTTTCTGGTTCTCTCAAAAAATGAAAGTTCTGTGGGATTTCCACAGCTCCAGCATAGCGTTACATACCTTATATTCAATATATTCATGTTGAACTTATTGTCGTCCATTATTCACATCAGTCATCAGTCTAGAGGAGATTTTAGACAAGAAAATAAAACACCATATATTTCCTCAAATAATTCTTTGAATTGCTCACTTTTAAATTGAGAGGAATAGCTGCAGTCTCAATAAATATTTCTTTAAAAATTATATACATATATTAATAAAAACTATAATTAAAGTTCCTTTTTGCCCAATTAAATGGTTTACATTTCTGTGCTGATTCCCAGGAAACACATTCTAAATTACAAAGGCATATATGGTTCTCACGTTAACACACATATTAACCAAAAATGTTACCTATGTGTTTTCTGGATATACTCCCCACACTCACATAATTAAGCTAGTACTTACATTGGTTAGTAAACGAAATGAAAGTTATCAATTACTGTTTTAAGAGTATGATGCCTTTTAAAAGTTGCTTTTTATGGGTCATTTCTAATGAACATATGATATTGGCATAACTGAAGATCCCAGTGAGGCCAAGCTCAAGAAGTTGGAGTGAGAAAGAAAATTAGATATCTTCTGAAAATCAACACAAAATCAATGAGAGTAAAGATAAATCGAGGTAATTCTGTTCTCAGAGAAATGGGAAGAGCTGACCATAACCTTAAGTTACTCACAGAGCTTGAAAAAGAGTTTGGCAATCAAAGGTGCTGGGACACAAAATCGTACAAAGATGGCAGCCCATCCAAGCACACCCAGGAGAAATGGAGCCTTAAAACAGCAAACTCTGAAAATCTTGGTCCTATGTGCCAATAAATAAGTTAATTTATCCCACTGAACAATAAGTTTCACATAACTAATTCCATGTGTTAGATCTCTGTGATAGATTATAGTATGGTTCCTGTATCAGCTTGGATACAATTAAGAGAGAGAGAAACACATAGTAATTTGAACATGGGAAGTTTAATGCAAAGAATGGTTAACTCTAACAGGAAGTTGGAGGAAAGAATAACTAGACAGTAAGAACTATAGGAGACTCTAAAGAATACATGATCACAGCTATTACCCCAGACTGGGGTCCATACCCTTCAAGAAGAGGCTCCCCAGACTGGGGAGATCTCTGGAAGAGATCCAGACATTGTCGGAGAGGGTGTGTCGTGATTCACTGGATGGCAGAGAGGCCACTGTGGTGGCCACCAAAACTTGCTGGAAATATGACCTCTGGAACTTGCCAGAAATCTGCTCTCTAGAGTGCTGGAGAAAACTATTTATGGAGAGGTATCTCTTCACTACAACATTTCCCAAAGGGTGTGTCAGGGGAACCTGCTGGTTGTTGGGGTTTGATGACCACCAGTCATTGCAAGAACCAAGAGTTGAGGAAGCTGTCTACAATGTAGAAGTTGACACTGGAAGAACTATGCACAAATGCAGCAACCTAATGCTAGAGAAGCTGCCCATGCTGCTGAAGCCTAACACTGGACAAACAGCCTGCATTAGAAAATCTGGCTAGTAGGAACCTGTGTGCCGCAAGAGCCAGTTGATGGTGAAGACTTTTGTGCTAAGGGAGCCAGGCATTGGAGAAGTTGTCTTAGGAACCTGCCTACGAGAGCATGGTGGAACAGGAAGAGAACCCCTTACTTTACCATGTCTCTCTAGTACTTTCAACTGGTAGGGGAAGGGAAATTATTTAAAAGACCCAGATCCATTTTTACACAGAGGGAAAAAGCAAATTTGAAGCCGGGCCGTAATAAACCAACAATGAGCACAACTCCCAATTATGCTCATTCCACCTATTAAAAGGATTATAAATACACGTCCTTAATCATAGAGACTTGGGTACTCCCCTGAAGTCAGTTATTTCCCCTATCCATTGCCAACTTGGTCATGTAACTTGCTTGGGCCAATAGCATTTGAGTGGAAGTGATACACCACCAGCTCTGAACAGAGGTTTTGTTTTTAATAATTTTTTGTTGTTTAATTTTTTATTTCATAATCATAAACTTAACTCCGCAATCCAGCTAGATTTGGAGGGGATAAGGAAAATATGGAACCCACAGAACTGCAGCAAGAGCACAAAGATTATAGGATATTTCAAACAAGGGTGATGGGGTGTTCACCTGAGCTACAAAAGGTTTGGTCTGGCGGTTGAGATAAAACACAAGTCAAATTTATTAGACTTGTCCACAGTCAGCAGTAATGATCTTGCTGGTCTTGCCATTCCTGGACCCAAAGCTGAGCAGAAATTTTAAATGTGAATGTGTAATTCGATATCTCTATCCTCTTCCATGAAGAAAGCAAGTCCCAGAGAGAGGCTACTCTTTTATCTGAGTCCCAGAATGAGGCACAGAGCTTAGTGGAGCCACAGCCAACCTACAGACCTCTAAAAGAAGATAAGACATTGATGTTTATTGATGTTTATACACCCCTAAGGATTTTGGTTGTTTTTTACTACAAATGCAGCTTCATGCTTGACAAACAACTCTGGTTTTGACTTGGCTAGTTACGACTATGCTGCATAAACCGTAGTGTAAATCATTATGTTATTTGCTGATTTTACATATTCACCTGCACTAAGAAGATGTAAATGGAGAGGCAAGGCTTGAGCTTGGATTGAAGCAAATTACATCACAGCACTGTCAACCTGAGAAAAGTCTCCAGATGCAGCTAGCTAGTATTTCCCAGATGGCATCTAGCTGGTATTTCTTGGATGGCATCTCAGCCTTGCTTAGGCATACCTGTCTAGTGGAAGGTTAGAGATGGAAAGATTATAGTCAACTGTTTCTTTAATGCCAAGAGCTACTCTACAATACTATCACTTTTCTGTCTTTGACAGTTTTGCTGATCAACTGTCAAGATTATCATTTACTTCATTTTATTTTATCTTAATCAAGCATCCCCAGATCAGTTGGGATACTGGGTTGTGGATTATCTTTGGATTGATTGTTGTCCTTAACTAGATTTGGTTGACTTCGACACAACTTTCTGTGGAGGAAATTTTTTTTTTGACAATTTCATACTCACATAGACTCACTCACTTACATAGACGTATTCTTTCCTAATTGATTTAGAAGAAAATCATTTTCTAATTCACTGTTCTCCTAGCCACTGTAAGTATAATTGATTTCCCTGTGCATTGCTATTAAAGCAATTATTATATTTAGTAATCTCAAAGCACCTCCCAACCACACACACACACACACACACACACACACACACACACACATGCACGCACGCGTGCCACTGCCATCTGGGACTAGATAGTTCAGCCTTTATTCAGCTGAAAAATAATTCTGCTACTCAATAAAATATTTTTAATTAAATTCAGAAATAGGAATTAATATACTATGATTTTATCACTGAATTATTAGAGCATGGGTCAAATATTAACATGTATGTAAAATCTATGTATAATTAAGGAAAATTTGGAAACCTGGGTGGATCGGTCAATTAAGTGTCTGACTCGTGATTTCATCTCAGGTCATGATCTCACAGTTTGTGAGACTAAGCCTCACATCAGGCTCTGCACTGAAGGTGTGAAGCCTGTTTGGGATTCTTTCTCTCTCTCTGCCCCTCCTGCTCTCTCTCTCTCTCAAAATAAATAAATAAGCCTTAACAAAAGAAAAACTAAATATCACTAATGCTTTCCTTTGACAGTGAGAAATATTACTTCCTATGGATATTTTAAAAATTGTCTACAGTGTTCAGATCCTGTTTCTGTAATAATGATCAATCCTAGAACTAATTTCATTTGGGGCAAGTAAATGAAAGACATCATGAGGAAGTAGAAAAAAAATGCACAGTCTAGTCTAGGCTCTGCCATTGTACTTCCAGAATCAGCTTTCTTATATCTAAAGCGGGGATTAATAATATTTGCTTGACCAAACTCATGGGAACCTTTTTCTAAGAACCAAATTAACATGTGTCAGTAAAAAGGATATGTAAATAGTAAAAGTGTTTGCAAACGTGAAAAATTTTTATACTGTGAAGCGATGTTGGAATCTTCCTTAATCCCATTGAACCTAGAGCCTAGGCAAGGGGGTAAGACTTATCCAGAAGAGTAATCTTCAAAGTATATCCTACTACAGAAAGAAACACAAGATATCGATAGGATGTTAAAGGTAAGAGTAGGTAGAAATGTAATGTCTCCTTCTTCTGAAGCCATTAATAACTATAACTTAAACTATCAGGAAGTATCATATTTCCCAAAGTCCCATTTAACAACAAAGATGTGGTCAAGCAGTAGAGAAATTTATTGCTGATATGCTCCCTAATAATTATATAGCATTATCATTAAAATGGGAGGAGACAAAATGATGAAAAGTAGCTTAATGCCAAACTGGAGGTGGGGGTTAGGGATGGAAGGAATGTACTCAACCCATACTCATATCTTCTCTCTGACTTTGCCTGGACTCCATTGTTCCAAGAATCTAGTGAGCACTTAGTTTCCTTATTTCTCTGTAGTCCCCCAGCCTTGGGGCAAACCCTCTATATTAAAAATTCATGTGGCATATTATATTTCTTTGTTAAACTGTCTGTCTCTCCCATAAGACTAGAAGTGCCTTGAAGATAAGAATCCTGTCTTTTTTTTTTTTAATTCTTTTTTAAGTTTATTTATTTTTAGAGAGAGAGCAAGCAAGCACAAATGGAGTAGGGGCAGAGAGAGTGGGAGAGAGAATTCCAAGTGGACTCCACGTTGACACAGCACAGAGCCCAACATAAGGCTCAAACTGACAAACCGTGAGATCATGACCTGAGCTGAAATCAGGAGTTGGAGGCTTAACCAACTGAGGCAACCAGATGCCCCTAAAGAATCCTGTCATAATTGTCTTGTAGCCCTGACTGATGCTTTGCACTGGGCCTGTCATTCAGTAGATGTTCAATGAATGTTAGGTGAAGGAATGAATGGGTAGAAAATAGAGTAAAGTAGTAGGAAGAGATAGAATTTAGAAAAGCTTTAATGAAGAATTGCACTTCTTAAATTAAAAGGAACTGTTTTCAAGACAGAGCATAATGCAAATGTTGTATCAAAGTTTAGTAGAAAAATTAGTCCATAGCCTTGCAGGTATTTTTTTCAGGAGACTCCTGGAAGACATGATTAGTTGCTAATGTCTGAGTTCCTATGTTTATGCTTACTCTTGTCTTAAAAATAGACTTAGAACAATTATGATATTTGGTTTAAACAGATAACACTTTTCTTTGAAAAAAAAGAATGTATTTTTAGGTTGAAATAGGGTGGAGGAAGAGGTGTTACAAAAGTCACAGGGCTGTGTCCAGTATATAAACCTAAAAGCTTAGGAATCCTTTTCATATACAGATTTGGTAATTATTTTGTAAAAGGAGAGAGAACATTTTAAATTTCTTTGAACTGAATATATTCTGAATTACAATATGGCATTAACTTCCATTTTTTCAGATGTTGTAAAGATAGGTGTGAAACTCTCAAGCATTTTCCAGAATTTTTGAGCAAACTTAACTATTAACCATCTGTAAACGGGTCATCTCATTCTTCCTCTTAAGCATGACAAAAGAGTATATATAATCCTTGACTGTGCTTACAAGAAATATTAGGAGGAATACCGTATCTGCCAGGCTGTAGAAATTTGACTTTCAATGGAAATGTTTCATAAGGTAAATCTTACTTTGTCCATTACCCTGCCTGCTATATGATATAAATTCTTTGCCTACTAATCACAAATCTCAAGATCTGGGAAATGGAGTTCCCTAGAACAGGCTATATATTTTTTATTGCCATCTCGAATCAAACTGATGCCGTTTTTCATGAGAGGACTAATAAAAGTCACATTCTGTATTGAAACATCCCTGTATTTTATAGACCCATCTGATATAACCTTAATAAAGTTTTAAAACAATCCATAATAGATTTTGCAAGAAGCTCAGATCTGCCAGCACTCTCATTAACAGCCCAATTTGAAGCACTACTTTAGGCATGATTATCTGCAAAATGTTAGTGGGGTTGTTTAATATTAACAGACTAGCTGAAGGGACAGGAAGCTCAATTATTCAAAAATCCAGTTAGATTGCTATTTAGAGTAATTTAACAAATAAAATTTCATTTATTCTTATTTTCAAAGTACAGACTTATGTTTATTTCCTCAAATATGTAGTTCATCGAAAGTGCCGACATTTCTAAGTGATTCTGCATGAGAAGAAACAGTTGATTAAAATAAAAATACCCCTTAGCTTGTTAAAACATAAATGTATTACAAATGACACCATACTCAAACAGTCTTTGCTCAGTTGACTACACATTATGAAACAAAAAAGCCAGAGTCTTTCCCATCTAATGTTCACAGAAAGGACAAATAATGAACAAATATAGTTGCACGTAATTGTCTTTTACATATAATTGTCTTTTTTATTGACTCCTCTATCTGGGAGGATATCCTCTGGGCCTGAGACCTATTTATAAAAAGTATTTACTTACCTAGACTTTCTTTCTTTAACATAGGAGGTTATCAAATTAAGATTGAATTAATCATCAGATATGGCACCTAGGCAGCTTGGTTAAGCATCCAACTTCAGCTCAGGTCATGATCTCCCGGTTCATGGGTTGGAGCCCCTTATCAGGCGCTGTGCTGATAGCTCAGAGCCTGGAGCCTACTTTGGGTTCTGTCTCCCTCTCTCTCCTGCCCCTCCCAAGCTCACTAGCTCTCTTTTTCTCTCTCTCTCTCTCAAAAATAAATAAACATTAAAATTTTTTTTTATTAAAAAAAAAGATTGAACTAATCATCAAAAAGAATGAGACAATTACTTTAGTTGTGAGGTAAGATTGTCTGTACTATATTAAACTTTGTGTGTATGTGTGCAAGTGTGTTAGAACTGATATTGAAGGGGCACCTGGATGGCTCAGTCAGTTAAACGTCCGACTTCAGCTCAGGTCGTGATCTCATGGTTTGTGAGTTCAAGGCCCGCGTCGGGCTCTGTGCTGACGGCTCAGAGCCTGGAGCCTGCTTCAGATTCTGTGTCTCCTCCTCTCTCTGCCCCTCCCCTGCTCATGCTCTGTCTCTCAATAATAATAAATAAACATTTAAAAAAAAGAGCTGGATTAATTTACTGCAAATTATTGAGAGTATGGTCAGAGTCTGGGAAGATAAGAGACAGCAGTCAAAAAGGGAGACTTATTTTCAATTGTTTCTTCTCTGTACTGTTTATATATATGTGTGTGTGTGTGTGTGTGTGTGTGTGTGTGTGTGTGTATATATATATATATATATATATATATATATATATACAGCCAGTAAAAATATTCAATTCAAGGAAATTGATAAAATATAAATTTGTTGAATTTAAAACACAGAAGCAAACTTATTTATTATTTATTTATTATTAATTGCAGTGAAAGAAGATCCAAGCCATGGCTATTAGACTACTAACTCTCATAGTGGGTTTAGTGATGATAACAAAAACAGAAAGGCATTTCATACACTTGCTACTAGTCACCCTTCTCCACTACACCCATTAGTAGAATTCCAACCAATATTTATTCTTTATTGTACAACTTAGCCATTGGACACCATTTTTGTATACTTTTGCATTAAATTTGACAACATACTCGGTTCTTAGTAGGTCAGTTGAACCATTAAAGCCACGTTGGGTCAGGTAGTGCGATTTGGAATTACAGAATTAGAATGAACATTAATGTATTCTTGTTCCTTTTTGTTAGCTTTTAAATGTCATATGTCTAACTCTTGAATCTGTTTATTTTAGAATTCTGATCACTTATCCAAAATTATTTTAAATTCCCAAAGACCAGTAGGCAGTATGTGGGGCAAAGTTACAAACATATCATATTTGAAGTCATTTCTCCTCTGGCTTTCACAGGAGGTCCTCGCCATTTCATCCCTGATGATTACCTAATCCTGCATAAGACGAGGAGGACAAAATGAGATAAATTAACACCCTAGGCTCCTGGGTACATTCCGTATATGACAGTTTTTCTTGCCCTGCAGAGACAATCTAGTTTTCTTGAAAGAATCACTTATTTTACTCATAGAAAGCAGTGTGCTCCCCTGCCTCACTATGAGAGGTAATAATTACAAGACCTGCTTCACACTTTGATGTATCTGTTTGTTTCTTGGATATTGCTCCTGGGTTATTATAGCAACTGTTATATTTCAAACAGGAGTTTATACGATATCTTTATATGACAAGTAGCACCTAGACTTTTCAAATTAGACTTTGCCCATGACTCATTCCCACTTGTTATGTTCACGGTATGTTCACTTGTTATGATCTGGTTTCTGTGACCAGATCTGCAATATCATTTTTATTTAATTTTGTTGCTCAGTTAATGCTAATTTCATTTTGCTATTTTCCATATTAAGGAAGTCAGAAACATTCCCTTTTAGGTTAATGACACCTTTTCAGGATGATTTGAGGATTTATTTTTATATCTAGGTTGTTATTCTTTTTCTAAAGCCAGAGAAGAATAATTTCGGATCATTTAGGAAGATCCATCAAATGAATTATAATTTGGAACCATTTACTTCAGGCATTATTATTATTTTTTTACATATTAAGACATCATCCAGACTTTTCTAAGAATGTCCTGATTTAATGAGCTTATTCTTTTTAATGAAGGAAATTTATTAAGGGCATTACTAAATATATATTTATTTTGTAACATTCATTATATAAATATATTTATACACAAGGTGATTTTGATTAATGTGTATCAAAATTTGGTTGAGAAAATAAAATCCATATTTTCTTCCCCACTGTCAAGCAAGCAGGCAATATTAAATACGAAATATGATGATGATAAAATAATTTGAGAGATTTAATGGCATAAAATCTTACCTTTTTACAATGAGGTCAATGAGATGGTGGGTTAAGCCTCCCCAGGTGGCTACTGAGAGTCTCGTGGTCTGGTTGAGGATGGAAAGCTCTTCTGGCCCTTGCTGAGGTTTGGTGCACTAGCTGGCAGTTGTGTACTCCACTTAAACATCAGTAGAGAAAACTCTTTACCCATGGCTGGGTTAGGTTTCAAGGTTAGGTACAACGATTCTAGGAGTCTCCCTGTAGATGACTGCTCAAGGACACTGGTCCAGATGAGTGTTGGGGTTATGGAAAGATAATCATTACATTTATTGCCCAAACTAGACTGCTTTGGAGAATAAAGGGTAGAGGGATACTTAATTAAAGTTGTATAGTTGTAAGTATTAAAACATAAAAAATATTGCATTCCATAAAATAAACATGTGTGATTTATAACATGTAATAAATGAAAACACCAGAGTAGCAAGGACATTCATACTACTCTCTCTAAGCCCTACAGTAGGACTTAAAAACCTTTTGTGAATGACCCTATAATTTTCTATGTTATCCACTGACCCTGTCAACTGAGGGCCAGTTGCAGCAAAAGACTACTGGAGCCAATCTTCTCTAGAGTTTAGAGAACAAAGTGACTGTAGTTGATGTGTGGATTACATCTCTATCTCATGGAATTGCTGGAAGGGTGAAATTGGATGGGGTGATGTGTGGGAATACCTTCTACCCTGCTGATCTAAGCATCCAGAAACGCTAGCTTCCTTCCCTTCCTTTTTTACCACTCACAGCACACTTGCACAAAATTCATACAACACCCACTTCACTTTACCTTTATTCTAGTTGTTCATGCCTTTTGTCTATTAGACTCAAAGCTTGTTTAGTACAACCCACTTTTTACATGTCTTTATACCTATCCAGGGCCCAGGACACTGTTAGATCATAAAAAATACATGTTGGTTAATGGAATGTTTCTGACTGTGCCCAAGAAAGAGACTCCTATCTGCTCATCTTGCTCAAAAAGTGGAGAAATAATTCAATGGGTTTGTTGAGCTTGAGGGCATTAAATGTTAAAGGCATGTGACATTCTTGGGTCAGATTGACAAGGCCAGCTTCTCATCTGTCATCTGGTTTCCTGAGTAGATTACTCCCCAGGTACATGATTCATTATGAAGAACAATACAGATTTTTAAGCTACTAATATATCCATAAATAGGCATGCATGTGAACCGAGATGCCCTTGGTCTCTCAGGTCGTCTATGTGAACCAATACATTCAAACCTCTGAATCTGCCATGCTGAGGGTCAGAACATGAATAAGAAAGATCAGGGAACAAGCTTCTCTGAGGCCAATCTCACCTGAGTCTCTCAGACATTTTTAGGCACGTTTACACCCTTTCATGAGTTGAAATAACTTTGCTATGGTATGGTGTGTCTTTACTTTCCAAGGAGATCATTAGTCTATGCCAAATTTTATTTTTGTTTTCAGTTGTTTTTCCCCTAAAATTTTCATAATGATGTGAATGAACATGTATTGTTGAGTAGCACTTTGTAATTTATATAACCTACTATTTCAGTAGAAGGTATTATTATTCCTGTTTCCAGTTGTGAGGAAAATGGAGCTTAGAAAGATTAAAAGATTTGCTTGTGATTAGTAAGTGGTGGAAGTAGCCTTTTGTTTTTTTTTACTCCAAATCTAATGCTTTTTCTACAGTGCCACCTGTCTTCAAATATATAGTGTGCAAAGATATTTATAATCCTTCTAATGAAGAATGTAAGTTGAAAATGAATTAGCTAATATCCCAGAAATGCTTCCTTTAATAAATACAATAAAAATTTGATAAGAATTTAGTGAGAGGTCATTCCATTCCATTTACTTTATGTAATTATTGTCTATTTTTTAAAAGTGTGACCTAGATCCTAGGTTGATTGGGCATTTTTAAATGCACATTGCAAACTAAGTTCAAGTCTATTTAAAATTTTCTAGGTTGCTTTGATTTGTTTCTGGGTCATGGCTGATGTTTGCAGACACTCTGAATCTGGAATTATTGAAAGGTTTTATTAATGAATCCTTCTCAAGCTGTTCGTCAGTGAAAATAGCACAAATGCATATGGATGTTAGTCCCTGGGTGGCAAACTATGTCATCATGCCCAGCTTCCAAGAAGACCTGAGAAGTTTAGCACCACCCACACCCATTTCTTAGGAGACCTGTTTTAAGGCTGTGTAGATTTTCTATAAACAGACATATGTGTGAAAGCTACACACTGGAGGAATTAAGGAAACCATTGGATCTAGAACAATAGATCAGAAGAATATTAATGTTAATCAGAGGCAAACAAAAATTGTAATATATTTTGATTCCTGATTTCTTTTCAATCTTACCTGTTCCTTTGAATCTGTATATAGAGGAATCCTGGCCTATGCCCTGGGGAAGAACAGTACCTCCTTTGCTTTGTTTCCTCACTTCCTCTTCTTTTCTTTCCTTAATGATTTTGTTTTCCTTTGTAAAATATTCTTAAAACCATGGATTGGAATATACAGTGTTATATCTCTTTTTTTCTAAAAGAGTCCTGTATAGTAGGAAATATATATATATATATATATATATATATATATATATATATATATATATATATATATAGTGTGTGTGTGTGTGTGTGTGTTTACTTCTTACAACACTTTTAAAATGGAGACTTTCAGAAAAGATTTTATGGTGAATTCTCATTTAAACTCTTTCATCTTTTCCAGAGATTTGGTAGTTAGTGGTAAATAAGATAAATTTTTGAAATGAAGAATAGCCAAACTAAAAAAATAAAGAAGTCAAACTTTTCCATATAACATAACAAAAAAGAAACAGAATCACAGAGTTGTAAGCAGGTATGGATGGAGTTGGCCGACGTCAGACCTTTTGGGTTCCAAGACACCAGGAATTGGACTTCGAGACTGAAACAACCCAGTGGAAAGTGGATCGATTTGCTAAGGCTGCCATAATAACTACCACAAATTGGGTGGCAGACATGTAGGTGCCTGGTTGGCTCAGTCAGTTGAGCGTCCGACTTCAGCTTAGGTCATGATCTCAGTTTGTGGGTTCAAGCCCTGTGTTGGGCTCTGTGCTGACAGCTCAGAGCCTGGAGCCTGCTTCAGATTCTGTGTCTCCCTCTCTCTCTCTTCCTCTCCCCCTCTCATGCTCTGTCTCTTTCTCTCTCTCAAAAAGTAAACATTAAAAAAATTTTTTTAATGGCAAAAATGTTCTCTTTCACAGTTTTGATGACCAGCAGTCTGAGATTAAAGAGTCAGCAGAGCCGTGCTCCCTCTGAAGGTGCCAGAGAAGGATCTATTCTAGGCCTCTCTCCTAGTTTGTCATACTTTCCTGGCAATTTCTGGTGTCTGTTGGCTTGTAGAAGCATCACACCAATCTCTGCCTTCATCATCACATGATTTTCCCTGTATGGGTGTCTTTCTCTTCATATGGCACTTTTCTTTTTTTGTAATTTAACTTTATTTTTTTATTTTTTTAAAATTTACATCCAAATTAGTTAGTATATAGTGAAGCAATGATTTCAGTAGATTCCTCAGTGCCCCTTACCCGTTTAGCCCATCCCCCCTCCCACAACCCCTCCAGCAACCCTCTGTTTGTTCTCCATATTTAGGAGTCTCTTTTGTTTTGTCCCCCTCCCTGTTTTTATATTATTTTTGTTTCCCTTCCCTTATGTTCATCTGTTTTGTCTCGTAAAGTCCTCATATGAGTGAAGTCATATGATTTTTGTCTTTCTCTGACTCATGATACCCTCCAGTTCCATCCATGTAGTTGCAAATGGCAAGATTTCATTCTTTTTGATTGCTGAGTCATACTGCATTGTGTGTGTGTGTGTGTGTGTGTGTGTGTGTGTGTATATATATATATATATATATATATATATATATATATATATACCACATCTTCTTTATCCATTCATCCATCGATGGACATTTAGGCTCTTTCCATACTTTGGCTATTGTTGATAGTGCTGCTATAAACATGTGGGTGCATGTGTCCCTTCGTAGTAGTGCAATTGCTGGGTCTAGGGTAGTTCTGTTTTTAGTTTTTTGGGAAACCTCCATACTGTTTTCCAGAGTGGCTGCACCAGCTTGCATTCCCACCAACAATGCAAAAGAGATCCTCTTTCTCTGCATCCTCGCCAACATCTGTTGTTGCCTAAGCTGTTCATGTTAGCCATTCTGACAGGTATATAAAGTGGTATCTCATTGTGATTTTGATTTGTATTTCCCTGATGATGAGTGATGTTGAGCATTTTTTCATGTGTCAGTTGGCCATCTGGATGTCTTCTTTGGAGAAGTGTCTATTCATGTCCTTTGCCCATTTCTTCACTGGATTATTTGTTTGTTGGGTGTTGAGTTTGATAAGTTCTTTGTAGATTTTGGATACTAACCCTTTATCTGATACGTCATTTGCAAATATCTTCTCCCATTCTGTCGGTTGCCTTTTAGTTTTGCTGATTGTTTCCTTCGCTGTGCAGAAGCTTTTTATTTTGATGAGGTCCCAGTAGTTCATTTTTGCTTTTGTTTCCCTTGCTTCCGGAGACATGTTGAGTAAGAAATTGCAAGATCAAAGAGGTTTTTGCCTGCTTTCTCCTTGAGGATTTTGATGGCTTCCTGTCTTACATTGAAGTCTTTCTTCCATTTTGAGTTTATTTTTGTGTATGGTGTAAGAAAGTGGTCCAGGTTCATTCTTCTGCATGTCACTGTCCAGTTTTCCCAGCACCACTTGCTGAAGAGACTGTCTTTATTCCATTGGGTATTCTTTCCTGTTTTGTCAAAGATTAGTTCCCATGGCACTCTTTTTGTAAAGATACCCATCATATTGGATTAGATGTATACCCTACTTCAATATGACCTCATCTTAGTTTGACTAATTACACCTGTAGTGACCCTATTTCTGAATAAGATCACATTCTGTGGTACTGAGGGTTAGGACTTCAACATATAAATTTTAGGGAGACACAACTCAACCCATAACAGTAGGGTCTCAAGGCCAAACTCATGGCCAGAAACCAGGGGCCAGGAACAAATTTTCCCACCTTTGAAAGGAGGCTGACTCAAGCTGCTTGTTCTAATTTACATACCTCAGATGGTGAGGAGGAGTCAGAACTAGGCCAAGCCACCTCCTTGTTCAGAGACTGTGTCTATGATAGTTCCATTCCAGGAATCCATGCGTCCTAATGCAGCACTTGTTTTGGAGAATCTAGGTGCAGGTGACTGCAAAACTGGTATATGGAGATGAATGAGTTCAGAGAGATAACAGAGAAAGTAAAATGCTTTCATGTAAATTGAAGTTGTCAACTAAAATTCTAAAGCACATAGAAGAGAGTCAATGGTAGGGAAAAGAGCTAAAAATTTTAGCAATGAACATGATGAGTATAGTTCCATAATTCACTAGTTAAAAATGGCTTTGAAATAAGTATGTTCAAGGGGCACCTGAACAAGGTGGCTCAGTCAGTTAAGCATCTAACTCTTGATTTTGGCTTAGGTCATAATCTCATGGCACATGAGTTCAAGCCTTGCATTGGGCTCCGTGTGGAAAGTGCAGAACCTGCTTAGGATTCTCTCCTTCCCTCCCTCTCTGCACCTCCCCCTGTGCACTTGCACTCTCTCTCTCTCAAAATAAATAAACAACAAAAAAAGAAAGGAATACTAAAAGAAAATAATAAAACCAAAACTGGCAAATGTGAATCCAAAATAAGAGGTCATAAAATAAAACTCATGGAAATTGTGGATATAGTTATAGATATATCTTAAGAATTGAAAGATAGTGCTGAAGATTTCATTTAGCACATAATTAAATGATATGATGAGATGAAATATATGAAATGAGTTAAGATATATAATGTTATATTGAGAAGTGACAAAATATGTATATTAGGAGACCCAGAAATAGTGGAGAAATGACAGAGAAGTAATATTTGAAGAGATGATAGCTAAATAAATGTTTTTCCAGAATTAGAGAAAGATATACAATTTAATTTACATTATAGTGAAGCTTCAGGACATCAAGGGTAAGGGGAAAATTCTAAAAGCAACAAGATAAAAAAGACAGATTACCTAAAATGACAGATGATTTGTCATAGTAGAGTCTAGGAGAAAATGGAGCAAGATCTTCAGAATGGTGAAGAATATACAGTCTTCATTATGTGCGAATTCACCTACTAAAATTTATTTTTATCCCCCAAATCAATACTCACAGTGCTATCATAGTCATTTGTGGACATGCACAGAGCAGCTGAACATTTGAGTCATGCAATATACACATTCCCAGCTGAGGTCAGACAAGGTAACGCTGTCTTCTTATTTTAGTGTTCACACTGTAAACTAGTGTTCTTTTTGCAGTCTATTTAGTACTATGTTTTCCATATATTTGTGCGTTTTGTTAGTGATTGTACTATTTAAAATAATATATATAATTATATATAATTATATATATTATTGGGGCGCCTGGGTGGCTCAGTCGGTTAAGCCTCCGACTTCAGCTCAGGTCACGATCTCGTGGTCCACAAGTTTGAGCCCCGCGTCGGGCTCTGGGCTGATGGCTCAGAGCCTGGAGCTTGCTTCCGATTCTGTGTCTCCCTCTCTCTCTGCCCCTCCCCCGTTCATGCTCTGTCTCTCTCTGTCTCAAAAATAAATAAATGTTAAAAAAAAATTTAATTATATATATTATGTAATGTATATATTATGTAATATATATTATACATAATATATATTATATGTAATATATATTACACGTAATATATATATATATATATATATATATATATATAAAGTATGGTGTTTTTAAACATAAACATACACAGAACAATATTCTTTATTGATAGGTTAGTGAAAACATTGTGACCAGAGGCTTGCAGAAACCTGTGTACTCCCCTTTGGAATAAGAATTAAATCTCATCTAGGAATTATAAACCGAAGAAACTGTATTCTTCATATACTTAAATAGGGCAACACATCTTTTTTAAGTTTATTTATTTGTTTTAAGATATGGGGAGAGGGAGAAAGGGAGAGAGAGAGGGAGAGGGGGAGAGAGAGGGAGAGGAGAGAGAGAATCCTAAGCAGAGTCAGTACTGTCAGTGCAGAGCCCAATGTGGGTCTTGAACTCATGAACCTGTGAGATCATGACCTAAGCTGAAACCAAGAGTTGACCACTTAACTGACTGAGCCACCCAGGATCCCCAGAGGGCATCAGGTTTTTAGCAAGAAACCAAACCAAAGAATAACTTATCACATGATACTATATTCATTTGCTGGTGGTACCTACTGTTAAAGTTATTTTGAATTTTGATTTTTTTCCTATATCATCCTATGTATACTGAAGAGCCCATTCGTAAAAAATGTCTCATTTTTTTTCAGTGACCTAGGGCAAACATCACTCTTTATAGGTATTGATTGTTGTTTCAGGATTTTTATGTACTTGAAATTTCCAAATAATTATCTTGATTAAAAGCATTTGCTATATTCCTTTTAGACTGTATATGCTTTCATTGGCATTTTTTTTTATTACCATACAGAATTAAGACTTCCGTAAAACCCAGAGAGAGGACATTTGTTTAGCTGCTAACAAGAAGCAGCTGTTTTCTATGGGAGATCAATCATTATTTTCTGTATTTCTTATTCAATAACCTTATTTTCAACATGTGTCATGTCCTGCGAAGCGAACGTTCAGGGGGCCTGTCATGTAACAGAACTGGACACAGCTTGAATTTTGAAACAGCAGAACTTCAGCTGGAAAAAAAAAGAGTCCAACATTTTCTTCTTTAATGATTTTGCTATTATAATAATAATGGGTTTTACAGATACAAAATGAATGTAGATGGAACTCTATTTGTTGGAAGGAAATTCTGTGTGTTAAGTGGAGATAGGGCAGACCTCAGGAGGATATCCAAGTTTTCTTTTTTACTTCAAGCTCTTTTGTTGTTGTTGCTTCTATGTTCTCTTCACATAATTCTTTCACCTTTATCAACACCTTTTAGGGCCCCAGTGGTCTCTACCTTATCAAAAGCAGAATGAAGAAAGCATATGATATCGCTGATTTAATTCCTGGTATTACTGGAAGTAAACTCTCGTGGAGAATTTTATTTAATTTTTATCAGTTTGTCTTTGGTTAAAGGGATTTCCAACATTCTGAAGTAGGAGAGAGAGAGAATCTAGAAGAATCCTCCTGAAACCCCTTAATAATAGTGAAAATAATAAAAATAACATTAGAACCTGACATTTATTGACTTCTCACTATGTACCAGGCTCTATGCTATCAGCTACTTTAATCCTCAAGACAATCCTATGGGTCAGGCACTATTATGAAGCTCCATTTTTATACATAATAAAAGCTTCTTGAGCTCACATAGCCAGCAGCCTCAGCATCATTCAGGAGGTGGTTAGAAATGCAAATTCTCAGCCCCCCCCGCCCCCCAATGTGAAGACCAGAAACTCTGGGCTTGCAGCCCAGCAATCTTTTTTAACAACTCCTCCAGGTAAGTTGGATTCCTTAAAGGCTGAGATCCTAAACTCTGGCTCCCAGTGGAAGGGTCTTTTCTGCTTTGTACTAGAGAGCAGAGGGCTGTGTCGCATTTGTTTGTGTTCCAATGCCTAAAAATGTGCTTGATTCTTAAGAGGTGTTCAATAAAGGCACACTGCATAGCTGTGAATAAATCTGTAATGACTCATTTTATGTAGCTATATTGAGGGTAACAAGATGATCTGATCATTCACAAGCCCTCTTTAACCAGGTCTGCTTTCTTTTCTTTCTAGTGGGAAGATCTGTAATTTATTTACAGCAAACATCAGGCTATGGAGACCTCAGGTCCAGTGTGCAGTGATGGGTGTTCACTTGTGAATTGGAGCATTCTTCTTAAGACTTCAAGGTCTGAGCAGTGCACCTGATTCATTGTTTTTGTATTTTGACAGGCTGGGGATAGGAAGTGGAAGGGAGAGAGTGTTCCAGGTATTCAGGGAGTGAAAAATAAGAGTAGCCAGACAGACAAGTCATGAACACATAAAACAAATAAGCACCAAAGCCTGAATTACTAATATAAAGCAACAAGAGAAGCCACATTTTAAAGCAGATCATAATTAATAAAATAATTTATACAGATAGTTATTAAAGATGTTGAGTTTGGTATTGTGTCCAGAGTCCTAGAATAGGAATCAGCAGGTCAGGACTCCAGTCTCCAGTCTCCATTAATTGCCATTTGCTAATGGGTGGATGACTTAAGCTCCTCGAGTCTCTGTTTTTTCATCTGTAAAAAACCCTACCTACCTCATAAGTTTATTAAAAGAATCAGAAAGCATAATGTACAGGTCTTTCTACTGTAACATGAATTCCTAAGAAAACACCACAGCCCTAAAAATAATGAAACTGTAAAAATATGAAGGGCGCATTACCTAAACCAAATGCAACTTTATAACCAAAGCTCTATCTAAAGCAACCATGCTAATAAAAATACTACTGTTCTTCAAAAGACAAATTAAAATCATAAAAAGGAAATTCTGTAGTAAATATAGGACCTTACCTTAAAAAGTGTGTGTGTGTGTGAGAGAGAGAGAGAGAGAGAGAGAGAGAGAGAGAGAGAGAAAGAGAGACAGAGAAAGGAAGAGAACACAGCTAGCTAAAAAGAGAGTAAGGAAAGCCTGAAGCTTTTGAACAAGAGGACCAAAGAACACCAAATGCATATACCTCCAAGAGCAAGCCAATTCAGAAGAAGAATATGGAGTGAGTGGGCATTGGTTTTAGTTTGCAACACTTTCTGTATTTCAGTTGTATGGCATCCATTTAGCTGCTGCTATGTGGTGGGACAAAAAAGCTAATATGTTGGAAAAAATTAGAATCGGAACCAATGCATTGAATTGACCTAATTCCCTTATTTATCAACATCTTATCAGCAATTCTCATTCTAGGAACACTTGTAACAAAACAGGCTGCATTTGGAAGTATTGTGAAACAAGTCCCCAAATAATCAAAATTGTCAGTGTAATCAAGTCCTCTATGAATTTTTCATTAAATCTGTGACAACATGCAAATGGTGGTGTGCTGAGTGACTTAAGGAATATCAGCCAAATGAACGATTTGTGGTCTTTGAGTTCTATCCTGAGTGGTTGGGATGTATTTTGGGCAAAGCAATCAGTTAACGTACCTCTGTTTATAAAAATTTTACAGTGATACCAAGATAATCTCAGTATCTCCAGCAGTTAGTCATTTGGAATAAGCAAGGCGTCCAGAGGCGTTTTTAAGTTTATGTGCAGAGTCTTTTTAATTAAATGGTAACTTTTCAAAACTCAAATTATTGGTAACAAAAATAACCCATTTCAGTAGTAATGACAGTAATGCATTTCTTGTTGCCATAGCTTTGAAAGTCAACAGAGGGAGCAAAGACTGCTTCACCCGTTCCTTCATTTCATCTCTTTCCTACCTGCCTGTAGGCCTCCCTTCCCTAGGTTTTGGGCCCACTTGCTTCATGAAATGGTTGCCATGCTGGCAAGCTGTGTGAGGCTACATACCTGAAAAGAAGTTTATTGGACGCTAGGGTGTGAAGAGAATTCAGGACAACATTGGAAAGGGGGAAGAGGCAGAAGCAGCCTGGAAAGGAAGTAGGGAGAAGTTTCTGGGGACTTGGGGTAGAGATGGACACATTGGGGTCTCCCATGAGACAAGCGTCATGCCCCATGACTGCAGAATGGCCAAGGACATGTGCGAAGCACTGGAAAGTGGCCTCCTATGTGCAAATTCTCCCAGTCTTAACGAAAAGGACCCACCCCATTCCCAAGCGTGGCACAGAGGGGGCGGAAATGTTGTCTACGGAGAGCCCTTGAGAGCCCTGCACACGAGTGGCTGCTGGGGACCAAAGAACAGGGCCATTTCTCATGACTGGCGCTGTCCTGAGAATTTCTTACCCGGTAGAGATCAGTGCACCTTATATTTGGTTTAGCAAAGCAAGTAAAAACTGGCATGAATTGTCTCTCCTGGTGTGGGATAAAATAAATCTCTAACACAAATGTAAAACACCCCTCCCTGGATTCTTAAGCAGTACAAGAAATGACTTAGCTTCACCTCTCCAGGAACGCAATTTATACACACATGCATTTACCTTTACAAAACAATGTAATACAACATTAGAAGTATTGGGTCTGTTTTTTATAGTTATTCCACCTCTTCTTCAGTTTTACTAAATGTCTCTGATTTCTGATCTGTTCCCCTCATTTAGCTCTGGCCTTTGGAGAATAAAGTTCATTAGAAATATAAATAACACAGTAATTTTGAAAATATATTTATGACATGAGAAAATATTTATAGTTCAATATTCAGTGGGGAAAAAAGCAGAATATAGATACATGCAGCATGATTTGAATTTTATATTAAAAAGAAAATGTAGCAAATAACTAGAACCAACAACAGGATTGAAAAACTAATTAGCTGGTAATGGGGTTGTGCCAGCTTCGGGTACTGATAATTGGAAGGAGATGGAGAATTCTGCTTTTTGTTTTCACCCCCTACTTCTTGAGAAAAAGAAAAAAAAAAAGAAATGGGGGAGAAAGTTTCCTGCAATGATGCCTTGAAAGAAGGTCCAAGGAAATGGGAGAGTTACTTGGGATTCACCTACTACCTGATACATAGATATATGTACAGAGAGATTGAAAAATAAATAAAGCAGATATTGAAGTACACATGGATATGGATAAAGATATGGGTCTGGGAAAGAAATTCATAAAGATAGAAAGGTAGATACAGATCAGATATGTGAGACTAGAAAGAGATTCACCAAAATGCTACCATACTCTCTCCCAATAGTGGCTTTATGGGATATTTAATTTCCTTTTTAAAAATTCTTTTCAGTAATATGCATCTTGTCAAAATGATAGTGTATTACTTTTATAATGATGAAAATATTTTAAAATGTTTATGCATGAGATAAGCTTCAGTAAGCACAGACTAAGGCCCTATTTCTTTAGATAAAGAAGATTGTGTAAAGCTCTAGGTTTTAAAATTCTGATTTTTATTTTTCTTTTTGAAGAGAAGGTTCTACTATGTCACTGTCGACAACGATATTAGTCCTGGCTGATGCACAATGACAAATGCATTAAATGAATTTTTGGCTTTTCACTTATGGGCTGTACCAGGTTATTTGTATTTTTCCTTTTATTATCAAAATGTACATGTGTATAAAGGCTGCTTAAGGGTACAAAATAGTAAATGGCTCTTTCACAATAATTTTTCGTGAGTAATTCCTTTAGAGTTCATTCTGGAAACCAACCTGTAATCTTGATCTTCTTCACTTCTCTGTTCTCTCATTGAGCTCATTTACAGACATGTTTTAAAACAGTATACATTTCAGAATGAGTATTACCAACCACATCAGAGCGAGAATCTTTAGAGTTTAGTCCTCATCTTTCATTTTGTGGGAGAGGTAGGAATAGAGGAGGAGGAAAGGAAATTAACCCTTTCTGCTGTCCCTTAACGTTTCTGGAAATGAGTATATAAAAAGACTTATCTCCATCCCTTAAGGTTGTTATCAGGGCTTTTAAGAAAGTATTCTAAAAGGTTTGTATAAGACGCTAATGAACATGCTAAAGCATATTCACTATATTACCAACTAATTTGCTTTCCTTTCTACGTTTAGAAATGTTTTTTAAGAGCAGTTGCTACATTACTCCTTTTTACCCCATATTGATTGAAAAAGAGTTATGTTTAAGGTCTTGAACGTTGTGAGTTTGGTATAAGGAAATAAACAATAGCTTTTTAATATGGAAGTTGGTTCTAATTGAAAGAAAAGCTTTGAAAAATTGGTAATAAAAAGATTCAGCATATTACTTTCAGGATGACATTTTGATAATGTGTGATTTAAATTGGAAAGATGTGCATTAAATTTCTGTGAAAATATTCATGAGAATATTAGACATACATTTTGATGTAAGAATATTTAAAAGTAATCTAAAGTATTTTTCTGGGCTCATATATTTTTGAACAATTAAATTTGTTAAGCCCTATTAGATGTTTAATAAAGGAAAGAAAACAGCATCAAGTGTTCAAATTTACTTTCAAATCATATATTTTAAAAATAAATTTTTAATATCCTTATTCTATAATTTTTATACTTATGGAAATGTTATTATTTCAAAAAGTTTTGAGACAACCTTGAATGTATTGTGTTCAGAGTTGATTACAATTATAGTTAAATTTTTATATGGGCAATTTACAGAAAACAATTATCAGGTATTTGTAGCAAATCAAAATAATGGTGATTCTAATAAAAAAAACAATAGAGTTCATTTCTCTTTGAAACGTAAATTAATAACTAGTTGAAAGTGAGGAAGAGTATCTTTCCTTTATATGACTTTCCATCCAGCTAAAAGAATTACATCTTTAGTTAAACATGCATTCACATTTTATGTTTTTTGATTCCCTCTTCCATGAAAGGCTTTTCTTGGGGAAGTTTTAATAAACTGCGTTTTAATTATCTTGGTGATGAAGGCTAAGTATTAATATTTTGTGTCTTCCACATAACCTCTCACAGCATTACTACTACTAACTATCTGTTTATTGACTCAGTTAACCAGAAATTTATCTGCTATTATTAGGTCCAAAAAACATATAAAAAAATATACAGGGACGCCTGGGTGGCTCAGTAGGTTAAGTGTCCAACTCTTAATCTCAGCTCAGGTGTTGGGTCACCTGGATGGCTCAGTCACTTAATCATCTCTTGATTTTGGCTCAGGTCATGATCTCAAGGTCCTGAGATCAAGGTCCTACATCCGACTCCATGCTGAGTGTGGAGATTGCTTGGAATTCTCCCTCTTCCTCTCTCTCTGCCCCTCTTTCACTCCATGCTCTTGCTCTCTCTCTCTCTCTCTCTCTCAAAATAAATATTTAAAAAAAATACAGGTTTTACTGTTACTTTACATGTCTATTAAAAGCAGTCTTTCCTAGATATTGTTTTATATATCTTTTGGTTAAGACTTTGTCACCTTTTTGCTGTTTTACTTCAGTTACAATGCCTACAGGGCTTTGTCCAGATTCTTGAATGCAGGCTTCCACCTTAATGACCTTAACACTTATTTTTAAATGTAGATAATTTTCCATTTAACAGACATCTGGTTTTTTATTACACTTGCATCTCTCTTTATTATAAATATATTTTGCTTTCACCTCATGAGAGCCTTACAAAGGAAATTCAATACAGTTTCCCCCAATAAACTCCTTAAAAATTATAATAAAATGTTTCGCAGGAGCATGATACATGTCCAGAAATGTGTTAAATGCTTATAGAAACGTGAAAATAAGAATTATTTCCAACATTAGCATTTTTACCATATTTTTTTGAAATTCTTTTCTTGTGAATTACTGTGTTTCAAATTTGATTTCTGGCCTGATTTTTAAATAAACCGTCAGGAGATGGGTTCCCAGGAAGCAGACTCGGATGGAGATTAATGTGCATGAATTTTATTAGAGGGTACCCTTAGGATCAACAACTGTGGAAAGGAAGGGAGGGAAACAGAAATGGGTGTAGAAAGAAAATGGGCTGTGATGGAGTCGCACAAAACTCCAGTGGATCTCATGGGAAGTTCTGAAGTTGAGACGGCCCTTTAGAGTTTGCTGACTTGGGGCCAGGGGCTGGGCTTTTATGCTCTGCACGGTGATTGGATTCGGGCTGGCCCAAGAAGGGGACACATCCTTGGATAAGAGGCTATCTTGAGGAGAGACAGTTTCCAAAGACGGGTGACAGCGGAAGGCTTTATACTGGCAGCACTCTTGGCACCTGGGGTCGAAGTCCTTCATTCCTGGAGGGGGATCGGGCGGCACAGCACAGCGCCCGCCACACGCATGTATCATGAGCAGAGCTGGACGTTTGCACTGACTCTGCATCAAGCTGTTTTGAGCTGAGGCACACTCACAGCCCTGGCACACAAAATCATAGAGCAGATGCTGCTTTCTTCTCCTACCTCTTTGCCTCCCTGACATTTTAGCTTTCTTTGCATATTTAGAAGACCAACCAGTGATGTGCTTTGTTTCCTGAACTTTTGTGTTTGAAAAATCAACTTGAAGATTGCAGATAGATGTAACTGACAATGCATCTGTTATATTGTTCTTATGTGGAGTTCCCCCCGAAATATTTGGTAGATCTTAATAGAGTTTCTCTTTTGACCTTGTTTAATTTGAATGGACACTTTTAATTAAAGCCTGCAAAATTTCTAAATGTGCCATATGGTTTGCATAAAAGATTCAGAATAGAAGGAAGGGTAATTATTGTCTATGGAATAGCGAAAAGGATGTTCAACTAGCCAACTATCAAATGTAATTCCGATGTAAAAGACAAACTGAAGGAGCAATAATCAGTTTTAAATTATGCCAGTTTTGAATTATATTTTCTGGCCTTTTTATTTCGTGTAGAATTTGTGGCTAAAACCTTAATAAAGTAGTAAAGAGTCATTCCCACCAAAACTTAATTGTTTTTACAGTGATTACATGTAGCTTACTCTACATTTGTTTGTAGCAGTTATTTGGGAATACATTAAACCTTGAAAAAAGAGCATTTGTCCTCTGAGTGGATCAAAATCTTGAAAAATCTTAAATATGAGGCAAATATTGATGCTCTGTGCCTTACGTTCAGATTTTGAAATGCAAGTAGTAGATCTTGCTTGTAATCTGTTTTAAATTAATGAAGAAAGTAAAGGAAACCCTAGGAAATGCATAGTTGTAGCTATGATATTATATACAGAATATGAAATGTATTCAATATTTGATAAATAGAGATTAGCTGCCAGGTGCTGTTGATTTCGGTTATCAGTTTTGGTGACATAATACATGTAATTTAAAAATATAGAAGCGATTCATTCTCGTTATAATATATATAAATAATAAAGAGAAAGTGAAATTCTCTCTTCAGTAATTTTTCCTACCCTTTGTGCTCACCCTTTCCTCTAGATTTAACCACTGATCTGTGTGTACCCTGAGTGGTCTTCTTATAAGCATTTACAAAAACATAGACATGTATGCATCTGCATAAAAAAATCTGTGTATACATTCATAGATCCTAAACATTTGGATAAATGTATATGCATATATATACATTATATGTAGACATCTATATCATGCCATGTATATTCAGGAACTTTCTCTCACTTACCATTATGACAAACAATTTTATGCCAGCACATTTAAGTAGAACTTATTATTTAAAAACTTTGTGGGGAGCCTGGGTGGCTCAGTCAGTTAACTGTCTGACTTCGACTCAGGTCATGATCTCACAGTTCGTGAGTTCGAACCCCACTTCGGCCTCTGTGCTGACAGCTCAGAGCCTGGAGCCTGCTTCAGATTCCATGTCTCCTTCTCTCTCTGCCCCTCCCCCACTTGCACTCTGTCTCTCAAAAATAAAGAAACACAATTTTTTTTTTAAGTTTGCATAGTACTCCAGTAGGGTTGACTTACCAATTTTTATTTAACCAGTTTGAAGCATGTAAATAGATGTTCTTTGAAGATACCTTTATTTGATTTATTATAGTTTGCTTATTTATTAAATAGGTGGATGTTTTTATATTATTTATTTCCTTCAGGATCAAAGTGATATCTTTTTTCATTTTTTGTTGCTTAAATTTTGCAATACTTTAAATATTTTATTCATATTTAGATATTCTTTAAGACCAGGCTATTAATTGTAAAATAAATCTATTATATTTTAAAAATACTTTTACATCCTTCTCTTCCAAATGTTCCTTTTTTTTTTCTGGAGCAGCCTCTTCTGTGCTTTTTTCTTTTTTGAGAATGTAAGTTCCTCTACAACATTATGTAATATGTAATAGCAAATGCCAAGTTCTTCATAAATAGGTGCAATACTCTAAATTAAAGTCTACTTCCAAATAAAGTTTATATTTGGGGTTAAACTTTCCATTTTTGAGGCATGCATTATAAAAACCTGACCTACTACTAGAGCACATTCTTCCAATTTCTAATCAATGTCCATTCAACCAAAGCAATAACTGCTTCATAAGCTAAATTAGAGTGCCTTCTTATAGCTGATAATTCTTGGTACAGCCTCTTGAGCATCAAGTGCGAATTTCAAGAGAATCCGTCCCTCGACAAATTCAGCGTTATCAGCCTGAATCCAGACAGCTTTTGCTTCCCTTTGAATGTTACTAGCCTGTACTTTCCATCTCTTTCATTTGTGCTCCCTTTGTGAATCCACAAAATCATGTTCAGAACACTAGTGGAAGAAAGAGCATAGGGGCCAGAATGCATGTTTTCTTTACCTAAAGCACTTCAGCCCCTACAAATTTCTCTTTCTTGTTCAATTCTCACTGAGAACCTCATCTATATCGTATTTGCCTGCAGTCAGAAACTCTTAAATGATAAACCTGAAAATGTATTTTCCTTGCCCTGTCACGTCAGGTGCTAACAGAGTTCTCCTTCTTCAAATCAGATCCACTCTCTAAAATGAATGACTTAAACCTAAGTCTATTCTGTGACACTTACTAGAATGTTTCTAACATTCGTCAACTATATTCTTGGCATTACTGACTCATCTTTACTGAAGATTTGTCTTTTTGATAAGTGAATTGCTTTATTAGATCTCTTTATTTTTATTTATTTTTATTTTTTTTTAATTTTTATTTTTATTTTTATTTTTATTTTTATTTTTATTTTTATTTTTATTTTTATTTTTACAGAAAGAGAGAGTATGAGCCAGAAGAAGGGCAAAGAGAGAGAGAGAGAGAGAGAGAGAGAGAGAGAGAATATCAAGCAGACTCCACACTCAGCACAGAGACCAATGCGGGGCTCAATCCACAGCCCTGAGATCATGACCTGAGCCGAAATCAAGATTCTAATGCTCACCGTAGCCAAAATCAAGATTCTGACTGGGCCACCCAGCCGCCCCTAGATCTCTTTTAAGGTAAGCAAATTATCGTGTTTCTACATGCATACTTTTATTTAAATTTATGTATGTTATCATTCATTTATTTAATTAATAAGTCTCTCTTTGCTATCTACTATGCCCAAGAGATTATGCTAAGTGCCAGAGGTCTTATGTATTTGGACCACACAAAAGCAACTATAGTATGAAGGAGAAAGAACACTGGATTTAGCATCAGAACCCATGGGTTTGAGTCCTGGCTTTGCAGTTTAGTTGCTCTCAGACCGTGGCCAAATTGCTTAACCTATCTCAGCTCCAGTACCTATGCACACCTCAAATGGGACCAATAATATATTTTTCATTGACTTCATAGGAATTAAATGAATGCTAAATCACCTTATAATTGATTAATGCAAATAATAACTATAAAGTGTATCCATGTTTTGTACCCTAAATGAGCTTATATTTTAATGGAGAGTACAAAAGTATTCTGGTCAAAGGTTACCTGGGATTGCCTAGTAGCCAAAGAAAATAGCATGGCATGTTCCCAGCACGTTGGACCTTTCTGTAGATGTCAATACTATTGACAGTCTCACCTCTCAGCCCTCACTCCTATGTTGCATTCACTGTCCTGGAACTTTAATGATTCTCTCTCATGTCCCTGAGTCCTTCTTCCCAGTCCTGGGCATTTTCTAAGGCAAGGTATGTTCAGAAGAGAGAAGGACAGAAAAAAATATATATTGTAATTTTCCAGGGAACTAAATCATTTCCAATTGCAGGAACCAAGGAAATATTTATGAAAGATGAGAAATTTCAGCCAGAACCTGGAGGATGGTAGAATTTCAGCCTCTGGGAAATGAAGAGATCACTCCTAGTTCAGGGATCAGAACAAGCCAGACAGGGAGCCAGCAAAGAGCCTCTGCAATACTGAGTGTGACACAATATGGTTAGGGCCTTAAATACATAAAGCAAAGTAGTGAGATGTCAATCTAGAAAGGAGGGCTGTAGCTAGAGAAGAACTGACAGGGGTCAGATGTTAGGAATTTGCATTCCATCCGGTACGCATTAGGGCCGCACTGAAAATTTTGGAAATTCCTACTATACCAATAACTTCCAGCAAATAACCAATAACTTTCAGACATTAGTCCCCCAGACTCTCCTACATAAGGGAGAATTTTTTGATGGAATAGCAGAAAGACAGTTCTGACAACACATCTAATTTACACAGCTAAACTGAACATTTGACATCTCAGTCTAAAGTATCTGCATTTGAGTCATCTCATTGATTTTGAGATTCCTGGAGGACTTCTCCTTAAATAAAAGAGTACACCAAAGAAATGTCTTTTAGGAAAAAGCGAGGTTAATCCCAACGGAAAATTCCAGTCTCTACCCTCAAAACATCAGATATGTTAAGATCTCCAGTGGTCATCGGTCATTCGCATCCGGTGAGCAGTCGGTTAGAGGGTAGAAAATGCCCAGGACTAGAAAGAAGTTTTCAGGGATGTGAGAGAGAATCATTAGAGTAGTCAGCACAGCAAATCCAAGGTAGGAGAGGGGACTGAGAGAGGAGGCTGAACTGCCAGAAGAGGAGATGGCCATGAAACAGAGACCCCTGGATTTTGGAGTGGAGGAGGAGCAGAATGGTGGAGAGAGGAGGTGGCAAACACAAGGAAAAATAACCAATGGCAGGGGAGAGAGGGAAAGTGGAGCTGAAGAGAATAACTGATGTTATGAAGTCTGAAGGATGGAAATGGAATCAGATGGAGGGTATTGTGTAGAGAAATTGACTTTAGAACCCAAAGGAAAAAGAGAAAGGGGGTAGAAATAGGAAGTATTTTGTAAAGAGGGAGGACAAAGGAATGCTCATCAACTAGCTCAAGGTTCACAATAAGATCAAAGGGGAGCAGCTCTTGGAACCTGAGAAGTATATGTAAGGTGACCTACATAATTCTCAGGGCCTAGCGCAAAAATGAAATTGTGTGACCTTTGTTCAAAAAGCAGAAAAAGGTGTTGTTATAAGTGCTAAAATTTGAAACTTATTTTTCTTCAGTGGTTTCTGTCTCATTCTGTCATGGTGTCTTTTATTTGCTCTTGTGCTCCTTGGGCATGGGGACACTTGAGGGAACTGCAGATACTCATTGGTGCCAAGAGTCCCCCACCCCCCAACCCCCTTGCAACTCAGCATGTGCTTGTCATACCTGAGCACAGACATAGTGCTCTGGCTGTTGGCAGGAAAGCCTGTCTCTTTCCTACCAGCTCACACCCCTACCCACAATGGATGGATGAAACCCAAGGATTCTTTATGCTGAGACTCAATTAGCACTGGATCAGTGCTGGATAGGAGGCTAACCTCTGCAAAGTTGCCTTGCAGATGGGCTTTGTCACTACTAGTCTGGTGTGGGGCAAGCTGCTGCTATTACCTGCTGAGATGCCACAGAGACTTTCATCATACCCTGATCTTCTCCCAACACATGTTTAGGCCCCCACAGAAGAGTAGGGGTGGCAGAGAGCTTCAGTGGTAACTGGGTATAGGCAGGGGTGGTGCTAGGCAGCTTAGAAGAGCCATTCCATAGAGGAGGGGAGGTGCTAGAAGATGGAAGGATGTGTGTGAGCTGAGGTTCCAAGTTCCTGGTTCATGTTGCACTGTCCCACCTGACTTCACTTTCAAAACACAAGTCCTGAGACAAAATTATTAGATATCTCAAGATGGTGAACACAGGGGTGCCTGGATGGCTCAGTCAGTTGAGTGTCCGACTCTTGATTTTGGTTCAGGTCATGTTCTCACAGTCGTGAAACTGAGCACCAGATTCTCTCTCTCTCCCTCTGTCCCTCCCCCCTTTCTCTCCCAAAATAAATAAATAAACATTTTTTAAAAAAAATATGGAGAACACAGAACACTAAACTCTAAGCACAGAGCCTTTTTGAGCCAGGGCCCTTTGCCATTATCCTGGTCACATACCCATGAAGCTGCCTCTAAGCGTGTGTGTGTGTGTGTGTGTGTGTGTGTGTGTGTGTGTGTGATGTAAAAAGCTTAGAATAGTCATGAGTTGAATGGGTCCTTCAGTAGTGCTATCCTTTCTTGGTGCCTTTTGAGGTAAAGCAGGGTGAGTCGATTTCAAGGACACATTACTATTTTTATGGACTCAAGGCGTGTTTGCCTTAATGGACCCTTTCATGTATTAAAAAAATTTTAAGTATATTTTATGACTGCTTTGATATAATGATAAATATATTAATATTGTATATTAAAATATTTTATTTAACCTAAAGGAAAAAAAAAACAACTTTCTTAACCTAAAAGTTTAAGATGTTAAAACATTTATGTGGGCCTCTAAAACTATTGTGGGTACTAGGTACTATGCCTAACGAATAAGTTGGCTCTCAAGCATAAGTAGGTGTCATTCAGACCAGGCACAGAGATATGAGATGGGATCAGGGGGAAGGGATTCTGGAGACCAGTGGGAACAACAGAATACCCTGGCTGGGTAGAAAGAGGTATGAGAAGTCTCTGGGGAATGAGGAACTATTAGATAAGGGTCTGGAGCTATAGCAAAAGGAGAGGGAAGTATCAAGAGGAATGGGGTAATAAATGGAAGTTTGGAGTCATGTTGGGAAATAGTCTAGGTCTTATGGTGTTGAAACTGTAAAAAAAAAAACCCAATTGGATTAGAGATAAAGGCCAGTCATGGTCACATAAATGTTTATTTTTATGTTTAATGTATTCATTTGCTTTATATATTTAGATATATACACATGTATATACATACATATATACATACATACACACACACACACACACATATATATATATATATATATATATATATATATAGAGAGAGAGAGAGAGAGAGAGAGAGAGAGAGAGAGAGAGAGAGAGACCAACAGGTAATTCTCTAAGAAATAAGTGCTGGGAGAAAAGAGTTTTTTAGATTATTCTTAATATTAAGAAAATTCCTAAATTATATTCTCCCAGTTCTAGTTTATTTGGCTGTAGCTAACAAAGGAATGAGAAAGGTAATACAGTTTTGCTTCACCTAGGCTTTTAAATATAACCAGTACACCAGTTTTTGTGAACAGTAACTTCAAGGTTTGATTTCAGGACATTTATACTTAATCTACAAGTGTTAATGTTTCTGAGATAATTTTAAACAATATCATATCAGATTGCATATGAGTTATTTTATAGTAATAGAAGTCACATTTAACTACAGGTTAAGTGACTACATTAAAAGGGAATACAATTATTTTAATGGATTTCTAATTAAATTCTTAAATCTTGGATAGTCTAGAGGTGCACTTTAAATGAAATTGATCTTTCTTAGAAGTTTGGTTGAAACTGTTGGCAAAGAGGGAAAAAATCTAAAAAAACAAGATTCTATTTTAAGTGTGATACTTTATCTTAAAAAGTACCTGTTTTGATAAACATCGAATAAGGAAAAGGTTAAGAAAGAACAGAAGAATGTAATGTAATAATGGCCAAAAATATATATAAGCTGATAGTTTGGCAAAAAAGGGTATAACCTATAAATAAGCATAAAATATTTATTCTTTTTAAGAAAATTGTTTAATGTTTATTTTTGAGAGGGAGAGAGACAGAGCAAGAGCAGGGGAGGGGCAGAGAGAGAGAGGGAGACACAGAATTTGAAGCAGGCTCCAGGCTCCATCTGTCAACACAGAGCCTGACGCGGGGCTCAAACCCACAAACCATGAGATCATGACCTGAGCCGAAGTCAGACGCTTAACCAGCTGAGCCACCCAGGTTCCCCTAAAATGTTTATTCTTAAAAGTAATAAATTGAAAATTAAAGAAAGGTACCCATTTTACTAAAAAATAAAGTAGCAAAATGTTGCATTGTTTTATTTGTACTATTTTGTTTATAATATTTTTTTATGTTTTAAAATAACTATTTTATGGGGAATATATATAACTATTTTTTTTCCTTCCAAATGTTTGTAATGTGGTAAGGTCACATAAATACAGAAGGACAAGGGAGAGGAGAAGTAGGAGGAAGAGAAAGACATGAAAAGGATAATACAGTGAGCTCTCTATAGATTGACATGTTTAATCAGAGTCGGAAGAGCCATTTGTTAAAAATGTTAAAGAAGGGACTCCTACAGTATGTAGGAGTTTGAACTAGTTTATCTTCTGAGGTCCTTTTAAATTCTAGAATTCGATAAATCAGTTATTTTTAGAATTTTAGTAACAGTTTTTACTAGAAAAGAAATAGAGGTGACATTAGAAGTGGCACACAATTTAACATAGTCACAAAAATATACAGCAAATGATCTTTATGATATAAACAAAGTGTAACTTCAAGCACGCTACAGAAAAAGCAGTGCTACTTTTCTGGTAGCTTGAGCAAAAGTCCTCGGTAAGATGTTATTTTATCTGGCTTGGGTCACCTGCCTTGACCTAATCATTGCGGCTAGGGAGATGGAGTTCTCAGGTTGCCTCAGCCAAGGCCCTACACCCACCCTATAGTTCAGTGGTGATCATGGGACAGACAGGTGGTAGCAGCCCTAACTCCCAGTTCACTAGAGAGGAGCTCTGAAATCTGGAAAAAGAGAGGAGGAAAATTGTGCAGATAAAATCATTACAAGAGCTCTCCAAATTCATAACATCAATTCGTCATTATTATGGTCTCTATTAAAGTCCCATGCATGGTATAAATTGTATGGCTTCTGAATGTGATAAAATAGCCAGTTTATTGTAGTTCATTTGATCCCTTAGGCTGAGATGTGGAGAGAAATTTAACTATAAGAGGTAGGGTTTATCAGAAGTAATGGAAAGGAGAGAAACTGGCTTCTGAGCTTTTTCTGAGTCTTAATTCCCAGCTTCTGGATCTCCTCATCTTGTTTCTCCAGCTGCCCAGTGACCAAGAGCTGTCCAAGTCCCCATATCAGCCATACTCTTAGTTTCTCTGTCTGCTGTTCCAACTTGTCTGTCTTTCCCTCCCTCTCTCCCATAAGAGGTCTTGCTCTTTCCTTGAATCTAGTAAGTAGGCATATCTATTCAAAAGCCATGCTGAGATGAAAATTCTAGCCTCACATTCACTTTCCCAGGAGAGTTTTCCTATTGACATATATAGTCAATGGGGAAGAGAGGATTTTGTCCTGAAGAAGACACTCTCTCACTCACTTGCTTCTCTCTCTCTCTCTCTCTCTCTCTCCAAACAGAACCCCACTGTGTATTCTGTCCTGCATCTCAATACCTGGGAAAAGATGCATCTTTCAAACATTGACCCCTGTAGAGTGTACAGAGCTCTAGGTGCTCATCTCCCATTTGAGACCCTTAGAGTTGGGTTTTCAAGGATCTTCATAAAGGTCTTTTAACAATTTCTACATCAACCCAGTTATCTTAATCAAACAGGCAGCTGGCCAACCATTATTCATTACCTGCTTCTGATTTCCAAACCCCATGTTGGTCCTCCCATCTCCTATGGCCCCTTTTCTGCCTCTCTTGGTGCCTTTATTCACCATTTGCTTAGGAAAAACTAAGCACCATCTACATGCTAGAGCTATGTTAGCCCTAGAGAAAAAAGGAGAAGTGGAGCCAGTCATAGTCAGGAAGATTAAAATCTCTGGGGACCATGCCATTCATTCTTTTAAGGATTCACGGTTTCTGTTTTTCTAAACTAATGCTCAGGGTGAAGCCTTATCCACCCCTGGAAATAACATCTTTAGGTTTCAATCCACTAAAAGTTTGGTTATTCCTTAAAAACTGGAAAAGAATCAATGCATCTGGACTGTGAACTGAACTGGATATAAAGTTAGCTAAGGAGAACCAACCACGTGAGATTTTGCTGAGGCTCACTTTTACTTTCTTCCCATGGATACTAATCCTACGAAGTACAAAAATAATTTTGCATCTCATTAAGTGTATGTCAAGTTGATGTTTGTAGTAAACTCCATGTGCATGCTTTATTGTCATTGCTTGCTGCTCCCTCACACAGAGAGACTATGATGACAATATTGTATTATAATATACTAGAGTCTTGTCACACTGTGGTCCTCAGGGATGATCTTGGGTCATGTTATAGATGAGGCAGCAATATAATAGATCCATGAAAGCATGACCTTGGCTGCTCTGTTTTCAATAACAAAGAATAGGTTATTTCTGGGCTTGGAAAATTTTTAAAGAAATAGACATCCCCAGAAGGCGAACTTGCTATACACATTCTGCACTCTAACAGAAACACCTTATACTTTTCAAATCTACTAGACTATTTTCAGTCCCCATTTTATTTGATTTTCAGCAACATTGATATTGTTATTCATTCCCTTTTAAAAAGACTCCTCCTTAGGGGCATTGTCCTGCTACTTAGGATTCTGCAGTGTCCTGCTCCTTTCCCCTTTCTCTGTCCCCCTCTCTCAGTCCCTTTTGCTAAGCCCTCTTCCTCTGCAAATTCAGCTATCCACTACTCATTTATTCCCTATTTTTCATTGTATCAACAAATATTTATTGTACATGTGCGTGTGCATATGGGCTGGGCACTGACACAGGTATGGGAAGCACAGTGATAAGCAAAACACATTATCTTTTTTTGTCCTCAAGGAGCTAACAATATAGGAAAATTGTTGGTTCCCTGGATTAGGGATTTACATCATCAGTGTTCTTTAAAATCATGTAAAAGCATGCTAACATGACATCTTTTCCTTTATCCCTTCTGAGCTAAAGCAAAAGATCATATTGCCAAATTGGGTTCAGACACAGAGATCTACCAGAGATCTACTTGAGAGACCTACCCAGAGATCCATCCAGCATCATGCTTTACTAATAGTTTCAAGGCTACAGGCAATCAAGAGGCATAAGGGAAAGAGGAAGAAAGCAGGAACATCTGTGGCTTCTCAGGTTCTTCCAACTTGCAACAGACATGCTTTCTCTAACCCAGAGTAACAGATGATTATGTATGTGATTTCTAGTCTATATACTGTCAAGAACTGTGCAGGATTTGGGATTTTACCCCACTTTTTACACTAACAAGTTAGCCTATTACTGGATGCTGACAGAAGACATGAGACTTCTGGGTCAGAAACAAAAGGTTTCATTGCTTCTGGCAAAAGCAGTGGCCAAAGCTTAATTTGTTCATGTCAACTTCTGTCTCCCCATATCCCACATCGGTCACACAAGGGCTTATAATAGAGCCTATACATACAATCGATTGCATTATACAAAGGGAACACTAAGCTTGGGGGTGTCCACCACTTTTATAGTTAGTGGAAACAAGCCTACTCATTTTCTCAGGAGATATGTTGACTCGTCTCTCTCTGTAAGCACAGCCTAAAAAAATGTTTTGGGTAAAGAGAGTGGCCAAGCATAGAATGTATAGGGATACTCAGGGACCATGGTGGATTGTTTCTTCCAGTACATGCCTCCTCTTGGAATGCACTAATGTGATTTGAGAGTCTCAATAATTTTAGAATTTCCTCTCTCTCTTACATCTTTAACGCAGCCCTTTTTATTGGCCATCAGTATTTTAGCTACTGCAAGTCTCATCCACCTTAAACACCCCCTACCTCTACCACACTCTCCTGTCCAACTACAAGCCCCTCACCTTAACAGTTAAATTTATTACAATGCATCTTTTAACTCATGTTCTCTCTTTCTTTTCCTTCCACTTTTTCTTCAACCCAACCCACTGCAATCTGGGATCAGTATTAGCTACTCCATTGAAACAGTTTTCTATGTCTCAGTGTCCTCCCCTGTAGGTTGGGGTAATAATACTCTCTACTTCACAGGGCTATTATTTGATTACTAAATATGTTTAATATCTGTAAAGAGTTTAGAGAAATGCATGGCAAATAATAAGTGTTCAATAATTGTTAAGTTGTTTATTATTAACATGCTCTTCATCAATGTCGTCAGTGAAATTCTTGCTAAATCCAGCGGGCACTGGCAGTTCCTACTTGACATCTGTGTGTTGACCACATTTCCTTCTTAAAAACTCGCCTTCCTTGGTTTCCATGATGCAAGTCTCTCAGTTTTCCTCCTACTTCTCTGTGTGGTTTTCTTGGTCAGCTCTGTGTGTCCTACAGCGGCCTGCCTTAAATGTTGATATTCCTCAGGGTCCTCTATTTGACTCCTTTCTCTTTTTTATCTACATGATTCTGCTTAGTGCTCTCATCTACTCTTGTGCCTTGAATTACTATCTCTAAACCTCATTCACTTATGTATTTAACAGATATTTATAGAGCATATTCTATGTGTCAAACACTGGGATTACTATTGTGAGCAAAACTTGACAGTGTTCCTGCTCTCATGGACTTAGTCATTAATTAGGAACACAGATACCAAATAATCACATACACAAATCTACAATTATGGAGCATTAATGGCTCCAAAGAAAATGAAGATAGTCCTAAGAAAGCATAGTACATAAATATGACCTAGATTGAGGGGGAAATACAGGCTTTCATAAGGTAGTGGTGCTTGGGTAGACATCTACAGGATGCACATATATTAGGTAAAGGAGGGGAGAAGGAAATCAAAAGGAGTACAGAGTATTCAAGGTACTTGAAGAAGATCAGAGTTGTTAAAACACAGTAAGGGGAAAAGAATAGCAAGATAGAATTAGAGAAGGAGGCAAAGACCAGAGATGGTGATGTAGGGACCATGCAGACCATGTTGCTGTTCAGTGTAAGAGCAATGGGAAGTAATGGAGGGTATAAAACTATGACATGAGTGAGGGAGTAAGTGACTTGATTTTTCTTTTTTTTAAACATCATTGTGGTGCAGCATAAAGATATTGGAGGTCCCATTGTGGATATGGGGTATTAATTATAACCATCTATGTAGTTTCTATTAGATCAATGTTAGTAGATGACAAGTGGACAGATTTGAGATGTTTTAGGAGATAAGTTTGATACAGTTTAATGTAGTTACTAGATCAGATATGGGTGAAGGGGAGGAAAGTATCAAGGATGACTCCTAATTTTTAGACGTCTACAGGTAGATAGATGGTAGCTGACAAATCAGCCCATATCTCTCTCTTGATTTTAGTCCACACACTCAATTGCCTGCTAGATATTCCCAACTTCCCATCTCACTTGCCCATCAAATAATCTATGTTCAAAACTGAACTATGCTAGCAAATGTTCTTCCTCTTGTGCTATTACAGTGAATTCCACAACCATCCATCCAATTGCTCAAGGCAGTTGACCTTGACTCTTTCTTCTCCATCACATCCAGTTAATAACCAACTTATATTGATTTTTTTTTATCCTTAACATCTTTTATATCTGCCCACATTTCTGTATTTCCACTGCTACTAGCTTAGATCAAGTCCTCATCATTCATCTGGATTTTGGTGATAGTTATTCCTTGGCTTCTCTGCCTTCAGTCTCCCACTTCTCTTATCTATTTTTCACTCTGCTGGTGCCCGTTGTCTATAAAGTATGGTCCCTTAGTATGGAAGAAAAGACCCTCCATGATCAGGACTCAGCCACATCTCTAGCACCATCTTTTTTTTTTTTTTTTTGGCTTTAATCCTTACTTTATAAGACCAAATGCTTTCCATTTTCTACAAAAACATATTGTCCTATCCTCAGCACAAGATAACAAGTCTTTTGAGCTTTGATCCTTCCTAATGCTGTAATTCTTTAAGGGGCCCCTGGGTGGCTCAGTCAGTTAAGTGTCTGACTTCAGCTCAGGTCATGATCTTACACTTCATGAGTTCAAGCCCCATGCCAGGCTCTGCTGACAACTTAGAGCCTAGAGCCTGCTTTGGATTCTGTGCCTCCTTCTCTCTCTGCCCCTCCCCTGCTCACATTCTGTCTCTCTCTCTCTCTCTCTCTCTCTCTCAAAAACAAACATTAAAAAAATAAAGATAAATAAAAAATACGCATTACCATCCTGTTTGCCTCTTTGTGAACTAGATGGTTTTTACTGAGAAAGGCCGTCTCTATTACTGGATGAATGTATGGGTTAGAAAACTGGTAACATTTTTTTTTTAACAAAAAGGCAGAATGTAGGGCAACAACAGCATCTGCAAATTTAACAGCATGTATTTATTTCCTACTAACTGAGCAACTAGCTACCAGAAGTAGCTACCAAGAAACCAACAAAAAGAGAAAGCAGAGACCAGGGGTTGGGGGAAAAGCTAGGGAAGGATCACTCAACGCAGGTGTTGTAAGGAAACTGTTAAAGAAGGCATCATCTTCAGCCTCTCTAGTGCTGTCAGATGTACCATGACACAGGCAGTTTGATAAACCCTTAATATTTGTAGTAAGAATGAACCAAAATTGTGACAGACCCCCAAATTCATTAGAAGCTTGATAGAATATAATCATTCCAATAAATATTGCAAGGAAGAACTACATGACTTTTCCTGACCCTTGATGAAATATAGACTAAACCATCTTACTAATCAGAGAGACAGTAAATCTTTTTGATAAGTGTATGCAGAGTTTAAACTGCATTTGGTGACTTCCTCCTATACACCATCTTCACAGTTTACAACATGTATCAGTAAGGATGCTTTTGTTTATAAGCAACAGAATTATGTAACTCAAAGTGCGTAAACAGTAAAAGGGTCTTGTGTTATTGGGTCACTTAACTGAGAAGTCTAGAGGTAGGGAGGACTTTAGGCACAGTTCAGTTGGGGTCTCAACTGGTTCTCTGTGAGTCCTTCCATTCTGTCTCACTTGTTGACTTTACCTTTAGTGTTGTTTCATTATGGGAACAACATGGCTCACATCCACGCATTATAATTTCCAGAGCAAGAAGGCATCTATGCCTCAGGATTCCTAACCCACATCAGCTGACTGAGCATCAGCTGATTGGATCACATTTGAACAAATTCATTCATTATTGAGAAAGCTATATGCTAATGAAGAAATAAACTTGTTCAATCACTATGGCAAATGGAGGTGAGATAATGTCAAGTAGAGTGTTCCTGGAATTTGAGAGGGGAATTGTGTTCATCAATCTCACATAAACTATATGGCTTTTCTAAAATGGAAGAGATAAAATATCCCAAAGGAAAACCTGGGGTTATCTAGTATAAGTGGTGGAGAAAAAATGGATGAAATTCCTAACAGACAACCAGCAAATATTCACTACAGACACAATTCAAATTTATTCATTTTAAAAACTTAGAAATTCTGTGTCCTGGATTTTTAAAGCTACTTGTGAATGGTTAAAACAAATGTCAAGCATCTACTGCAAGGGTAAAGAGAGATTACGTGCAATCAGAGCCCAATTCTCAGAAATCCCATTGATGAATGTGGATGCATAAGAAGACTAAATACTGTGCCTGACTCTCAAATCACATATTCATTCATTCATTCATTCATTCATTCATTCATTCATGCAGCATTTATGGAATATCTACTCTATGCCGGAAGAGCTTAATGCAACAGAATCTTTGACCTTAAGGGGTTTATTCAAGTAAGCACTGTAGAATTACAATTGAATAGTTAGAAGTTTTGATATACTCCTGTATATGGTACTATGGTAGAACATAGTGAAAATAAAGCCACATGGAAAATCTAGTGGAATCTTTACCAACCCTTCAATATCTCCTCCAAAGCTAACACTTCTACAATGTAATCCCCATCATAAAGCAACCCAAGAACATTCATTTCCAATCAACAGGTTTCTGAGAATGATACGTTAAAGGGAAATGGAAAAATAATTTATCTTATTCTAATTGTACACTCTAAGAAAATAATATGAAACAGTTTTGGTTGTTTGGAAACAAAAATGGATCGTTATTGTCTCAGAGAGATTTTATGTGAAAAATACATTTGATAATAATGTGAATTCTCTTAAACTATTATATTCTGTGATCATCTGGGGAAATAGTTTTGGGAATTAATACAATAGAAATATTTATAGAAAGGACATTAAAAGGAAAAATAGCAGACATAGTTGATTCCTTGTGACATTCTTTTATAGTATAAAAATCATGAAATCCTTGGTCCATATCACAGAGATAATGCTGAAAAAAATTCTAATCACTTTATCATTATTTCTAGCAGTGTCCCGGAGCTCCAATTCTAAGGACAGAGCTTTCTTTAAGCATCTAACATGAAGACATAGCTCAGAGAATTTTTGAAGAAATAGTTTCTTCACATGAAGTATACTTGATAATAACATTTTAATGTAATATTGACATTTCTGGTTTTTAACTCTGTTGGGCAGAATCTTGATGGAAAAGAAAATCACTTGTGACAGCTTCAGCATGAGTGTCTAATATCATGGCAATTTAACCCGGTTTTATCCTATATCAGAGGTATTCCATCAGAAAAGAACTAAAGTGCCCTTCATGTTTTATAGAAGCAAGTAATTTTTCATAACAAATGATGCTAAAATAGTCTTAAAATTATTAACTCTTATTAAATGAATATTGTGGGAAATATTGGTGGTTTATTTTCAGAGGTTTTTGGTAGACAAAATATAAATCATTAAAAATATAGAGTATACATAAAAATGTGTATATATTATATAATACATATAGAAAAATAAAAAATACGTATAATATTGGTCAGAGTATCGATTTACCCATTTGTACTAAACTGGTCTTTGGTCAAACAATTGAAAAGGTGAACCAAGTCATGACATTTGTGATCCATGTATGTGATCCATTTATGCTTGAACATTGGACTGTCTACACTCTTGCTTCTGAGAGTACAGTCCACAGGCCAGCAGCATCAGAATTGCCTTGGGTCTAGGTAGAAGTGCAGAATCTCAGCCCCTAGGCTCCAGATCTACTGAGTCAGCGTCTGCACTTCAACAAGACCCCCTAGGTGCTTAAAGCATTAACTACATCAGGGGATTTCAACTCTGGCTACACATTAGCATCAGTTGGGGTGCTTTTAAAATGTTTTATTCCCAGGCCTTACCCCGGACCAATTAAACAAGACTCTTTAAGGGTAGAACCAGGGCATGAGTATTTTTATATGCTCACCAAGTGATTCTAATATGCTGCAAAGCGTGAGAACTATTAGTTACACAATGCCCAAACAATCAGTAAATTCAATGTATTCTGAAAAGGCATAAAAGAAAAAGGAAGTGAAACCAATTCCTTTGTATTTGGTACTACTCTATAAATGATTGATTTTTTTTAACTGTTAATAAGTTTGCTTAGCTCCTGTGTGAACACAGCCTATTATGTCTCAACCTGCCTAGAAGTGTATTGTATTGTAAATCAAGAAGAAGAACACTTTGCCAAATCAATTAAAAGGAGTTTTAGGTTTGTTTTTCAACTTTGCTTCCCTTTGTCAGCCTTGCTTTCCAGCCTGACAGATCTAAATGCTGGATCTCAGACACTGTGCACATGCAAACCCCTGCACCTTTGGATTACCCACCCTCTTCTCCATGCACTCAGTGTTCAGTGTTTTACCCTATAATATTCCCTTGTCTCTCTAGCCCCAAATGAATTTGTTTCCTCTGAATCCCCATGTTACTTACTGTGTCTGTCATGCATTCTCACTGTATAGTCTTACATTGCTAGCTCCACTATTTAGTGGAATAAAATTGCCTGTTGTTTAATTTCTATATATAATCTCAGTCATTAGCAATCTATTTCAAAATGTTATGCATGAATAGGGAAGGGAAAAAGAAATCATGGCATAGTACATATGGCAGTCATTATAATCCTGTTTTATAGGTGAGCAAATGGAGTCTCAGAGAGCAAGGTGACAGGCTAGTAAGTTTCAACAGTAAGATATTTTCCCCAAGATTATTTAACTCAAAGTACAGGGGCAGTTTGATTGCTTTCATGTATATGTGTGTATTTAATATGTTATAGTACTTCAACAATAGTTCCAGGGCAGAGTTAGAATATGAATACACCAAAATATTCATTTTATTTTTATTTTTATTTTTATTTTTATTTTTATGTTTGAGAGACAGAGAGAGGCAGAGCACAAATGGGGGAGAGGCAGAGAGAGAGGGAGACAAAGAACCCGAAGCAGGTGCCAGGCTCTGAGCTGTCAGCACAGAGCCCGACATGGGGCTCGAACTTACAAACTGTAAGATTATGACCTGAGCTGAAGTCGGCTGCTTAACTGAGCCACCCAGGCACCCCACACCAAAACATTCCGAAAGAAAACTCCCTCTCAAAATTGATGTCCACTCTTCTCTTTGGAATACATTCAATGATTATTCTTTTTTAAACCAATTTGCTTTCTTCTGTTAGAAAATTAATGAAGTTTGATGAATAGGGGCAAAGGGAGGTGGTCATATTACACTTCTTTAAAATTACATCTTAAGCTAAGTGAAATAAGTCAAAGACATGCTCTGATTTCACTTAAACGTGGTAGCTAAAAACCAAAACTAATGAACAAACAAAAAGCAGAAACAGACCCCTAAATATAGAGACCAAATTGATAGTTGCCAGTGGAAAGGGGAGTGGAGGGATGGCCAAAATGGGTGAGAGGAGTGGATGATACAGGCTTCCAGTTCTGGAATGAAGATGACCTAGGAAGAAGAGGTACAGCATAAGGAATATAGTCAATGATATCGTAGCAGGGTTACATGCTGACAGAGGGTAGTAGCTACACTTATGGTGAGGATAGCACAACATATAGACTTGTCTAACCTGTATGTTGTACACCTGAAACTAGTGTAACATTGTGGGTCAATTATAGTTTATTTACAAAGAAAAACGGGAGGGGCACCTGGGTGGCTCACTTGGCTAAGCATCTGACTCGTGATTTCGGCTCATGTCATGATCTCATGTTTCATGAAATCAAGACCCGCGTTGGACCCTACATGGGTAGCACAGAGCCTGCTTGAGCATCTCTCTCTCTCTCTCTCTCTCTCTCTCTCTGCCCCTCTCCTGTGCATATGCTTGTGCATGTGTGTGGGTGTGCACTCTCTCTCTCTCAAAATAAATAAATGTTAAAAAAAATAAAAAAGAAAATGACATTTTAATGTACAACTAATACCAGAATAACTTTTTCTTATAAAAAATTAGAATATTGGGGATATGGATAAAATCTCTTTTTCCAACACCCTCCCACACACACATTATGCACTCCACCCAATCTAGATGCCTCTCTTTCCTCCCTGGAAGTAATCGTTTTTATTTGTGCACACCCTTAAAGATATTTGTACTGTCTTTAATACATATATACGGTATATTATCATAATTTTTATAGAATTTTTTTATGTTTTTAAAAAATTTTTTTAATGTTTATTCATTCCTGAGAGACATAGTGAGAGTGGGGGAGGGGCAGAGAGAGAGGGAGACACAGAATCCAAAGCAGGTTCCAGGCTCTGGACTGTCAGCACAGAGCCCGACATGGGACTCAAACCCATGAACTGTGAGATCATGACTTGAGCTGAAGTCGGACGCCCAAACAACTGAGCCACCCAAGTGCCCCTTTTTATGTTTTTATCATATAAAACATAGGGTTCTTGGAAACTAAGAGTTTTATTTGTACATCTAAAGTAAAAGACCTGGGAAGGATATCTAACTCAGGGGTCGACAGAATTAAGATTCAAAATTATATCTCAACCCTGTGGAATAATATCCTAAAGCTAGAGAGATAAAAATTTAGCTAGCATGAACATTAAAGCCCTGTATAAAGTACAAATAACAAATGTAGAATTCTGAATTGAAATTAGTTTATATGAAAAAGATTTACAGGTTTTTTTATCACAGACTCACAATTTAATAAAAATTCTAACACTTTGAAGTTAGTAGTTCTTATATCTAAAATAAGATTCCTTTAATAATATCAGAAATTACTCCAGAATATCTAAATTTAGAAGGAAAATACTAGATTGTATACAATGTGTATAATACGGTGAACAAATAATTTTAAAATGTGGGATTTACTTTGTGACTTAATATATTTTCAGACATAGACATATGTATATATTTTTTTCTTTTTCACACAGACACACAACAATGCCAAGTGAAAGAAAATTCCTTTGTTTCCCTCAGGTCAAGCTCTGTAAACATACAAAACATTTTTTACAGATCAGATAGTTTTAATATGAGAAAAATCCTACAATGGAGCACTACAGTAGTATTCCTTGTCAATGTTGATGACTTCTCAAGTAAGGATTTTGCCCCAATGGACTTAATCTCACTCGATGTAAAGCTAATTGTCTATCGTGATAACATATTTTAGTGGCGAATATTCATACCCAACATTCTTTGACAGAATATCTGGAATTGATGACATGGGAAGTCAGCAACATTTCCTGCCTGATACACATGCTTGCCCATGTTAAATGTCCACCTCTGCCTGATTTTTACTTTGACACTTGCCAACAGGCATAGATTTCAAGTAAAGAGTATTCTCCAAACAAGAAAAATTTAGAAGCCCTTTATCCACTGATTACCTCAAAGGTTTTCCCTACATTTGTGGATATCTTCTCTTCATGATTTTAGATGCATAAGTGCTGATTTACCTAGGGTATAAGGAAGTAGACATTCTGAGAGATGAATTTATTTTCCTTTCCTAAAGAAAGGTGAATATGACATTAATTTATTATGACCTTGACTGGTCAGAAGTCATAGGTGACCATGAATCTTGATCTCTTTTCATTTCTTCGAAAATTAAACTCTCATATGAACATGCTAAGCATTTCAGAAAATGGAAACCTGAGTGACAAGGAAAAAGCTGAATCAATGGGGCAAATGTATTGATGCATTTTTAAGAACTCCAAACCATGGTTTTACTTGAATTTATCTATCTTTGCCTTGATGTCCACCATAGCACATGAGAAGGAGATTCAAGGTCTTAACTCTATTATTGGCTTTATTCAGCAGCATCAGACCAATAATAGGTGTTTATCTACGAGTGTGTGCTGCTCCAGATAGAGTAGCTCATTGAAATTCTCCCCTCCGGTTTTCCTTCCCCAAGGAAATATCTATATCTCAGATCTGTCTAATTAACTAGTATGTGAAGAATAGAAAACTGTGAGACAATCCCTATGCTCATCGTTGCTGGGCTTTAAAAAGCTCAATAAAGTTTCTATCTACATTTTCTTGTTTACACTGTGGAGCAAAATGGATCAAACAAGCAAAGATTTGTGGCAACAGAGACAGTGCCTTTGTACAATATAACACATACTGTGTATCAAAGAAATATTGTGCCACTTCTCCGAAGCTGACATTGGAATGACATTGTAATCCTGGCCATCTGTCTTTCTCCTCTAGATGTCGATGAATGTGCGGTGGTGAATGGAGGCTGCCAGCAGCGCTATATTAACACTCTGGGCACCTTCCACTGTGAATGTGATACGGGATACAGACTCCATGCTGACGAACGCACCTGCATAAGTGAGTAAATATTAGAACCAGCTTGAAGCCGTTTTCAATGAAAATCGACCTGCCCATGTAGGGGCAGGAAGGAAAGGTTTTTCTATTGTAAAAATACCTCTGGAAGCTGATGGTTTTCAAGTACAAATCTATCTCTTAAGATAAAAAAGACATTTTGCTATTAAAAGACTGAAAGACAAAAAGAGATGGGGGAGGAAATACAGAAATTAACATTCATAAGTAAAACTCGAATCTCCAAAGGCGTGAATATTTCTATAGACTGTCATTTCTGCCACATGCAGTGAAGTGTAAATTTGTTAGTTATTGCTTATACAGGAGTACAGCACAGGGCCACAATGAAGAGAGGACAGGATGCTGAACTGCTACAATCACTAGCTACGAGGTTCACTCGTTTCAGGTCAGACTCAGAACTGGGCTCATGATTGTATCAGCAAAAATTATAACCGATAATAAGTCAAGGATCTTAGGGTTGCTCAAGAGTAATTAAAACTACACGCATGAAATATGAAGTTATTGTAATTTATTATACATCAAATTATTCTCAGCTGTTAGTTTTGGGTGTTAGGGTTATTATGTTAAATCTTCTCTGATTATTTCTAACTTTAATCAATTTTCTAAAATAAGTAGGTACACAGAAAAAAAACCAGAATAAACTTGTAAACTTCTGTGCTCCCTGTATGATTTATACATGCTCTTTTTGTTGTTGTTTTAACAAGTAATTTAGGTAAGTGTTTATTTTTCTAAATTTTTAAAAATGTTTTTTGAGAGAGAGACAGACAGAGAGAGAGAGAGAGAGAGAGAGCAGGGGAGGGGCAGAGAGAGAGGGAGGCATAGAATGTGAAGCAGGTTCCAGGCTCTGAGGTGTCAGCACAGAGCCTGATGTGGGGCTCGAATGAACCAGGAGATCATGACCTGAGCTGAAGTCTGATGCTTAACTGACTGAGCCACCCAGGTGCCCCCAAAGTGTTTATTTTTTAATTGAATGATTATTCCCAGATGGAATCAAGCATATTCTAATTTTATCTCTAGGTCTCTTTTAAAAGTATTTATTATATATAGGGCTTGTTCACTAGTCCATTTACTCAAAATTATTAGTGTTTTATAAGTATTCTATAATTATGAAACTTGAACTAGAAATCAGCCAATTTCATGTAGTTTCATTACATGTGCTTCCTTTTTCTTTTTCTCAACATGTTTTCAAGGAAATGAGAGAAGGCCAAGGGAAACAGGTACAGATGTCCTCGTCATAGGTCTGATTTTGATATGAGAAAATGGGGTTCTGACAGCAACAAAAAGACTTTGCCAAAATCGAGTGAAAATACAGATAGAAGTCATACCCAAGCAACCAGGGAACTCAATAGCATAATGATTATATCTACAGGAATCACAAATGGTGGGACAGCAGTCCATGCATATTTATGTAACCCAAATAGCCCCTTCTTTTTGCAAGATTACTGGTTTTAGCAACAGGAATCCCTTTCCCATCCACATCCCCAGCCTGTAAGGTCTTCAGGGTAACATCCTTTAAACTGCCATTCTAACTTCTCTCAGTCACAAAATATTTGGGAGCAGCAGGATTATTGATACATACAGATGAGGTATTTCTCAGTTAAGGTTGAGCTGGTGAATTTTTGTATCTGATAGACAAATATTTTGCCAAGTAGTAATTTCTATAAATCTATGATATCTGGTCTTTTTGATAAGGCCAAATAAACACTCTAATAACCAACTAAATTATATACACAGGTATAATTTCCTAAGTTTTGGTGGTTAATAGCTATTTCTTAGTAAAATCATTAAGCACTTTTCTTACTCCTGACCGCCATTGCCCTTGAATTTTCTAAATTTTGTTCTAATGACTTCAGGTCAAGAGTGGAGTTGGATAAGGATATTATGGTTTATCTTTTCTATTTCTATTCCTTAAAAGTCCTGCTGTGCAGATACATGGACACTACAGTTATAGCTTAGTTTAAGTTCCTTATGCTGATCTTCTACGCAGAATTTCAGCATAGTATATATATATATATATATATATATATATATATATATATATATATACATATATATATATGGTGCAAAGTAAGTTAATGAGAGGTATGGATTTCATGGCTATAATCTTTTTAAAGCATTAACCCCACAGATGTGACTCTACTGATGGTACATGACTGAGACCCAGCACTTGACCTTTATGGAAATTCTGATGCCTCTCTCACATAAAACACTGAAGGGCCTTAAGAATCTCAGGTGACACAATTACAGCATTCTTGTTAAAATGAGTTGGAGAAGAATTTAAGTACTTTGTATTTAAAGACTAATACTGTAAGCTTGAGGGTAAGAACTATTTGCTTATTTGTTTTGAAAAACTAGGTTTACTGTAGAGAACTGAATTTCATAGTGGTTTGTATTTTGAGTTATATTGTAGGAAGGGTCAGATATTTTTAAAAACAGGAAAATTAAGTTAGCTTGCTTTCCCTTTGGAATTTTTTACCTGGCAGAAGACTGAAAATGGTGGTTGATGCTTACAGGGAAATTGTAGTAGACAGAAATTCATCGTGACTCATGGTAGGGTCACGGAAGAAAAGACGGAGTTATGGAATTTTATGATCCCACTACTTCGGGGTACTTGAAATTAATTGCCTCCATTTATCCCTTCCTCCCTTCCTTCTCTTCCTTCCTACCTCTGCCCCATTTTTCCCATCAGTCATAGACCTAGGCTAGTGTGACATTTTGAATTATAGCCTCTGGTGCTCTTTGCACTTTGTCTTAATCACAGTTACAGTAAAGTAAACTCCCTGTACCTCTAAACATTTACAGAGTTTCAGATGATTTTGCTTTAAAAAAAAAAAAAGGGTCCCCTCTCTAGCAATTGTGCACTTGTGGTGATATACGGCCAGTCAGCCTCTGCCAAAATGATAAAGTTCCATGAAGTGCTTTCAGACAAGGGTCCATAGTAGCTGACTGCCATGGCAGGAAGTACGAGTGTGTGGGCCACACGGTTCCTTATAAAGGGTTTCTTGGACTGCCAATAAATACAGTGTGATCCCAGCAAAAGTGGGGAGCTTAGCCCCAATGCGCTTCATCTCAGCTTCTGAATGTGTCTATAAATTCTTGGAATGTATGTCATTTGGGGGCGGGGTGGGGGGGCAAGAGCTTATTATTTTCATCAGATTCCTAAAGGTATCTATGACACCTCAAAACATTCCACACGTCATTTTGTCCTTACGATGGCACTTCTTAAGAAGGTGTATGTGTGGGGGATCTCATGACACTGTTATGTCAGGATACTGTCGTGTGATACTATCATATGGTCTAAAGCAATGCTGGTCAGTGACTGCTTCCCCCTACGGCCTCCTTTATGATAGAATTCCAAGCCAGAGGCCTGACTCCCTGTCCTTCAGTAGCATGCTTCCTGGCCTGCCATGACCTCTCCTGAGAGACAGCAGCATCAGGAAAGCCTGTCTGAGGAGATGTCCCCCACGGGAGGAGCACCGCAACAAGTGAGACTAGCCATGCCTGGTTGTCGGAAGGGCACAGACAAAGCATGGGAAAGCAGACAGAAATGGAATTCTCACCAGAGTTGATTTGCTATTCATAGTCTCCATTAACACAGATCTCATCAAGTAATTCATATACCTTTAAATTTTCCTTTACTTAGAAACCAAAAGCGTAAAAATTAGAAACTTCTAGGGGCATCTGGGTGGCTCAATTGGTTAAGTGTCTGACTTCAGCCCAGGTCATGATCTCGCGGTTCGTGGGTTCGAGCGCTGTATCTGGCTCTGTGCTGACAGCATAGAGCCTGGAGTCTGCTTCAGATTCTGTGTCTCCCTCTCTCTCTCTGCCCCTCCCTTGCTCATGCTCTCTCTCTCTCTCTCTCTCTCTCAAAAATAAATAAACATTGAAAAAAAATTTTGCTTAAATAAAATAAAAAATTAGAAACTTTTAGCAATCATCTTTTGTAGAAATCATCAGACAGATAGATGTGTTGATGTTCTCACCAGTCTACCATTAACTCTTGTCCACAGATTAGGAACAGTGGCACAGTAGAAATCCAAGCTAGCACGTGGACTTCTATAAAGCATGTAATCTTTCTGCACCCTGGTTTCCCTATGTGTAAAATGTGAAAATTGGACAAAAATGACCTTAAAGCTACTGCATCTCTAAAGTGTTGTAATTTTATGGAGTTTCTAAAAGGACTAATTCATAACAAATCATCTGCTAACCTATATTTTTAAAAACTCGATTGAATTATGTGTACTAATTACCCTTTAGAGCTCTAACTTTATTTGAAAAGTGTTTAAAGAATTTAGGCTTTAGAAAGCCCAAGCATAAAATCAGGGTGAGAATTTTGTGTCCACTTTAATTAAAATGAGTGTGTATCTCAAATGTTTTTATTGGAAAAAAAATTATACGTCAATGCTTGTGTGAAAATACTATTTTTTATAATTGTATCTGGGAAGAATCTGAGAAATTATCTAGCCCAATCTCCTATGTGAGAGAGAGGCTGCCTTCTCTCTCCTCCATTTGAAGATAGGCCAGAAGGTGGCTGGCCATCTTAAGCCAAGAAGAAAACTGTCATCAGACACCCAACTCCATCCTGGACTTTCCAGCCCCCAGAACTATAGAAAATAAACTTCTGTTGACAAAGCCACCCAGTCAGTGGTATTTTGTAATGGCCCCTGAGCAGATGAACATGCTCCTGGTTCTCCTTTACCTACCCCTTCTCTGCTTTATCTCCATTTTGCTCTTCTACTTTCAGACATAAATCAGTACCTGTAAAATATCTGGCAGGTATTTATTAAATATTAGCTTTTACTACGACAGAATATTAAAAAACACAAGAAACTTTACCCAGATGGATTTGCTTGTTGGGGAAAAACTCAAACTCATTGCAATATTTCTAGTTTTTGATCTTTGCCAGTGTTCTCTGTTACAAAATATATTACCCTTCGATAGCTTTTAATTAGTGATTTTCTTATTGTTAAGAGGTGGACTTTAGTAAATATTGCTAAATATAGGTAGTAATGATAATGTAGACTAACCCCCTTATACTGCCAGTGGATATTTTTTCACAGCCAGAGGCTACATACCAAAATAATTTATATTACCCAGATTTTCTGTATTTAGCTGTATAATTTGCATTTTAAGTAGCTTGTAAGGTTTTAGCTATAATTTGATAGACCTCACAAAATCTTTCATGATTTTCCATTTTTAATAGCAACCTTGTGAGACACACTCAGCTCAAATCTGCATTCATAATCATGTCCTTCCCCAGATATATTTGTTGAAATCAGCCTTTCCAGAGGGGTGAAATAATTAAATGATTGAAAGTTTTAATGCTTGCATAGTTCTCTTACCTTTCTTTCATGCCTTCAGCGCATAGATTTATTAACATCTGCACTCACGAATAAACAAATGGAATCACTGATGTCTGCACAGAGAAACCTCAGGTCAACAACATTTTAATTATTTTAGTCTTTAATGCAAGAATTCTTCACTTCCAGTTGCTGGGAATGGTCAGAATCTGTTTTTGTTCATTGGCCCCTTTTAGTCTCACTAAATGAGAGGGGAACAAAAAGGAAAAAGAAAGGTAACAGGTAAGCTGTAAACTAAAGATTTTTTTCATGTGGGTAAGTGTGTGACAGTAGGGTAAGAGGTCATATTTTAATTCCAAATAAACAGAAGTTGGATGGAAAGAAAAGGAGGGAAGGACAACCTAGAAACTGGATTCAATAAAGATACCCTTAGTAAAACTTTGAGCTTGAATAAATTTTCTTAGATAAGATTTTTATGAGTTTCACATTTTAAGTTAATGCTAAACTTAGAAAAAAAGATTGAGAAAACCATTAGGTGTGGTGGTCTTTGTACAATGGATTCTTTTGTTTTGATCTCAGTGTTCTGATCAGTGATGTCTAAGTTTTATTTGATAGAAAGAGTAGACGATTCTTTCGACAGAATGCAAAGCGGTTGCCCTAAAATTGGAGATGAAAGAGGTTGAAGACTTTCATCGTAACTACCTTTCAATTAGTTGCATTATTTATGAAGACAAATTAGAAACAGAATTCATTTCAGATGACAGCTGATGTCTTGAAAAGGGATATGTCAGGTTAAAAAAATTGTTTAGTTTGTCAGGTTGATGGCATCTCTCAGTCATTATCAGATTCCTTTCCCTCTCAATATTAATCACTTTTGTGTGGTAGATGATAAATTTAATTCCCAACTTTGAATTTAAGGAACACTTCCCCATGCCCTCCTCGTTCCCAATCTGTAGTCTTACGAAAAATCATGAACTTCCCAAATTTTTATCCATGTTATTGATTATTAGCCAAATTCAAAAACTTTTTCCAACTACTTGGCTTTTAGGAATACATTTGGAAACTTTCCTTTTTTTCTACAGTTTTTCCACAGTCTGACGACTTGGGAAGGTAAGACTGACAATTTTAGACAGAGGCTGACTGAGGTCTAAATTCTACTGCATCACGTAAAAGTTGTGTGATCTTGGCCCAGTTTCTTAGTCTCTCTGATCTTCAGGGTCTGTATCGTTTCTCTTTCTGTCTCTCTATCTCTATCTATACCTAATAGAACCAGGAAAATATGTCACAAAAATCAATATTACACATTGTGCAAGGACACATACCTTATAAAGACAAATGCATTTAACACACTAGAATGGCTGCCCATCGGGATAGGGGAGACTGAGAGTAGACTCTAGAGCTAAAAGTGAACACATCAAGCAAGGAGGTCTCTACAAGGGCTAGGGAGTAATGACAATTTTCCTTGAACTGAGCATTATGGTGAACTCTACCTTCCATATCGAAGGTTAGGACAAAACAGAACAAGGCAATGACATATTAGCACAGTGGTCTTCCTACTTGCCAGTAGTCTTTCCTTTCCTTCTTTTTCTCTGTGTGGAAGGTATCGTCACATGTCTTCCTTCAGAATAACCTCCAGGATTTTTTTTCTAGTTACATTTGTAAAATATTTTTAAAAGTGAGATTTTATAATATATATCATATCACATAATAACAAATAATTTTGTTTTCTTGTGTTTCTTAAGTAGTTTCATAGTGTGTTGCAGAATACCCACTGTTTCGGATGAACTTAAGTATGAAGAGATTAAAACAGTACCTGGCACATAGTGATGCTCAGTAAATGGTGGCTTGAATCAATAGCTTGTGATGATTATGTGTGTGCTCTTACATTGTCTTCTCACAATCGGAACACCTGTCAAGTGCATAGAGACACTGAGAATGGGGGATTTTTGGATTGTTGGCAATTCCAAGTACAAGGGTCTAGCTTTAAATTATTCATTTGTGAAAATATAGCATGGGATTTAGGATTGCGAGAAAAATAACGCTAATCTGAAAACAGCATATCTTGGAAAAAATTACACCTTGTTCATTGTAACAATATGAACTTTATGACATAGTTATCTCACATACAAGCTATGTGACTTTGAGGTAGTCACTTAACTGTTCAACGACTGTTCTCCATATCTAAGGGGTAGGGAGGGAAAGATACAGGATAGGTGAAATCCTTAATGTGATGCCTAAAACAGAGTAAGCATTCAATAAATACTAGCTGAATATGAATTTCATACTTGCCATTGACTGTTGTTATGGGACCACATAGAATTATGGAGGGTCAGACACTATAGGTGTAAATTTGTTTTGGTGATCAGATGGCTTCCATTGAACATCTTTGTTGCTGGGTTTTTAGTAAATGTACATTAAGTGATTCTTTTAACATCTGTCTATTTTATTTTATTTTATTTTATTTTTTTATTTTTCATGCCTTTGGAGTTTTACAGCAATATTCACAACTATATTTTCACTGTATGGTAAAATTTCCCATTCTCATTTAGCACTAGATTGGCAATTTATATCTCCCTGTTTCCAAAAGCACTGGGGACAGTAAGCTTCAAGGCAGCTTATGCATTTTTACAGGGTACAAAGTACAAAAAGACATTAAACTAAATAGTACTGCTTCCATCCAAACGAAGCAGAAGGATTAAGAGATTGGAAATACCAGATATGAGCATAAAACTTAAGTCCAAATCTAGTATCCCAGTATGGTTTTCTAGCTAATGACGGGAAAAGAGCCACATGGTTTCAGAGTGTGCATTCTCTAACGACAATCAGAGAGACATTTTTTTTTTAATTGAATGATATCAAAATCTAGTACTGAATGTATGTCATTTATTTTGCAGAAAAAAATCCTGAAATTCTCGGCTAAGGGGCCTTCCGACCTTTACTTCCATCTAGCAACTTCAGTATTAACTCTCTGCTCTGTCTGCTTTGCTCTTCACTCAGAGAAAAAGTGCCCGGCTGTTATTCAGGCAAATCCCATCCTGCCTTCCCTTATAACTTTGCTTCTAATATTACATCCTTCTTTCTCTCCTATCATCAACCTTTTTCTCTCCATCTTAACACAAAACGTTTCCCTAAAACTAGTTTTGCCATGCTTATCCATGAGTTTTCCCTACTCTTAGGTTCCAGAAGTGCTTACCAGTCGCTTTGCTTAATGTCTTGACAATAATGATCCCTTTTACCTTCATGACATTTTCTCCTCCTTGGTTTGTAGGACACGACTTTCTCTTGGTTCTTTTCCATCTCTGTGATGATTCCTTAACCTCTGTCATATAATCATTTCCCTCTGCCCACCTTTGAAAATTCTGATCATCTTCAGAGTTCTAATTTTGGCCCTTTCTCTACTTTCCCCTGTGTTCTTTTCCACTTTCACAGCTTTGCGTACTACAATCAGCCAGAGGTGAGTGATGTCCAAGTCAGTATGACTCAGTCAGTTCACTTTCTTTGTTCTCTTGACCTATAGATGCAGCTACCGTGTGAGGCCCTCATTAAAGAGGTCCCCAGTGTTTCAAACGTAGTGGACCTAAAACTAAATGTATCTTCCTTTTTCCTCTTGACTCCTCATCTTTCCTCTTCTCTTGTATTCCCCCTTCATGCCGTTCATTCTCCAGGCCAGCCTAGTACCCTGGAGTTGCTCATGGCTCATCTTGTCTCTAATTCCACACATCCAGTTCTCCAATAAGACCAGTGGGCAATCTCTCCAGAATACCCCTGCCTCCAAAGAGCTCTCGCCACCAGGACTATTTGCATTCAGGTCCTGATAATCTCTTACCGAAAGGTTTATTATCATTGCCTCTTAACTGGTGTCATCTTCCTTACTTGCCCCATTGCCACATATATCTCTTGAAAATATAATTCAAAAAATTATATTTTCATCCTTAAAACCCTTTATTGTCTCTGTGTAGCTTTTAGAACTAATTCAGAATGCTTACTGTGGCTTAAAAGATGCTTCCTGATCTGAGTCTTTGTTACTTCTGTCTCACCTGACCTGTTTCTACTCCATACTTCATACTCCAGGCTCAGATACACTGAACATTTGCAGTGCCTCAAGTATACCAGAAGTTTCCACATCCCTATGCCTTTTTCTTAGTGTCCCATCTGTCAGACACCCCCTGCTTCTGCACATGCTTTGTCACTGGGCTTGACTGCCGGTCGACACTTTCTCTTCACCCCTAGTCTTCTCTCTTCCCCACCTTTCTTCACCTAACTCCTGCTTATCTTTCAAGATAAAGTTTGTAATCACGTCTTCTGAGAAAACTTTCCAGGTCCATTCCCATACTTCTAAAACAAATTTGTCACTTGTAAGATTTAAAGATTCTTTTAGTGATGAGACACATCATAAAGACACTCAGATAGACAAAAGGAAGAACACTTGGCTACTTACATCTCCAAATGAGAGAAGGGTATCACTCAGGACTGCATGGGTTACACCGAAGACAGGGTAACAGTAAACTGGAACTATAAGAGGTAGCTTATTTATGCCAAGTGGGGTGGGATTAGGCTAAACTCACTGTCTTCCTGGGATTGGGTATTTTGAATGATTTCACAAACACAAAAAAGCAGGGACCACCCTGGGTGTTCAGTGTCTGAGAACCTCTAGCGTTTGGGCGTGTGTTCCTGATACAGGAAGTAGTTGGGGTGGGGGCTTGGCAAAGTATCTGTGAAGGAGATCTGAGTGTTTTGAGCCATGACTTAAAAACTGGGTCAAGATAGCACTGTGAAATATTACATTATACCACTACATAGAGCCAAAGGCAGGTCTCTGACATAGAACCTCTTACAATGGATTGTAAAGATAGCTCTTCTTGACTACCTCCCCCACTAGGCTTTCATGTCTTTTGTATTCTCAATACCTCGCATGTGACTGAAATAAAGTGTTTAACTTTCTTAAATGACTCTACATTCATTCAGTGTTTAAAATATAAAGATCCTTGCAATATATTATGCTTTGTTTAGAAGTAGGAGCATTTTGTTTTCTTTATGATCTGCGTCTCTTTATAGATAAGACGAATTAAACGTAAATGCATGGCTTTGGCCTCTAAGAAAAAATCGAGACTGCTGGATTGGACCATTCACAGAGAAAGCCAGGTCTCCTCAGGGCTTGGCCCTCTGTGTTGACATCACGATGAGGCTGAACAAGCATAGTTTAAGTACCCTGTCTTCAGATGCATTAATTAATCCAAAGATTCTAATTCTAGAATCTAGAGAGTTGTAGTTTAATTTTGACTGTGACCATTAATAATAATAGTTACTATGATCTTTATCACATTATATCTAACGCCCACAGCCACCTTAAGAGGGAGATACTGATACTGTCATTTTAAAGACACCGAAACTGGGATTCAAAGGTTAATATTACAGCTTTGGAATCTCAGGCAGGGTTTATGGCCCTGCAGATTCCTTCTCGGAAATGAGTACACGTGATGGGGAAGCATACTGAGGCTGCTTTTTACCTGCTGAAGGGGAAGAAGGAGACAAGTAGTCAGTTCAGCACATCTGCCAGGTAAACTCTGCTAAACTTCTCTTTTCCAGGCTATACGATAGGGTGATTTAGAGTCTTATGTCATCCTAAGTTTGGGAACTGAGAGAGATTCTCTGTATTCTCTCTTAGAAACTGAAAAGTTGGCTCATTCCGTAGGTACCCACACTGGTTGTTTTGGGCGATGGTGCGTTGGCCTTCTGTCTGGGCAGGAATGCAAGTCAGACTCTTAAGCTTTCACAACAGAATGTCAACTTTGCCTCCTCAGTGTCTGGTATCTAAATCTTATGGCTCTCACTTCAGTTGACAATATAGAAATTCTGCACTACAGGCCTGTGTTGGAGGATCTGACCGTGAACTGAATGGGAGCCAACATTCATCCAAATCTCCCTTAAGACATCTGATATACAGAGTGCACAGCAGAAGATCATAAGCTTTGGCACCTAAAATCTCTAAGTTAGAATCCCAGCTTTGCACCCACTATCAGCGTGAACGTGGGCATGTTGTTAAATGATAACAACGGCTCATATTGATGGAGTGCTTGTTACCTATCAGGACACGGTGTTAAGTACTCTCTATTCACTGTTTCATTTAAACCTCATAAAATCCTGTGAGGTGGGTGCTAGTATGGCTATTTTAGCATGGGGAAAGAAATGAAACATAGAAAGTCTAAGCAACTTGAGGAAGGTCACTCCCCTTACAGAATGGATAAATCCATGATATGCCCTTTGGGCATAGCTGATCAATGAAATCCAGCTGTGTTAAAATAAACAAACACGTCTATTCAAAAGCAAAGCATTTGAATTTTATTGTTAAAGCTTTTTAAGGAAGGAAAAGATGCCAGTTAAAATTTAAAGGGTTCACAGCACAGTTGCATGGAAAATGGGTTAGGCATACATAGAATCAGAGAGAACCCATCAAGAGATATTGCCTTGGGGCGCCTGGGTGGCTCAGTCAGTTAAGCTTCCAATTTCAGCTCAGCTCATGATCTCCAGGTTCATCAATTCAAGCCACCAGGCTCTCTACTGTCAGCACAGAGCCTGCTTTGGATCCTCTGTCCTCCCTTCCTCTTCCTCTCCCCTCTCTCAAAAATAAATAAATATTAAAAAAGAGAGAGAGAGAGAGATTATTGCCTTATGGCTGGACTGGTGAGAGACTGTCACTTTGGGTTATGATGATTAAATTTGGGTTATGATGACTAAATGCCAGGAACCTGGAATCCTTTTTCCATGTATACTCAGCCATATGAATTTTATTTTATGAAAAATAATATCATATAGAACACACAAAATTTTGTAGTTTGATATTTTACAGTTTGCAAATTAGTTATTATGTAAAAGTCAATATAATCGTTTGAATATACACTCCAAGCGCATGAGTGTTTGCATCAAATTCTAGGATTTTGCTGGGTTATTTAATAACAACCTGATGACGTGTCATAAAGTAAAAAAGAAAGGATTTCCAAGACTTATTCTTGTGTGACACTGTTTAGAATTTGATTTGAAGGTTTCGTATTGTATGGTTTCATATTTGCTAGGAAGCTTTCGTCATGTCAGTCCCTCCCAAATGAGTCATAGAGTATAAACCAATAGCACAGAGCCCCTCTGCCTGTTCTGCTCTGCCACGACCCCAGTGGCATTACTTTAGAAGTGGGTATAGTAGAGGACTCAAAATTTTAATAATTGCAATGGAATGGCTTGATTGATTATCTGCCTCTAGTGTTTTCTATATTGTATGTTGGAAAAAAAATGTTCGAGATTTCAATATTTCTCTTGGATTCGGGGGGAAAAATGCAAATTTGTTTTTCTGTTGAGCCGATTAATTAGTCCTCTTTCGTCTGGGGAGAATGCCCTGATTCCTACAACTCACATTTTTTTAAAAAATTCCTCAAATTTAAAAGCAGTCTAGTCTCAACCTGGCCTTATTTCGACAACAGCAACAAAAAAGATTTCATAAGCTTCCTTATTTCTCATTATACCTTTTATGGGACCCTGTGGTATAAGAACTACACTATTTCATCTCTTGTATTTCCATGAGACTAGTGATGGCTTCTCTAAGTGCCATATCCCATACACATCAGAATAATGGATTAAAACTAGAAAGAAAACATTATATATTAGGCCTCTTCAACCTCACTCTGAGTGTTGAAATAGACTGTTGCTTTGTTACACAGTTATTTAACTTGTATGGAATCATCAAAATACAAAATTTAAGATGCGGAAGAATAGGCTTCCTGCATCCCAGTGACTGACACATTTGCTAACCCTCTCCTTGCAGAAAGCATAAGTTAATAAGTGCAGAGTCTCAGATTCAGTAGGATATATCCTGCCTTGGAAGCACAAATTACGAGATCAAGAATAATTGATAGTCCACGTGACCCATTAAAACAGGTTTCATTTAATGCAATATGGTTTAAAATTGTATCTCTTTTAAGTAGGCTAACCTGAATGTAGGCACCCTTTTTTTGCACTTTATAGCAAAACTGAGCAATTCCCTCCGCCATTCCGATCAGAGGAACTTGAACTGAGAGCACATGTTTAATGATGCCCGGACTAGCTATTGATTAAACACTGACAATGTTCAGAGGAATTGAGAATCAAAAAGCCTCCCCCATGGCCAGCTCTTCCATGCTCACTTCTTAATAGATGGCAAAGGAGGATTCTAAATGAGAGCGCTGCCCTGCTTGTCCTCAGAACTCCACAGGCAGTGGGATTAATTTCTGCTTCGCAGTCCTTTGCAACTACCGTGTCTAACATGTCCAGAAATGAATACAGATATCCCTCCTTTTTTATTTCCTTGTTCCTCCTTTTTGAAGCAAGAAATTTCTTATATGAATTTAATATAGAATGACACCACTGCATAAGCAGAATGAATGAGGGCTCACCATTAATTCATACATAAAAAATAAGACAAATCCTGGGGAGATAATTCAGGCTGAATAATTCTCCAAATCAAGCAAGCAAACAACAACAACGAAAGTTTAAAGAAGATAAAGAATAAGAGAAAATAAAAATAGAAAAAGGATTCGAAGCCAGGACTGATGTTCCTACCACCATGGCTCTGTTGAGTTGATTAGTTTCCAGAGGCTCAGATATTTTTAGGATATTCTTTTGTCTGGGTGGGAGATTGTGACCCAGAACTGTGAAGTAAGGCTGTTTCTACACTTAAAAAAAAAATGTGATTTTCAATGATGGAACCACCCAGCTGTTTTACCTTCAACAAACATTAATGGAACCCCTAGAGGGTGCCAGGAACATTGCTTGCTGCTTACCCTTTTAATGTTACTTAATCCCTCCAACAATCGTATGACATATTCATTATAATTTTTTTAGAGATGTGAAATCTGAGGTTTGGAGGAATTAAATAAATCTCTACTATCAAATAATCAGTAAATAGGAGAGACTAAAGTCATGCTGCTAGAAATTGTCAGAGCAAGGATTAAAATCCAGATATTTTGAATAATATTCTATTGAGCTAATTACCATATAATACCTTACTTAGGTTTTTTTTTTTTTAATTTCTTTTAACATTTATTTTGTTTTTGAGACCGAGAGAGACAGAGCATGAACGGGGGAGGGTCAGAGAGAGAGGGAGACACAGAATCCAAAGCAGGCTCCAAGCTCTGAGCTGTCAGCACAGAGCCTGACACGGGGCTCGAACCCATGGACCGCAAGATCATGACCTGAGCTGAAGTCGGATGCTCAACCGACTGAGCCACCCAGGTGCCCCACCTTACTTAGTCTTATAATACACACTTAATGAAAGGTTGTGTGGAAAGCTCAGATTTTTTTTTTTTTTTTTATTGTTGGTTGTTCGTTTACTTTTTTCCTCCCTGGTTTCCTAAGGATTACATCCTTAGGGTTAAAAAAAAAGTGGAAATATAAAAAAGTATAAATAAGGAAAGCATACACGACAAAAACCCACAACTCAGAAGCGACCACTGCTAACGTTTAGGTTTCTTTCATTTCAGTATTTTATTTATATGTTTTTTTCTCTTCATAACTGAGACCATGCTACTTTTTGTGATATATTCATAGAGCAGCACACATATCACACATACACTCCCTACATATCAATATGTATTAATCTAAAACTATTGGTAAAATGCACTTTAATTGGGGCAAATACCTTTTGATGTATGTAAGGAAAAAAATATATATATATAATGGAACTTTTTTCTCTTCTAAATAATGCTAATATTAGTATTTATTTGCATATATTATCTAGATATTTTATTGTTTTCTAGGTGAGATTCAAGCACAAGGGTTAACGTAAAAGAAGTTTTTGAAAAGTACATCGTTTTAAAAATTCTTGATACCTATTGTCAAAATATTTTCCAGATTTTAAGACCATTTGTTAATCTGTTACAACTTAACAGCTCCAATATAAAACCTCCTTTCTAGCACAAAATTTTATTGCCTTTTTCAGTGTTTACTAATTTAATAAGTAAAACCATGTACATTGTTTTACTTCTTTCATTAATTTCAGATTCTAAAAATAAATGTGTCAGTTGTATTTCCTTTTATGAGTTTCCTGTTAAGGTACTTGGCTTTTTTAAATTGTGAATTTCAGGGGCTCCTGGATGGCTCAGTCAGTTGAGCATCTGACTCTTTTTTTTTTTTTTTTTTTTTTAATTTTTTTTTCAACGTTTTTTATTTATTTTTGGGACAGAGAGAGACAGAGCATGAACGGGGGAGGGGCAGAGAGAGAGGGAGACACAGAATCGGAAACAGGCTCCAGGCTCCGAGCCATCAGCCCAGAGCCTGACGCGGGGCTCGAACTCACGGACCGCGAGATCGTGACCTGGCTGAAGTCGGACGCTTAACCGACTGCGCCACCCAGGCGCCCCGAGCATCTGACTCTTGATTTTGGCTCAGGTCATGATCCCAGGGTTGTGAGATTGAGCCCCACATAGGGCTCTGCACTGAGCGTGGAACCTGCTTGACATTCTCTCTCTCTCCCTCTGCCCCTATCCCCCACTTCACTCTCTCTCTCTCTCTAAAGATAAATTTACAAATAATAATAATAATAAATAGATTGTGAATTTCATCTTTTAAAATATATATATTATTTTATAAAGCAAGCATAGCATGATATCTGTCATCCTTATTACAAATATGTTGTAATTTTTTTGGTATAAAAGTGTATATATCACAATTTAGAATATATATATTGGAGCGCCTGGGTGGCTCCGTCAGTTAAGCGTCTGACTTCAGCTCAGGTCATGATCTCGCGGTCTGTGAGTTCGAGCCCTGCGTCGGGCTCTGTGCTGACTGCTCCGAGCCTGGAGACTGTTTCAGATTCTGTGTCTCCCTCTCTCTCTGCCCCTCCCCTGTTCATGCTCTGTCTCTCTCTGTCTCAAAAATAAATAAAAACGTTAAAAAAATAAAAAACAAAAAATTTAGAATATATATATATTAAAAAATAAGAGGAAAATGTCAGAAAATCATCACCATTACCACCCAGAGTTAATGAGTTTTAATATTTTCATTGTACTAGGTGCGAATTTGGGTCCTGAGGCCTGGCCAGATCCTTGACCAGAACTAGAGACAGATGTAGTAGAAAGCCTGTGTACCTCCAGCACTTTTGCTGTCTACCTATCCATTATGAATCAGTCATCCATATGGTTTTAAGAGCTTTTGAAGTAGGACTCCCTACCCACCCTTTCTTAGCAAATGAGACTGTACCTCAGTTCTTTGAATCGAATGAAATGGGCAGCAGGGGACTCCAAGGAAAATATTCACCAAAGAGTTCCAGCACTTTGTATTTCCTAATCCTAATAATGCCATGCTTCTCTGGCCCTCACATAGCTGGTACCTGACAGTGAGATTCTTCCTAGGACCCCAGAGCTAGTGTAGAAGAAATTCTTCTCACAGGAGCTATTAACCACAGAGGTTTTCTAAGCAGGGACATCCAAGCAACTGTTTAAACAGAGAAAAATGTCTGATCATATATTGTTGCAGCAAATTAAAGGCCTATGGTGATATTAATTCAGTATATTTTTGGGGCGCCTGGATGGCTCAGTCTGTTAGGCATCTGATTTCAACTCAAGTCATGGTCTCATGGTTTGTGAGTTTGAGCCCTGCATTGGGCTCTGTGCAGACAGCTTAGAGCCTGGAGCCTGCTTCGGATTCTGTGTCTCCCTCTCTTTCTGCTCCTCCCCTGCCCATGCTCTGTCTCTGTCTCTCAAGAATAAATAAAAATTATTTTTTAATGTATTTTTAAACTTTGGGACAGTAGTGGATAATTATTTCCAAGGTATCATGTAGAACCGTACAGATTTTTAGAAGTCCTCTAAAGGACTGATATTAAAGAGGACATTCTGAAGAGAACGATTAGGAAAGCATGATTCTCAACCTTCTAAAAGGACCAGTAAGATGATGCAGAATTCCCTATCTTTACTATAGACAAGAAAGTAATTGCTTAAGAGAGGCACACAAGTTTGAGGAGACAGTGTTCTCTGTCTGCTCATCCCATCTTTTTCCCACAAGAAGGAAAAAGGACAAAGTCAAAGAGGCTTGGCTGTGAGTTCTTTTTCTTTTCTAAAAGAAATTAAATTGGGGCGCCTGGGTGGCTCAGTTGGGTAAGCATCCAACTTCGGCTCAGGTCATGATCTCATGATTTATGAGTTCGAGCCCCGTGTCGGACTCTTGCTGACAGCTCAGAGCCTGGAGCCTACTTCGGATTCTGTGTCTCCTCCTCTCTCTGCTCCTCCCACACTCATGCTCTGTCTCTCTCTGTCTCTCAATAAATAAACGTTCAAAAAAATTAAAAGAAATTAAATCAAAGTTTGTATGATTTTTAGAGCTCTTCTTAAATTTTAATATATATTCTCTTCCATGCCATTATATATTTAACAAAATCATTTTAATGACTGATATTCAGTTTTATGATAAATAATTTCTTTATTGATTTATCTGCTAATGGCCATTTTTGTGTTTTCTGTCTTTTGCTGTAGTGAACACAGTCACTGACGAGCACATTTATAGTCAAATCTATGAATATATTCAGAATTACTTCCTTAGAATAAATGAACATGCATAGAATAACTGCATCAAAAATTATGTTTATTGTCAACCTATCCCCAGAAAGTATCAATTTAAATTTCTGTCACCAGTATTTTAGAAAAACCTGTCCTTTTTCTTCATGCCCAGATAAAATGTATAAATTATCTTTTATTTTATCATTCTTCCCAATACAATAAGTGTCATAGGTTGGGTTCCCAAAAAAACACGTTTTAGGGGTTTGTTTAAGAATAACTCAAGTGAGAGGTTAGGGAAACAGGATAAGACAGAAGGAAATCGAAGTGCAATGCAATTTCAGCAAGGGTTTACCAGTCTTTACAGAGGACTCGAGAGCTGGGAGGTTCCTTCAAGATTGTCCAGGCTTAAGGCAAGTGGTCTGGGACTTGATATGCTTATAACAATTTTCAGGCATCCCTGGATGGGGCCTGACCTTGGATGAGAAGGTTCTCTTCAGCTAAGGGCAATTGTTACGGAGAACAACTTGGCCATAAACAGTGACCATGGCTGGCAGTTGAGGAGTTAGTATGGTTCTGAAGGGGATAATTGGGCAGTGCTTCCAGAGCTGCTACGGCAGTCCATGACTTGTCCCACTCAGATCTGCTTGCTTTGTATAATAATTAGTAGGAAATCTCCTCCGGGATTCTGATTATTTTGTTCCCAGGAAAATTTGCAAGGGTAAGGCTAATGAAATGAACTACAGTCCTTGTCACTGCAGTTGGTCTTGAGGCTGAACTGAGACTCAGCATCTTCTCATTATAGCCCTAGATTTCTTTTAGTCTAATTCCATTACCAACTGTCATAGGTAGGGGTCTCTGGGATGTGCATAGAGGACATTTCTTGAAGAGTGCTCTTGGGAACAACACAGGTGAGAGGTGAAGGAAGGAATTGGGCAGATGGATGAGTTGAATTGAGATGCAGCTGGACTGAGATACAGTTGCCTCGGCCAAGTCTATGGGAACATCAGAGCTGGAATAGCTTTTCAGATTGGCCCTGTCTTTGCACAAGTCAGCAGGACTTTATTCTTATACCAGACCAATCTACGGATGCAGGCTTCTCTAGAGTAGGGGATGTGGCCTTGGGCAAAGTGGGTCTCTTCAGTTAATGATGCTTCTAGAGAGGGACTCAGCTGAAATCTGCCAGTTGCTAACACCCCCAGGAGCTGAAGGAATGATTATTTCAGTCCCCAAATGGAATCTGGGCACCAAGCGATGGTACTCATTACAGCAGTTTAAATGGCATTTCATGATTACTGTAATTTGTATTATTTGATATGTCTGTTAACTATATGAATTCTTTCTTTTGGAATTACATATTAGTTTCTTCTATTTAAAAAAAATAATGTTTATTTTTGAGAGAAAGAGAGGCAGAGTGTGAGCAGTGGAGGGGCAGACAGAGAGGGAGACACAGATTCTGAAGCAGGCTTCAGGCTCTGAGCTATCCGCACAGAGCCTGACACGGGGCTCGAACTCATGGACTACAAGATCATGACCTGAGCTGAAGTTGGAAGCCTAACCGACTGAGCCACCCAGGTGACCCTCTTTCTTCTATTTTTCTATGTAGATAACATTTCATTGATTTGGGTTTTTTTCTGTCACATGTTGCAAATACTTCCATTTTTTCAATTTTGGTTTTCAATATATCCATATTTAAATTTTATATAGAACAATGTATTTATCTTTTTCTTTTGCATTTCTTTCTTCCAGATGAGTTTTAAGAGTCCTCTATCAAGCTTACAGAGAATTACTAGATAATCAGATCTAGTAATTTTATTTGTTAGATTTAAATATTCAGTTTACTTGGAATTTATTTTGGTGCGTGGTATACACTTAAATTATGTATGTTTTCCAGATAATTCAACAATTATCCCAGCACCATTTTTGCGTGATACTTCTCATCTTCACTGAATTTAAGATTTCTATGTAATTATTAAGTTATTTTATATACCAGCTTCTGTCTATATGATATTCTTTTCATCAGTTAACCTGCTTATACTTACATCAAAAAATTCCCTAAATTATTATAGTTTTATAGTATGGCTTATTACTTAGTTGAGCTCACCCACCAGAATGCACAGATTATTGATACAAGGGTAGGTGATCATGGTTATCTTATATACCTAAATTTTTTATACATCTTCTTGTTTATTTTTTTACATTTATTTATTTACTTTTGAGAGAGAGAAAAAAAGTGCTAGAGGGCGAGGGGCAGAGAGAGAGGAGAGAGAGAGAATCCCAAGCAGTGTCTGCACTACCAACACAGAGCTCAATGTGGGGCTCAAACTCATGAACTGTGAGATCATAACCTGAGCTGAGGTCAGACACTTAACTGACTGAGCTAACAAGTGCCCCTATGCCTCTTTTTCTTATATGAACGCATCTGTATTTCTTTACTTCTGATCATCGTTCTATGCATTTTACCACTTGAAATATGTTTAAACACAGTTTGAAAGTGTCACACTCTT